>NC_045445.1:49609238-49708193 GCF_002776525.5 Piliocolobus tephrosceles
TGGACTCGGGAAGGGGAACATCACACACTGGGGCCTATCATGGGGAGGGGGGAGGGGGGAGGGATTGCATTGGGGAGTTATACCTGATATAAATGATGAATTGATGGGTGCTGACGAGTTGATGGGTGCAGCACACCAACATGGCACATGTATACATATGTAACAAACCTGCACGTTATGCACATGTACCCTAGAACTTAAAGTATAATAAAAAATAAAAATAAAAAATAAAAATAAAAAAAAAGAACACACATTGGGGAAAGGACACTCTTCAATATATGGTGCTGGGAAAATTGGATAACCATATGCAGAAGAATGAAACTGAACCCCTATCTCTCACCATATATAAAGATCAACTCAAAATGGATTAAAGACTTAAATGTAAAATCCCAAACAATAAAACTACTGGAATAAAACATAGAGGAAACACTTCAAGACATTGGCCTAGGAAAAGAATTTATGGCCGAGACCTCAAAAGTATAAGCAACAAAACCAAAAATAGTCCAATGAAACCATAATAAACCAAAAAGCTTCTGGACAGCAAAGGAAACAGTCAACAGAGTGAAAAGACAACCTGTCAAATGGGAGAAAATATTTACAAACTATTCCCTAACAAGAGACTAATACCCAGAATATACAAGGAGCTCAAACAACTCAACCTCACAAAAAAGAAAGAATCTCATTAAAAAGTAGGCAAAAGCTCTAAATAGACATTTTTCAAAAGAAGACATACAAATAGCTAACAGGTATATGAAAAAAATGCTCAACACCATTAATCATCATGGAAATGAAAATCAAAACCACAATGAGATATCATCTTACTCCAGTCAGAATGGTTATTATTAAAAAGACAAAAATGGAATTTACCCTTCAACCTGAGACTTTAACCACTCCCTTCCTAAGAGTTATAGTAATGTTAAAAATTCCAAACTTTTTTCTATAGATTTCTGTATAGATACACATACATTCTTATGCATACATACATAGATTTTTTCCATTATATGTGGAATCATATCTGTTTTTCATATGTCTTGTAGATCTACCCATTTCTATCCATACTCATCTATCTCTGTCTCTTTAATGGTTGTATAGTATTCCACGGTATGAATGTACCACCCCCACCCATGAAAATGTGTTTAGTCTGTTACCAGATTTTCACCATCACAATGCATACTACATTGGCTACCCTTGTATGTGCACATATTTTTATGCATAATCATTTGGATTAGTATAGATTCATACAAAATGATTTCCTGGTGAGGATGCAGAGAAAATGGAATTCTTATACACTTGGTGGAAATATAAATTAGTACAGCCACTATGGAAAACAGTATGGAGATTTCTCAAATATCTAAAAATAAAACTACCATACAATCCAGCCATCCACTAATGGGTGTTTATCCACAGGAAAAGGAACCAGTATACTAAATAGATACCCAGACCTCCATGTTTATTGCAGCTTTATTCCCAAAGAAAAAGTGGTATATATACTCAATGGAACACTACTCAGCCATAAAAAAGAATAAAATAATGTTATTTGCAGCAACATGGATGGAATGTGAGGTCGTTAAGTTAAATAAGGCAGGCACAGAAATACAAAAATTGCATGTCCTCACTCATATGTGGAGTTTAAAAAGTTAATCTTATTGAGGTAGGGAGTAGAATGATGGATACCAGAGGCTGGGAAGGGTGTGTGTTAGGGGAGGGGGAACAGAGAGAGGTTGGTTAATGGGAACAGATATATAGCTAGATGAAAAAATGAGTTATAATATTCTATAGCCGAGTAGGGTGACTATAATTAATAACAATGTATTATATATTTCAAAATAGCTAGAAAGGAGAACTTGAAATGTTTCCAACACAGATAAAGGATGAATGCTTGAGGGATGGATATTCTAAATATCCTGACTTGATCATTACATATTCTATGCATGTAACAAAATATCACATGTACCCCATACATATGTAAAAATATTATGTATCTTGAAAAGTAAATAAATATAAAATTATTTAGTTGTATCCTTTAAATCATTGAAGTATATGTAAACTTCATTTTAACATTATTTAAAATTGGTCAAATAAGTAATTTAACATCATAATAGAAAATTAGTTGATAGATTTTTTTTTCATTTCAATGATATGTTCACACATCAAAATCACAGTTCTAGATTATATACCAAGTGTGTTATTCCTTTTAGACATACCAGGCAGGTTGGGCAATTAGTGGTCACATTCAACCCAGAGCCTTTTTGGTTTAAACCTCCTCTATCACTAGGCTCCCTTTTCAGATCCCTTTGGTTTTTGGTACCATAAAACATCTTGAAATGTACCAGGTCATCACAGTCTTCACCACATCAACCTTATGTTCCCTCATTGACACATAGGAATATGTGGGGAAGCGGTCCTTTTTCACAATAGGAATAGATAGCCTTAAAGTTGAATTATCAAAATCTTTATATTTGGGGAAGTGATTAAGGATAAGTAAAAGCCACTGTTGTCTGTGGTCTTTGTTAACATAATTTTTTGGTGTTAAAATAGAAACATAGATTGATGTTTTAAAGAGACAAGTTCAAGCCAATGCTTCCCTCAATAAAATTAAAATCAGCTCTCCACTGTCCAACACAGTTGAGCAAAGACATTCTGGTGGCTCACACCTGTAATCCCAGCACTTTAGGAGGCTGAGGCAGACAGATCACAAGGTCAGGAGATGGAGACCATCCCGGTCAAAATGGTGAAACCATGTCTTTACTAAAAATACAAAAATGAACGAGTGCGGTGGTGTGTGCCTGTAGTCTCAGCTACTCAGGAGGCTGAGGCAGGAGAATCACTTGAACCTGGGAGGCGGAGGCTGCAGTGAGCCAAGATCACACCACTGCACACCAGCCTGGGCGACAGAGTGAAACTCTGTCTCAAAAAAAAAAAAAAAAATAGTTATCTACAAAACACTACAATTGGAACAAAGATTCAGTAAAAGAATGATATGGTCCAATTGAGCTTAATCAATTGCATTGCCTATATAACAACAAACTGGTGGAAACTGATATGTCATCTGCAATTAAAACATTACATTTTTATTGAATTATAGCCTAAAGATATACTTTACAGATAGAAAAATTGGCAGGATTTTTATTGAGCACACTGATCTGTATTTCCTACCAAATTTCCCTATTCCTTAAATAAACTTTAATAAAAGAGCTAAGTTCTGGGCACATATTACTACTTGGCGTCCATCAATGCAGAATTATTTTTATAAGAAATTATTAATCCCAAATATTTCCAACTCTACATTTCATATTTATTTGGGGCTACCAAGGGACTGTTAGAACATTGGTAAAATCAAAAACAAACCATCTGGTCATCTCACTTTGAAGTCAAATACCAAATTATGCCACAGGGTCATAAACGTCTGCCCCACACACACACACACACAAACACACACACACACACACATGCATGAGATAACCACAACTCAGATATATCTTAATTTAATTTAGTCAATAAATACTGAGAATCAATATATATACTTAGCAGGCACTAAAAATACAGTACTGTGAGGACGACAGACATGATCTTTGCCCTCATGAAACTAACATTCCATTGGGAGAGACACACTAAACAACAAATTATTTAATCATAATTATAGTAAGCATGAGAAGGAGATATACATTGTAGTCAGATACCCAATCTAGCACTTAGAATCATATCTGACAAATACCAATAAGTAAATGCTAGTTATTATCATCTAACTTCCACAGTATAATATAGAGTAAAATACTATTGCCAGTTTAGAGATAAGGATGCTAGAGTCCAAAGGAGTTAAACAAGTTGTCTGAAGATTATACAGTTAGAAAGTGGTAGCATGGGGATTCAAAATCCAGTCTTTTGGACTCAAAAGCCATGTTTTTCTCCATTTCATCATACCATTAAGAGTCCCAGGAACTCTGGGTTAAATTTTTATCCACAGCTAAAACACCAACTGCAATCTAGCCTTCTTAGGTTTCAGGTAAGGAACTGGCACAGACGAGGGGCCACATTTCTTGACTGGTCCTCCCCTCTATGACTATATCCATTTTCCTCTCTGGTTTTTCCTTTTTAAGGCTGTGTACCCTCTACTCATGTACTCTGCTTAAACACCTTCCAATCTTGGTCAAATGTCCCAAAGCATGAACTATGCCAGGGTTAGATATCCTGATATGGCTTTCTTCTGAGCCTGGCACAGATAGACAAGGAAAAGAGAAGAGAGGAGAGGAGAGAAGAAAAGAAGACAACGAATGGGGATATAAGCATATTACTAATATTATAATATAATGTTGATATACATACTTATAAGTACATTATTTAATGGCAAAAAAGTAACCACTAGAACAAAAACTGTTAAAGTGGTTGCCTCTGGAGAATGAGTCCAAGCTATAGTTATTTTTTTTATGTACCCTTCTCTAACTGTATCATTTTGTTATTGTTTTTGCTTGTTCATTTTTTGTTTTGTTTTGGATAAGGGTAAGCATTGCTTCTATAACTGGAAAAATAAATAGCTTAAATAAGCAAGTAAGAAATAATTTGGTACACAGGTATGTGGAGAGATGAATATGTGGATGGATGCATGGATGGATGGAGGATGGCTTATCCATGAGGTATGATGTTGCACAGCAGTTGGGAAGAGTGGGGGAAGGATAAGTTCAAAGTACGTTGTTAATAGAGGAGAACAAGCTTACAGAACAGTATAAAAACAAAAGTATTTTCCAATAGAGTTTCAACACAAAATTAATACCTGCTTATTTTCAAATATTCAATTGCACAGAAGTATATATAGTGAAGAGTGATATATAATTTTTAAATGAAAGTGAGGTAATACAAGACATATTATTGGACAATAATTTTTTCACCAAGTGCTAACTATATTTAGCGAACATCTTTCTATGCCAGTGTAAGTAGATCTACCTTATACTTTCTAGTGAATACAAAGTACACCACTGCCTGGTGTTTCCATAATTTAACTAATTAGTTAGATCATCCCTAATGATGGATACTTCTCAGTCTTTATGCTATTAAAACAATTTTATAATGAATAGCCATGTGTATGTATATGTATATATAATGTTCATACACAAATATTTTTGTAAGATAAATTCTGGAAGTAAGAACAGTGGGCCCAAAACTAAATGCATTTTACATTTTGAAAATACTGCCTTATTTTTTCCAATAAACCTAATACCAATGTATATTCCCACCAATAGCATATGAGACAGCTTATTTACTTCATATTCTCAACCAACATTGATATGTTTTCATTTGCATTTACATTTTCGATATGAGTTAAATAGATCATCTTTTCATATATTTATTGACTACTTATATTTCCTTTTTCTGTAGATAGCTTTGCTGATATCTTTTGTCCAAGTTTTCATTCAGGTGTTCAGGTATTTTTAATGATTTGTAATGAAAGTATCACTATACCTTGTATATGTGTTGTAAATATTTTAATGGTAAAAGTTTTAAAGTCAGGTCACATTCCAGAAGTGTTCTAAAAGTCGAAAATATTAACTGCCAAGTAGGAGGAATGTTCATTCTAAAAATGAAAGCACGAAAACCCAGGTGTTTGAGGCATTCTTAAAAAAAAATAAGAAGTCATTTTTGTCAAAAAGAAAGAATAAATACAACTTATGGAAATTGCCATCTTCAATATCACCGACTATTTACACAGTGTTTTGACAATCATTAAGCTGAGAGAATCTGCGGGGATGAGATGGATACACATGAAATACATCAGCGCCTGCCAGGAAGCTGAACCACTTACAAAGTATACTCAAGTTGAGGACTTCTCTTGTTTCTCTCATTACTTCGCCATGAATTGACAGGAAGGTACTTGTTTGGTAAATTGTTCCAGTGACAAAATAGTCCATATTTCTTATTTACAGTAAATGGCTAGCACCTGGAATCAGCCTCTTAGACAACATTGCTATGAATGCAATAAACTGAACAGTAATTCAGCCCCATTCTGGACCTTCATCCTTCAGATGACTTGGCTCTTTCTTGCCCAGTTTCAAAAGTGTGGATTTGAATTGGCTTATTCCTTTAGAATAGTCCCCCCGAAACCTTGGGAGGCCTGAGTCAGTCCCAATTCCAGGAATAAAAGGGAATATGTCGAGTCTACTCTGGGGTAGGCCTCAATGGCTGGGACAACAACCTCCAACAAGTGGTGTGTTGTTAAGTGTTCAACAACTGACTCTCCAAGGGGAGAAAGACCCCTGATGAGTAGCCTTTGCCTATTTCTGTGGTGTGAATACTCCCATCATGACCTGTTTCAATCTACCAACATTATGCCATTCAACACAGTGTTGAAAAGAAATGTACACAATCGACTCTTAACTAGCAAGAGCAAACTGGTTCCAACAAACTACTTCCCTCAGCCCTGTTTTATAAGCATAGCAGTATATGTTTGGAGCTAATGCAGAAGCAGAAATATCCTTTGGAACCAGTGTATATTCAATATGGGATGACTTCTACCAAGCAGCCAAGGCATATGAAGCCAAATATCTAGAGGTCAAGCCACTACTGTTTCCTTTAACCTAGATAAGTACAAAGCATAGTTTTCCCAACAGATTACAGCATATCTTTCTTACTGTTTAGAAGTAAAATACCATCAATAGATTATTCCAGGCTGTGGATAAATACAAGCAACTTTATAATGTAAAGGCAGTTTCTAGACCTTATGAGACAAAACATTTTAAAAAATGCTTGAGTTTCAAACAGAAAGTTGTAACAAATAATATGGTGATCAACATCTGACCTAGAAACCTACAATAACAGAAAACAATGAGACACACTGTGGGTGGCAACTGAACGGAGAATTCCAGGATCTTCCTTAAAAGATACAAAAAAAAAATAGATTATTAAAATTTATTTTCTCATTTCAATGGGAAACATCTGCATATTCTTCAGCCATATGTTTGCCCACTGACTAATAGACAAGTTACATTTTTGTGAGTGAGTTCTGCACTCTGGGATTCATTGGTACCCCACAAGTAACCTCACTCAACTAAATTGAGCACAGCACTGAGGTCAAAATTGCAGTTATATCCTGTGTAAGCCAATGAGACTCACTCTATACCACAGCCACAGATGGAAAGCCTCACCTTGAACATTGTCTCCCAAAGACACTATATTGGTCTTCAGTGAAGTAAGGCAAGTGAAAAGCTCAAATGCAACCCATCTACTAGTAAAAACAAGTCAGAGTCACAATGCTGCTGATGACTTAGCATCATCTCTCTTCATATTAAAAAAAAGCACAAGTTTGCATAAATGAGCAAAACAGTGCTAGTTATTTTAGCTTAGAGAAGAGACAGGGAAGGTAGGCAGAGTTTACTACATGACAGTCATTTACAACCACATTCTAGGCAACTTTGCTAGAAGATGAGCCAAAGCCAGAGCAAACATCTTTCTTCCTGTTCACACCTTACATCAGAATCTATTCACAGTACCCTCTTCTGTTCTGTAAAAATATTACACCGACACCAGGAAGGGAAAAAAGTCAGTACACCTGCCATAAGAGACCCATCAAAGACACACACTCAATATTGCAATTACAGAAGTGTGAATATTACAAGGCAGTCTGCCTACATTGCCAAGCCCCTATTAAAGGAATTTCTTCAAAATGTGTTTCTTTTCTAAGGAACTGAAGTGCAAACAAGCAGAAGGTAACAATTGTAATCAAAATTTCTCGCATGAGATACCTCTCTCTGGAGTTCAAGATGCTCTAAATGACATGATTTCATTAAGTGAAACTGCATAATGGTTGGTTCTGAGCCAGAATGTCTTTACATGAAAAGAACTAAGGCATGACTAATTTAAGTGATTCCCTAAGGAAGTTAAAATGGTAAGTCAAACGAAAATAATATAATTAAATCCAAACCTCCTGAACCACACTCCATCCATTGACAGCATATGAGAAAATTACTGAGTACTGTTCATAGTCCGTCTTGCTACTGGGTTATATAGCTCTACCTTTCCTCTGTCTTCATTTCTCTCCTGTCTTTCTTCTATTTTGGGAGAAAAAAATTATCAATTTGTCTCCTGATTGGCTAATAACCACTCCAAATTATTACCAACATCTCCTAATACATATATGAACTGGAGATCTGCCTCAGTCTGGGTGTGGAATGGAGAGGGCTCTGTTGTACCAGGACCTATGTCCATAATGGGTGGGGCAGCTCAGGCTGCTGGTCTAGGCAAGCGGGTGCTCCAAATGCCTGGATTTCTGCTTGGGGGTATAGCAGAGAGAGCACCCTGCTGCACCACCATCTCAGGGGAGCAGGTTGCAGCACCCAGCAACGGCACACGCAGACTGGTTCCAGGTCATCAAGCTCGTCCTGTATGCCAGCTCTCCTCCTGCCCCATGCTTGCAATGGGGGAGAGCAGAATTCTAGTGCCTACTGCTGAGATATAATATTATATATATGCACACATATATATGTATATTCTATTGTAATTCTAGATGTAATATTATATATATATATTACTGCTGAGATGTACATACTTCTCTAATTAGACCATGATGTGATTTCTCTAGACTTCTCTAATTAGACCTTGTAATATATATATATAATGTATGAGATGTATACATTATGAGATGTATGTTACATCTCATATATATTACATGATATCATGTAATATATATTACATTATGTATTATATAATATATAACATACATTACATTATGTATTATATAATATATAACATATATTACATTATGTATTATATAATATATAACATATATTACATTATGTATGTATTATATATTACATACACATATAGTATATATTTAATATATAATACATATTACATATATGTAACATATGATATATTACATGTCAGCAGTTCTATATAAAATATTACAGATCAGCAATTATATATTAATATATATCAGCAGTAGGTACTAGAATTATAAAATGTATATTATATTAATATATTATATAAATTATAGAATTTATATATTATATAGAACATATATATAAATGGAACCATAAAGCCAACCCAGGCAGAATCTCTTGAGCTGCTTGACATTTGACAATCAGCTGGTTTCAAAAGTTTCATTGAACACAAATAGACTACTCCATATCAAGGTCTAATAAGTACAGTCCAAAAGCCAAGTCAAGTATGGGTACTAAACTGACTAACAAAAAATAACCAACTACCTATTACTGTCTGTTTTTTGTTTGTTTTTTTTTTTTTTTTTTTTTTGAGACAGAGTCTTGCTCTGAACCCAGGCTGGAGTGCAGTGGCGTGAACTCGGCACACTGCAAGCTCTGCCTCCCGGATTCACACCATTCTCCTGCCTCAGCCTCCCGAGTAGCTGGGACTACAGGCGCCCACCACCATGCCCGGCTAATTTTTTGTATTTTGTAGTAGAGACGGGGTTTCACCATGTTAGCCAGGACAGTCTCACTCTCCTGACCTCATGATCCGCCCACCTCGGCCTCCCAAAGTGCTGGGATTATTGGCGTGAGCCACTGCACCCGGCCACCATCTCTTTCTTTAAAAAGTTTGCATTTCAATAGTTTTGGGGAAACACGTGGTTTTTGGTTACATGGAGAAGTTCTATAGTGGGGGTGACTGAGATTTTGGTGCACCTGTTACCTGAGCAGTGTCCAGTTACACCATATCTTTAATGTACTTCTCACCAGTCATTATCTATTTTTAAAACCTTTTATAGTTTCCATTGTCCCTCACAATGTGGCTTCTAACTTACTCTCCAGTCTTACTTGCAGTCAAACTCCTCATGGTTTCCTACTGTTCAGCCATACTGGGCTTTTTAAGGTTCCTAGAACATGCCATTTTCTCTCTCATCTCCAGGGCCGCACACATGCTTCCTCTCTACCTAGAATGCTAGTACTTCCTCACCTGGTTAACATTCTCATCTATTAAGCCTCATTTAAGTAGGCAATTCCTCCAGAGCGTTTCCTCTGATTTGCAGAGTTGACAAGATCCCTCACTTTAACATTTCCATTGCACCTGCACTCCTCCGTAATAACACTCAGCATCCTTGTAAATATTTCTTCAATGTCTATCTTTGCTTACTTTTTAATATTTTCCCTGTAGTATCTAACACAGTATTATATACATAGATGTTGTTCTATAGATATATGCTTATTTGTAATGCCATATTGGACATCCCAGGCCTTCAATAGCAATACTGTTTCATTTTCCAAGATAGTGGATTAGAGGCTTTTAGCATGCCTCAGCCACTTGGAAACAGCAAGACAGTGCATAAATATAAACTCTGTGCACTTTAATTCAAGAAGGAAAATGGGAATCCACTAGAATCATGAAAGACATCCCTGGTCCTGTGGAGAACACTGGCAAACAGCCCCCATAACAGCATTTAGCTATTAAGTGAGTGAAGCTCCAGCATGTGAGAGAAGCAGAGAGCCTCCCTCTGTGACTTACCTTTCCACTGGGAATCTGAGCAACCCAGACCGAGGGAGAACACTTTGTTTCTCCCAAGCCCTGGAGGTAAGTTGAGGAGAGGCTTAGAGACTCTGCAAGGGAGACACCAGGAAAAGTTGCAGGCATTTTCCCAGATGTGGGACTGAAAGCAGGATTCATTTTTAATCTGGGCACATACAAAGTCAGTCATTCTGTGGCAATCTGGCAGCATGACCATACAGGCATTGCAGTCTCAGACCAGACCTCTAGAGTGCCTGCTCTGGAGTGGGGTAAGGACGTCCACAGCCAGAACTGTGGAAAGGATTTCAGAAGTAGGCACTGGAATTCTGCTCTCCTCCACTGCATGCCTCAGGCTTGTCTCAGTTTCTCCTGGACAGTGACACTTGCAGCCAAGTCCAGCTTGATGACTGGAAACCAGTCTGTGTATGCCATTGCTGGGTGCTCCAGCTTTCTCCCTTGAGATGGTGTATCACTTAAGGGCACTCTCTGGTATACCCCTAAGCAGAAATCCAGACATTTGGAGCACCTACTTGCCTGGACCAACAGCCTGAGTTTCCCCACCCTTCATGGACATAGTTCCTGGTCTAGCGAGGCCCTCTGAACTCCATGTCCAGGCAGAACTCCAGGCATTCAGAGAATCAGCTTGCCTGGATCAGCAGCCTGAGTCACCACACACTTCTTGTGCAGAGAACCTGGTACAGAATGGCCCTCTCTGCTACATGTCCAGGCAGAACTCCAGGCATTTAGAGCACCTGCTTTCCTGGTTTAGCAGCCTGAGTCACCCCAGTCCTCCTTTGCAGAAATGTTGATGCAGGGGTCCCTCTGCTCAACACCCAGGCAGATCTCCCGCTGTCTGGAGCACCCATTCTTCTGGAATAGGAGCATGAGCTACCCACCATCCCTGTGCAAAGAACCTGGGGCTAAGGAGGTTACCCAGCTCCATACGGCCACAGAGGGTGTCTGGTGGCCACCCACTAGATTCACTCTCAGTGCTTATGCCTGCCATCAGAGAACCTGTAAGTGGATCCGCCTGGCCTGGCCCCACCCATTGGGCCCCCCTGTCCTCAGCCTGAGCAGGGAGCTCAGACCACTGTGCATTCCATGAGTCAGCCCATTGCCTGAGGCAACAGAGAACCTGTGCCAGTAAACAAGTATCAAGTACATACCCCACTGCATTGGCCACAGCCAGCTCTTACCTGTAAGTACCATCGACTGCCTCATAGGTCAAACTACACAGCCCAGTATAAAACCTGCCCCCCAAAAGTGCATAGGGCTATAAAAGTGAAGCCAAAATATCCTTCCCAACATTCTCTACAGTTGCACCCCATGCAGGGAAGGGAAAGGAAAAGAAAAAAATAATAATTTTATAGGGAAAAAAGAAGAAATCCTACCTGCATGAAAATAATTAAAAAATTAGAAGTGTCAGTGTCTCCGGATGAGATGGAAACAGTGCAAGAATTCTGGCACCATAAAAAATCTGAATGTAGTGACATGATCAAAGGATCACACTAGCTCTCCAGAAATGATCCCTAACCAAAGTGGAAACTCAGAAATGACAGACAAAGAATTCGAAGCATGGATTGTAAGGAAGCTCACTGAGACCCAATACAAGGTTGAAAATCAACACAAAGACACTTCTAAATCAATCCAGGAAAGGAAGGAAAAGATAAACCTCTTAAAAAGAAATCAATCAGCCGGGCGCGGTGGCTCAAGCCTGTAATCCCAGCACTTTGGGAGGCCGAGACGGGCGGATCACGAGGTCAGGAGATCGAGAGCATCCTGGCTAACACGGTGAAACCCCGTCTCTACTAAAAAAATACAAAAAACTAGCCGGGCAAGGTGGCGGGTGCCTGTAGTCCCAGCTACTGGGGAGGCTGAGGCAGGAGAATGGCGTAAAACCCGGGAGGCGGAGCTTGCAGTGAGCTGAGATCCAGCCACTGTACTCCGGCCTGGGCGACAGAGCGAGACTCCATCTCAAAAAACAAAAAAAAAAAAAAAAAGAAATCAATCAGAGCTTCTGAAATTGAAAACCTCATTAAGGAACTTCAGAATATAACTGAAATCTTTATCAACAGATTGAACCAAGCAGAATAAAAAATTTCAGAGCTTGAAGACGGTCTTTCAAACTAACGCAGACAAAAATAAGATAAATACTTGAACAAAGTCTTCAAGAAATATGGGATTATCTAAAGTGATGTAACTTACAAATTATTGGCATTCCTGAGAGAGGAGAAAAAGAAAACATATTTGAGGGAATAATTCAAGAAAATTTCCCTAATCTTGCTAGAGAGATAGACATCCAGATAGAAGGAATCCAAAGAACACCTGGAAGATACTATACAAAAGAAACATCACCAAGGCATGCAGTCACCAGACTATCCAAGGTCAATGCTAAAGAAAAAATCTTAAAGATGGCTAGAGAGAAGAGACAGGTCACTTGCAAAGGGAACCCCACCAGGCTAACAGCAGACTTCTCCGCAGAAGCCTTAAAAGCAAAGAGAGATTGTGGGCCTATTTTCAGCATTCTTAAAGAAAAGAAATTCCAACCAAGAATTTCATATCCCACCAACCTAAGATTCAAATTAACTCAAGATGGATTAAAGACTTAAATGTAAAACCCAAAACTATAAAAACCCTAGAAGGGAATCTAGGCAATACCATTCAGGACCTTGGCACAGGCAAAGATTTCATGATGAAATCGCCAAAAGCAATTGCAACAAAAACAAAATTTGACAAATGGTATCTAATTATATCCACCCAATGGGTTCACCTTTCCCACTGCCTAGACAGGGCTGATTTCTCAAGACAGGGTAATTGCAATAGGGAAAGGGTAATTCATGCAGATCCGGCTGTGCAGGACACCAGAGTTTTATTACTCAAATCAGTGTCTCCGAGCATTCGGGGAGGAGAGTTTTTAAGGACAACTTGGTAGGTTGGGGGAAGCCAGAAAGCCAGGGGCATTTATTGGTCAGAAATGAAATCACAGGGAGTCAAAGCTGTCTTCCTGTACTGAGTCAGTCCCTGGGTGGGGGCCACAAGATTAGATGAGACAGCTTATCAACCTGAGTAGTACCACCTGATCCATCAAGTGCAGGGTCTGCAAAATATCTAAGCACTGTTTAGGAGCAGTTTAGGGAGGGTCAGAAACTTGTGGCCTCCAGCTACATAACTTCCAAACCATAATTTCTAATCTTGTGGCTGTTAGTCCTACAAAGGCAGTCTAATTCCCAGGCATGAAGGAGGTCTGCTTTGGGAAAGGGCTGTTATCATCTTCATATTAACTATAAACTATGAAGTAAGCTTCTCCCAAAGTTAATTCAGCCTATACCCATGAATGAAAAAGGACAGCTTGGAGGTTAGAAGCAAGACGGAGTCAATTAATTTAGAGCTCTTTCACTGTCTCCATCATAATGTTGCAAAGACAGTTTCATAATTAAACTAAAGGGCTTCTGCACAGAAAAAAAAAAAAAAAAACTATCATCAGAGTGAACGAGTGAAGTGAACAGGGAACCTACAGAGTGGGAGAAAATTTTTGCAATCTATCCATCTGACAAAAGGCTAGTATCCAGAATCTACAAGGAACTTAAACAAATTAAATTTTAAAAATGCAACCCCATTAGAAAGTAGGCAAAGGACCTGAACAGACATTTCTCAAAAGAAGACATTCATGCGGCCAACGAACATATGAAAAAAGCTGAACATCACTGATCATTAGAGAAATGCAAATCAAAACCACAATGAGATGCCATCCCATGCCACTCAGAATGGTGATCATTAAAAAGTCAAGAAACAACAGATGCTGGTGAGGTGGCAGAGAAATAAGAATGCTTTCACGCTGTTTGTGGGAATGTAAATTAATTCAACCATTGTGAAAGATGGTGTGGCGATTCTTCAAAGATCTAGAACCAGAAATACCATTTGACCCAGCAGTCTCATTACAGGGTATATACCCAAAGGAATATAAATCATTCTATTACAAATATGTATGCACACAATTGTTCATTGCAGCACTATTCACAATAGCAAAGACATGGAATCAACCTAAATGCACATCAATGATAGACTGGATAAAGAAAATGTGGTAATGTACACCATGGAATACTATGCAGCCATAAAAAGGAATGAGATCATGTCCTCTGCAGGGACATGGATGGAGCTGGAAGCCATTATCGTCAGCAAACTAATTCAGGAACAGAAAATCTAACACTTCATGTTTTCACTTATAAGTGGGAGCTGAACAATGAGAACACATGGACATGGGAAGGGGAACAACACACACTGGGGCCTGTGGGGGGTGGGGTGGGGGAAGGGAGAGTATTAGGAAAAATAGCTAATGCATGCTGGGCTTAATACCTAGGTTATGGGTTGATAGGTGCAGCAAAACACCAAGGCACACGTTTACCTGTGTAACAAACCTGCACATCCTGTGCATGTACCCCAAAACTTAAAATTAAAATTAAAATATTTTCCAGACAAGTAAGTGCTAAGGGAATTTTTTTTACCACTAGACCAGTCTTAAAAGAGATCCTTAAGGGATTTCTAAACATGGAAACAAAAGAATGATACCTACTATGACAAAAACACACTTGAGTACATAGCCCACAGAGCCTATAAAGCAACCACACAATACAAATTACAAAACAACCAGCTAAAAACTCCATGATATTATCAAAACCTCCTATATCAATATTAATCTTGAATGCAAATGACCTAAATACCCCATCTAAAAGGCACAGAGTAGTAAGTGGATTAAAAAATGAGAGAAATCCATTGCTGTCTTAAGAGACCCATCTCACATAAAAATGTAATGACACCCATAAAGGGTTAGAGAAAGATCTATCAGACAAATGGGAACCAAAAAAGAGAAGGAGTCATGATTCTTATGTCAGATAAAACAGAATTTAAACTAACAACAGTATTGATAAAGGGTTTGATTCAACAAGAATACTGAAATATCCTAAATATATACACACCCAACATTGGAGAACCCAAATTACTAAAACAAGTACTTCTAAACCTACAAAAAGACTTAGCCACACAATAATAGTGTGGAACTTCAACACCCCACTGACACCACTAGACAGATCATCAAGGCAGAAAACTAAAAAAGAAATCCTGGATTCAAACTCAACATTTGATCAATTGGACCTCATAGGCATCTACAGAATATTCTACCCATCAACCTCAGAATACACATTCTTCTCATCTGCACACAGAACATACTCCAAGATTGACCACATGCTTGGCCATAAAGCAAGTCTCAATAAATTCAAAAAAGTAAAATCATACTCTTGGAATACAATGAAATAAAAATGGAAATTAATATCAAGAAGATCTCTTAAAACCACATAATTACATGGAAGACACCTACCTCAAAAAGTTAGAAAGAGCTCAAATTAATGATCTAACATCATACCCAGATGAACTAGAAAAACAATAACAAATTACTGCCAAATCTAGCAGAAAATAACTAAAATCAGAGAGGAACTGAAGGAAATTGAGATGTAAAAATCCATACAAAGAATCAACAAAACCAAAAGTCTGTTTTTTTGAAAGGATAAAAAAGATCAATAGCCTGCTAGCTAGACTAGCAAAGGAAAAAAGAGAGAAGGTCCAAATAAGCAAAATCAGAAACAACAAAGGTAAAATTACAACCAACCCATAAAAATATAAAAGGTAGAGGCTATTATGAACAACCTCTATGCACACAAACCAGAAAATTTAGAGAAAGCTGATAAATTCCTGGAAACACACACTCTCCAAAGATTGAATGAGGAAGAAATTGAAACTCGGAACACACCAACAGTGACTTCTGAAGTTGAGTTAGTAACAAAAATAAAAATAAAAACCTACCAACCAAAAAAAAAAAAAAAAAAAAAAAAAAGCCCTGGACCTGATGGATTTACAGCCAAATTCTGCCAGGCATAAAAATAACAGCAGGTACCAATTCTACTGAAATGGTTACAAAACATAGAGGAGGGAGGACTCCCCCTCAACTCATTCTACAAAGCCAGCATCATTCTGATCCCAAAATCTGGCAAAGGCACAACAACAACAACAACAAACTACAGACAAGTATCCCTGATGAACGTTGACTCAAGTATCCTCAACAACATACTAACAAACCAAATCCAACAGCACATCAAAAAGTTAATTCACCGTGATCAAGTAGGCTTCCTTCCTGGGATGGAAGGTTAGTTCAACATATGCAAATCAATAAACATATTCCACCAGATAAACAGAATTAAGAACAAAAACCATATGATCATCTCAATAAACACAAAAAAGTTTTCAATAAAATTCAACATCTACTCATGATGTTAAAAACCCTCAATAACTAGGCATCAAAGGAACATACCTCAAAATAATAAGAGCCACCTATGACAAACCCATAGCCAACATTATGCTGAAAGGGCAAAAACTAGAAGCATTCCCCCTCGAGAACTGGAATAAGACACAGATGCCCATTCTTACCTCTCCCATTCATTATAGTCCTAGCCATATCAGTCAGACAAGAGAAAGACATAAAAGACATCCAACTTGGAAAAGAAGTTGTCAAACTATCTCCCTTCATGGATAATATAATTCTATACCTAGAAAACCCTAAAGACTCTGTCAAAATACTTGTGGAACTGATAGATGACTTCAGTAAAATTTCAGAAGACTAAATTAATAACAAAAATAAGTAGCATTTCTATACACAAATATCATTCAAGCTGAGAGACAAATCAAGAAGGTAATCTCATTTACAGTAGCCACAAAAAAATTAAAATACCAAGGAATACAGCTAACCATGGAGGAGAAAGATCTCTAGAAGGACAGCTATAAAACACTGACAGAAGAAATTATAGATACAAACAAATGGAAAAACATTCCATGTTCATTGATTGGAAGAATCAATATCATTAAAATAGCCATACTGCCTAAACCAATCCACAGATTCAATGCTATTCCTATCAAACTACCAACGTCATTTTTCACAGAACTAGAAAAAAAACTATTCAAAAATCCAAATGGAAACAAAAAAGATATCAAATAGCCAAAGCAATCCTAAACAAAAAGCAAGCTGGAGGCATCACATGACCAGGCTTCAAACTACACTATAAGGCTATAGTAACCAAAACAGCATGGTAGTGGTACAAAAATAGATCCATATACCAATGGAACAGAATAGAGAACCTAGAAATAAGGCTGTGCACCAAATTTGATCTTTGACAAAGTCAACAAAAATAAGCAATGGGGAAAGGATTCCCTATTCAATAAATGGTGCTGGGATAACTGGCTATCCATATGCAGAAGAATGAAACTGGACCCCTACCTTTCATCATATACAAAAATTAACTTAAGATAGATTAAAGATTTAAATGTAAGACCTGAGATTATAGGAATCCTGAAGGAAAACCTAGGCAACACCATTCTGAACATTGGCTTTGGGAAAGAATTTATGACTAAGTCCTCAAAAGCAGTTTCAACAAAAACAAAAATTGGCAAGTGGAACCAAATTAAACCAGACAGCTTCTGTACAGCAAGAACCTATCAACAGAATAAATAGACAACCTACCTATTGGGAGAAAATATTTGTAAACTATACACCCAATGAAGGTTTAATATCCAGAATCTATAAGCAACCTAAACAAATGAACAATCAAAAAACAAATAACCTCATTAAAAACTGGGCAAAGACATGAAAAGATTCTTCTCATAAGAAGACATGCAAGTGGCCAACAAACAATAAAAAATGGTCTGTATCCCAGGAGATACCCTCTGGTGCCTGGCTCGGTGGGTCCCACACCCATGGACACTAGCAAGCTAAGATCCATTGGCTTGAAATTCTTACTGCTATTGCAGCAATCTGAGATCAACCTGGGATACTGGAACTTGAAGAGGGGAGGGGCATCCACCATCTCTGAGGTTTGAGTAGGCAGTTTTATGCTCACAGTGTAAAGAAAGCTGCCAGGAAGCTCAAGCAAGGAAGATCCCACAACAGCTCAGCAAGGCCAACTGCCACTAGATTCCACCTCTGTGCGAAGGGCATGTCTGAACAAAAGGCAGCAGCCCCAGTCACGGACTTATAGACAAAACCCTCATCTCCCTGGGACAGAGAACCTGGGGGAAGGAGCAGCTGTCCGCACAGCTTCTGCAGACTTAAACATCCCTGCCTGACAGCTCTGAAAAGAGCAGTGTTTCTCCCGGCATGGTGTTCGAGCTCTGATAATGGACAGACTGCCTCTTCAAGTGGGTCCCTGAACTCCATATACCCTGACTGGGAGATAGCTCCCAGTAGGGGCCGACAGACACCTCATACAGGAGAGCTCTGGCTGGCATCTGGCAGGTACTCCTCTGGGACAAAGCTTCCAGAGGAAGGATCACGTAGCAATATTTGCTGCTGTGCAGCCTCTGCTGGTGATACTGAGGCAAACAGGGTCTGGAGTGGACCTCCAGCAAACTCCAACAGACCTGCATCTGAGGGGCCTTTTAGAAAGAAAACTAACAAAAAAAAAGGAATAAAATCAACATCAACACAAAGGATATCCACAACAAAACCCCATCCATAGGTCACCAACATCAAAGACCAAAGGTAGATAAATCCACAAAGATGGGGAGAAACCAGAGGAGAAAGGCTGAAAATTTCCAAAACCAGAATGCCTCTTCTCCTCCAAAGGATCAAAACTCCTCACCAGCAAGAGAACAAAACTGGACAGAGAATGAGTTTGATGAACTGACAGAAGTAGGCTTCAGAAGGTGGATAATAATAAACTTCTCCAAGCTAAAGGAGCATGTTCTAACCCATTGCAAGGAAGCTAAAAACCTTGAAAAAAGGTTAGAGAAATGGCTAAATAGAACAACCAGTGTAGAGAATAACACAAATGACCTGACAGAGCTGAAAAACACAGCATGAGAACTTCGTGAAGCATACACAAGCTTCAGTAGCTGATTCAATCGAGCAGAAAAAGGATATCGGTGATTGAACATCAACTTAATGAAATAAAGAGAGAGGACAAGGTTAGAGAAAAAAAGAATGAAAAGTAATGAGCAAAGCCTCCAAAAAATATGGGACTATGTGAAAAGACCAAATCTACGTTTGATTGGTGTACCTGAAAGCGACAGGGAAAATGAAACCAAGTTAGAAAACACTCTTCAGGATATTATCTAGGAGAAATTTCCCAAACTAGCAAGGCAGGCCAACATTCAAATTCAGGATATACAGAGAACACCACAAAGATACTCCTTGAGAAGAGTAACCCCAAGACATATAATCATCAGATTCACCAAGGTTGAAATGAAGGAAAAAACATTAAGGGCAGTCAGAGAGAAAGGTCAGGTTACCCACAAAGGGAAGCCCATCAGACTAACAGCAGATATCTCTGCAGAAACCCTACAAGCCAGAAGAGAGTGGGGGCCAATATTCGACATTCCTAAAGAAAAGAAATTTCAATCTAGAATTTCATATCCAGTCAAACTAAGCTTCATCGGTGAAGGAGAAATAAAATCCTTCACAGACAACCAAATGCTGAGAGATTTCATCACTACCAGGCCTGCCTTACAAGAGCTCCTGAAGGAAGCACTAAACATGGAAAGGAACAACCAGTACCAGCCACTGCAAAAATATACCAAATTGTAGAGACCATCGATGCTATGAAGAAACTGTATCAACTAACGGGCAAAACAACCAGCTAGCGTCATAATGACAGGATCAAATTCACACATAAAAATATTAACCTTGAATGCAAATGGGCTAAATGCCCCAACAAAAAGACACAGACTGCAAATTAGATAAAGAGTCAAGACCCATCAGTGTGCTGTATTCAGGAGACCCATCTCACGTGCAAAGACACACATAGGCTCAAAATAAAGGGATGAAGGAAGATCTACCAAGCAAATGGAAAGAAAGAAAAAAAAAAAGCAGGGGTTGCAATCCTAGTCTTTAATAAAACAAACTTTAAAATAACAAAGGCCAAAAGAGACAAAGAAGGTTATTACATAATGGTAAAGGGATCAGTGCAACAAGAAGAGCTAACTATCCTAAATATATATGCACCCAATACAGGAGCACCCAGATTCATAAAGCAAGTTCTTAGAGAACTACAAAGAGACTGAGACTCCCACACAATAATAATGGGAGGCTTTAACACCCCACTGTCAATATTAGACAGATCAAAGAGACAGAAAATTAACAAGGGATTCCAAGACTTGAACTCAGCTCTGGACCAAGCAGACACAACGTGCAGTTTTGTTACATAGGTATAGACATGCCGTGGTGGTTTGCTACACCCATCAACCCATGACTTCCATTAGGTAATTCTCCTAATGCTGTCCCTCCCCCAGCCCCCAACTGCCTGACCAGCCCTGTTCATGTGTTCTCCTCCATGTGTTCATGTATTCTCATTGTTCAATTCCCACTTATGAGTGAAAACATGTGGTATTTGGTTTTCTGTCCTTGTGATAGTTTGCTGAGAATGATGGTTTTCAGCTTCATCTATGTCCCTGCAGAGGACATGAACTCATCCTTTTTTATGGCTGCATAGTATTCCATGGTGTATATGTGCCACATTTTCTTTATCCAGTCAATCATTGATGGACATTTGGGTTTGTTACAAGTCTTTGCTATTGTGAACAGTGCCACAATAAACATACGTGTGCGTGTGTCTTTATACTAGCATGATTTATAATCCTTTGGGTGTATACCCAGTAATGAGATTGCTGGGTCAAATGGTATTTCTAGTTCTAGATCCTTGAGGAATTACCACACTGTCTTCCACACTGGTTGAACTAATTTACACTCCCACCAACAGTGTAAAAGCATCCCTATTTCTCCACATCCTCTCCAGCATCTTTTTGTTCCTGACTTTTTAATGATTGCCTATCTAACTGGTGTGAGATGGTATCTCACTGTGGTTTTGATTTGCATTTCTCTGGTGACCAGTGATGATGAGCACTTTTTCATATGTTTGTTGGCTGCATAAATATCTTCTTTAGAGAAGTGTATGTTCGTATTCTTTGCTGACTTTTTGATGGGGTTGTTTTATTCTTGTAAATTTGTTTAAATTCTTTGTAGATTCTGGATATTAGCCTTTTTCAGATGGATAGATTGCAAAAATTTGCTCCCATTCTCTAGGTTGCCTGTTCACTCTGATGATAACTTCTTTTGCTATGCAGAAGCTCTTTAATTTAATCAGATCCTGTGTCAATTTTGGCTTTTGTTGCCATTGCTTTTGGTGTTTTAGACATGAAGTCTTTGCCCATGCCTATGTCCTGAATGGTATTGCCCAGGTTTACTTCAAGGATTTTTATGGTCTTAGGTCTTACATTTAAGTCCTTAATCCATCTTGAGTTGATTTTGCATAAGGTGTAAGGAAGGGGTCCAGTTTCAGTTTTCTGCATATGGCTAGCCAGTTTTCCCAACACCATTTATTAAATAGGGACTCTTTTTCCCATTGCTGGTTTTTGTCAGGTTTGTCAAAGATCAGATGGTTGTAGATGTGTGGTGTTGTTTCTGAGGCCTCTGTTCTGTTCTATTGGTCTATATATCTGTTTTGGTAACAGCACCATGCTGTTTTGGTTATGGTAGCCTTGTAGTATAGTTTGAGGTCAAGTAGAGTGATGCCTCCAACTTTGTTCTTCTTGCCCAGGTTTGTCTTGGCTATGCGGGCTCTTTTTTGGTTCCATATGAAATTTAAAGTAGTTTTTTCTCAATTCTATTAAGAAAGTCAGTGGTAGCTTGGTGGGGGTAGCAATGAGTATGGAATGTTTTTCCATGTGTTTGTGTCCTCTTTTATTTCGTTGAGCAGTGGTTTGTAGTTCTCCTTGAAGAGGTCCTTCACATCCCTTGTAAGTTGGATTCCTAGGTATTTTATTCTCTTCGTAGCAATTCTGAATGGGAGTTCACTCATGACTTGGCTCTCTGTCTGTTATCGGTATATAGGAATACTTGTGATTTTTGCACATTGATTTTGTATCCTGAGACTTTGCTGAAGTTGCTTATCAGCTTAAGGAGATTTTGGGCTGAGATGATGGGGTTTTTAAATATACAGTCATGTCATCGGCAGAGACAATTTGAATTCCTCTCTTCCTATTTGAATACTTTTATTTCTTTCTCTTGCCTGATTCCCCGGGCCAGAATTTCCAACACTATGTTGAATAGGAGTGGTGAGAGAGGCCATCCTTGTCTTGTTCTGGTTTTCAAAGGGAATGCTTCCACTTTTTGTCCATTCAGTACAATATTGGCTGTGGGTTTGTCATAAATAGCTCTTATTATTTTGAGATATGTTCCATTGATACCTAGTTTATTGAATTTTTAACATGAAGTGGTGTTGAATTTTGCTGAAGGCCTTTTCTGCATCTATTGAGATAATCATGTGGTTTTGTCATTGGTTCTGTTTATGTGATGGATTACGTTTATTGATTTGCATATGTTGAACCAGCCTTGCATCCCAGGGATGAAGTCGACTTGAACCTGTTTGATAAGCTTTTTGATGTGCTGCTGGACTTGGTTTGCCAGTATTTTATTGAGAATTTTCACATCAATGTTCATCAGGGATATTGGCCTGAAATTTTCTTTTTTTATTGTTGTTGTGTCTCTGCCAGGTTTTGGTATCAGGATGATGCTGGCTTCATAAAATGAGTTAGGGAGGACTCCCTCTTTTTCTATTGTTTGGAATAGTTTCAGAAGGAATGGTATCAGCTTCCCTTTGTACCTCTGGCAAAATTTGGCTGTGAATCCATCTGGTTCTGCGCTTTTTCTGGTTGGTAGGCTATTAATTGCTGCCTCAATTTCAGAATTGGTTATTCATCTATTCAGGGATTCAACTTCTTCCTGGTTTAGACTTTGAAGGGTGTATGTTTCCAGGAATTTATCCATTTCTTCTATATCTTCTAGTTTATTTGCATAGAGGTGTTTATAGTATTCTCTGATGGCAGTGTGTATTTCTGTGGGAACATTGGTGATATTCCCTATATCATTTTTTATTGTGTCTATTTGATTCTTCTCTCTTTTCTTCTTTATTAGTCTGGCTAGCAGTCTATCTATTTTGTTGATATTTTCACAGAACCAGCTCCTGGATTCATGGACGTTTTGAAGGGTTTTTCGTGTCTATATCGCCTTCAGTTCTGCTCTGATCTTAGTTATTTCTTGTCTTCTGCTAGCTTTTAAATTTGTTTGCTCTTGCTTCTCTAGTTCTTTTAATTGTGATTTTAGGGTGTCGATTTTAGATCTTTCCTGCTTTCTCTTGTGGCATTTAGTGCTATAAAATCCTCTCTACACACTTCTTTAAATGTGTCCCAGAGATTCTGGCATATTGTGTCTTTGTTCTCATTGGTCTCATAGAACATCTTTATTTCTGCCTTCATTCCATTATTTACCCAGTAGTCATGCAGGAGCACGTTGTTCAGTTTTCATGTAGTTGTGCAGTTTTGAGTGAGCTTCTTAATCTTGAGTCCTAATTTGATTGCACTGTGGTCTGAGAGACAGTTTGTTGTGATTTCTTTTATTTTACATTTGCTGAGGAGTGTTTTACTTCCAATTATGTGGTCAATTTTAGAATAAATGTGATGTGGTCTGAGAAGAATGTATATTTTGTTGATTTGGGGTAGAGAGTTCTGTAGATGTCTATTAGGTCTGCTTGGTCCAGAGCTGAGTTCAAGTCCTGTATACCCTTGTTAATTTTCTGTCTCTTTAATCTGTCTAATATTGACAGTGGGGTGTTAAAGACTCCCATTATTATTGTGTGGGAGTCTCAGTCTCTTTGTAGTTCTCTAAGAACTTGCTTTAGGAATCTGGGTGCTCCTGTATTGGGTGCATATATATTTAGGATAGTTAATTATTTTGCTGCATTGACCCCTTTACCATTATGTAATGGCCTTCTTTGTCTCTTTTGATCTTTGTTGGTTTAAAGTCTGTTTTATCAGAGACTAGGATTGCAATTCCTGCTTTTTTTTCTGTTTTTTTTTTTTTTTTTTTTGCTATGCATTTCCTTGGTAAATATTCCTCCATCCCTTTATTTTGAGCCTATGTGTGTCTTTGCATGTGAGATGGGTCTCCTGAGTACAGCACACTGATGGGTCTTGACTCTTTAACCAATTTGCCAGTCTGTGTCTTTTAATTGGGGCACTTAGCCCATTTACATTTACAGTAAATGTGGTGTGAATTTGATCCTGTAATTATGATACTAGCTGGTTGTTTTGACCATTAGTTGATGCAGTTTCTTCATAGTGTCGATGGTCTTTACAATTTGGTATGTTTTTGCAGTGGCTGGTACTGGTTGTTCCTTTCCATGTTTAGTGCTTCCTTCAGGAGCTCTTGTAAGGCAGGCCTGGTGGTGATGAAATCTCTCAGCATTTGGTTGTCTGTAAAGGATTTTATTTCTCCTTCACTTATGAAGCTTAGTTTGGCCGCCTATGAAATTCTGGGTTGAAATTTCTTTTCTTTAAGAATGTTGAATATTGGCCCCCACTCTCTTCTGGCTTGTAGGGTTTCTGCAGAGATATCTGCTGTTAGTCTGATGGGTTTCCCTTTGTGGGCAACTCAACCTTTCTCTCTGGCTGCCCTTTACATTTTTTCCTTCATTTCAACCTTGGTGAATCTGATGATTATATGTCTTGGGGTTACTCTTCTCAAGGAGTATCTTTGTGGTGTTCTCTGTATTTCCTGAATTTGAACATTGGCCTGTCTTGCTAGGTTGGGGAAGTTCTCCTGGATAGTATCCTGAAGAGTATTTTCCAACTTGGTTCCATACTCCTTGTCACTTTCAGATACACCAATCAAATGTAGATTTGGTCTTTTCACATAGTCCCATATTTTTTGGAGGCTTTGCTCATTCCTTTTCATTCTTTTCCCTCTAACCTTGTCCTCTCTCTTTATTTCATTAAGTTGATGTTCAATCACTGATATCCTTTTTCTGCTCAATTGAATCAGCTACTGAAGCTTGTGTATGCTTCACGAAGTTCTCATGCTGTGTTTTTCAGCTCTGTCAGGACATTTGTGTTATTCTCTACACTGGATGTTCTATTTAGCCGTTTCTCTAA
Organism: Piliocolobus tephrosceles; assembly: GCF_002776525.5. Taxonomy (NCBI): domain Eukaryota; kingdom Metazoa; phylum Chordata; class Mammalia; order Primates; family Cercopithecidae; genus Piliocolobus; species Piliocolobus tephrosceles. The sequence goes on from NC_045445.1 coordinate 49,634,703, forward strand.
CCTTTTTTCAAGGTTCTTAGCTTCCTTGCTTTGGGTTAGAACATGCTCCTTTAGCTCGGAGAAGTTTGTTATTATCCACCTTCTGAAGCCTACTTCTGTCAATTCACCAAACTCATTCTCCGTTCAGTTTTGTTCTCTTGCTGGTGAGGAGTTTCGATCCTTTGGAGGAGAAGAGGCATTCTGGTTTTTGGAATTTTCTGCCATTTTCCGCTGGTTTCTCCCCATCTTTGTGGATTTATCTACCTTTGGTCTTTGATGTTGGTGATGTTCGGATGGGATCTTTGAGTGGACGTGCTATTCCTTTCTGTTTGTTAGTTTTCCTTCTGACAGTCAGGCCCGTCTGCTGCTGGTCTGCTGGAGTTTGCTGAAGGTCCACTCCCAATCTTGTTTGCCTGGGTATCACCAGCAGCGGCTGCAGAACAGCAAAGATTGCTGCCTGATCTTTCCTCTGGAAGCTTCCTTCCGGAGGGACACATGCCAGATGCCAGCCAGAGCTCTCCTGTTTGAGGTGTCTGTCGGCCCCTACTGGGAGGTATCTTCCAGTCACGATACATGGGGTTCAAGGACCCACTTAAGGAGGCAGTGTAACCCTTATCAGAGCTGGAACACTGTGCTGGGAGGTCCGCTGCTCTCTTCAGAGCTGTCAGGCAGGGACGTTTAAGTCTGCTGAAGCTTTGCCCACAGCTGCCCCTTTCCCCAGGTGCTCTGTCCCAGGGAGATGGGAGTTTTATCTATAAGTCCCTGACTGGGGCTGCTGCCTTTTTTTCAGAGATGCCTGCCCAGAGAAGAGAAATCTGGCAGTCTGGCCGCAGCAGCCTTGCTGAGCTGCAGCGAGCTCTGCCCAGTTCAAACTTCACAGTGGCTTTGTTTACACTGTGAGCATAATACTGCCTACTCAAACCTCAGCAATGGCGGACTCCCCTCCCCTAGCCAAGCTCGAATGTCCCCGGGTCAATCTCAGACTGCTGCTGTGTTGGCAGTGAGAATTTCAAGCCAGTGGATCTTAGTTTGCCGGGCTCTGTGAGGGTGGGTCCCACTGAGTCAGACCACATGGTTCCCTGGCTTCAGCACCCTTTGCCAGGGGAGTAAATGGTTCTATCTCACTGGTGTTCCAGGTGCCACTGGAGTGTCTGCCCAAATGGCCGCACAGTTTTGTGCTTGAAACCAAGGGCCCTGGTCGGGTGGGCACCAGAGGGAATCTCCTGGTTTGCAGGTTGCAAATACCATGGTATGAGCACAGTATCTGTGCCAGAGTTCCTCAGGCTCAGTCCCTCATGGCTTCCCTTGGGTAGGTGAGAAAATTCCCCAACCCCTTGTGCTTCCTAGGTGACACAACACCTCACCCTGCTTCGGCTCGCCCTCCATGGGCTGCAATCACTGTCCACCCAGTCCAAATGAGATGAATGGGGTACCTTAGTTGGAAATGCAGAAATCATCTGTCTTCTGCGTCGATCTCACTGGCAGCTGCAGACCAGAGCTGTTCCTATTTGACCATCTTGCCAGGAAATCCCTACCACATTTTCTTTATCCAATCTACTGTTGGTGGGCATTTAGGTTGATTTCATGTCTTTGCTATTGTAAATAGTGCTGCAACAAACATATGGACACATGTATCTTTATGATAGAATGATTTATATTCTTTTGGGTGTCTACCCAATAATGTATTTGCTGGGTCAGATGGTAATTCTGTTTTAAGTTATTTGCAGAATTGCCACACTGCTTTCTACAATGGCTCAACTAATTTATATTCCCACCAACAGTGTATAAACATTCTGTTTTCTCTGCAACCTTGCCAGCATCTGTTGTTTCTTAACTTTTTCATAATGTGGCTTAATAATAGTCATAGAACAGTGATTTTAAAAAGTCAAAAAACAACAGATGCTGGTGATGCTGCAGATAAAAGGGAACCCTTACATACTACTGGTAGGAATGTAAATTGGTTCAGCCACTGTGGAAAACAGTTTGGAGATTTCTCAAAGAAGTTAAAAGAGAACTGCTATTTGACCTACCAATCCCATTACTGGGTATATATGCAAAAGAAAACAAATTTTTCTACCAAAAAGACACATGAACTCACATGTTCATTGCAGCACTATGCACAATAGCTAAAACATGGAATCAACCTAAGTGCCCATCAATGGTGGATTGGACAAAGAAAATATGGTACATATACACCATGGGATATCATGCAGCCATAAAAAAAGAATGAAATCATGTCCTTTGCAGCAATATGGGTGGAGCTGGGGCCATTATCCTAAAGAAATTAATGCAGGAACAGAAAACCAAATAATGCTTGTTCTCACTTATAATTGTGAGCTAACCAATAGGTACTCATGGACATCAAGATGGCAGCAATAGACACTGGGGACGACTAGAGGGCACAGGGAATGGGGCAAGTATTGAAAAACTATTGGGTACTATGCTCAGTATCTGGGTGACAAGATCATTCTTTACCCAAATCTCAACATCACACAATTTACTCATGTAACAAACCTGCACATGTACCCCCTTAATCTAAAACAAAAGTTGAAAAAAATTAAAAATAGCAATATAGAAAATTGCTCCATGGTTTGCATATCACATCTAAAACCTAGGTTAACTGAAATTCTGTAATGAAATAGAGTATTACTATTGTTCCTACTTTTGAATAGGTACAGTGAACATGCTTTCACTTTCTATTTTCATAGCATAAAACTGGATTTACTAATACTCTGGAGAGCTCTGTAGCTTCTAGTTCTGTACTGTTATGAGGTACTCATTAAAACAAGGCCTAGACTCTCAATGGCAGTTTGCCATTGTTAGGTTTCATGTCAAAGATACCTCTAAGAAACAAATTTTTATTTTCAACATAAAGCATAAACTGGTAATGCTAATTCTTTTGTATTTTATTTATCCCTGTAGATAATGATTTATGTTGCATTGCCTTTGATACTATTCCCCACTTTCTATGGCTTTTAATTTTAATGAGTATTTCCATCATCTCCTCACTCCCTTTGCTTCCAACAAGCTTGTTGTGCTGCATATCAACGAAAGGGTTTTGCTTGCATTTGTATTCCCTCTTAGTGCTGATTTCTTAGCATCAGTTTTCCTTCCTAGATGCTGTTCTAATGGACCTATGATCACAGAATTTCTATTAACATACACCTGAGACTTGTCAACATTTAAAAAGCCAAACAAAACACAAAAATTAAACCTCACATCTCACAAAGAATGAATGGACAACTTAAAGACTCCCTCGTCAGCACAACTTGTTATGAGTCATAGAACTTTCTTCAACCTGGAGTTCATTGATGAATAAATGGGTTTTCATTTTTGCCTAAGTCGTTTGGTATCTCCACCATTCTTTTTAAATGATTACGTGAGTGTGTGTGTGTGTGTGTGTGTGCGCGCGCGCGCGCGCTACATCCATCAAAAGTTTCCTTTTCCTCTTTAAATTTGATCTGAGTTTAGGAGATTCTTAAGGGAAAAATAAACATGGAGAAGGTTTCTTTAAAAAAAAATCGACCAGGCATGGTGGTTCATGCTTGTGATCCCAGCACTTTGGGAGGCTGAAGTGGGAGGATCACTTGAGCCCAGGAGTTCAAGATCAGCCTCAGAAATATAGTGAGCCCTTGTCTCTACAAAAAATTTAAAAATTAGCTGAGCATGGTGGCATGCACATGCAGTCTCACACACTCAGGAGGCTGAGATGGGAGGATCACTTGAGCCCAGGAAGTGGAGGCTACAGTGAGCCATGATCACGCCATTGCACTCCAGCCTGAGTAACCTTGTCTCAGAAAACTAAATTAATAACTTAAAAAAATTTAAAATCAATAGCTCCCCACATGGATTTGCTCATTCATTTAAACTAACCATTACTACACACTATCTATAGATCATTCTTCCAGGTCCTATGGAGGATATAAATATAAAGACACGGTCCCTGCCCTCAAAGTCATTTCAGTGAAAATTTGCAACTTCTCCTTATCCCATTTCACCCCATTTCTATCACTATCCTCAAAAATAACTCATCTACTTCAGTCAAGCTTCTACAAATGACTTCTGCCTGGTATATCTACTTTTACCCCCTAGTCCCTCAGCCTTTATAAATGAAGACATTTTCTTCTGTATTTGCTAAATGTCTTTCACATGTGTATGCTATCAATATTATTTTAAAAATATTAGAGAAGACTTATGGACCCCAACTACTATGATAAGTACTGTCTCTACCATTAGAGTAACTCTAGGTTAAAGCATTGTCCCAGGACCCCTCTCAAAATGTAGTTGCTACTTGGAAGGTATAGCATATTTTAAGCCATAAGTAACCACAGATACTCATATAGAATAATTTATCAAATATAAATAGGAACAAGAAATTTTATCACAAAAAGAGAAAGGTCAAAGGAGCAATGCCTATTAGAGAGGACAAGTCTAAGCAAGATGCTGAAGTGTGGACCATGATCCAACCAGAACCTAACACAGAGGCATCAGGTACAGGGATTCAGAATAGTGAGGCAGAGGTAAAAGGAACACAAAGACAAATATCTCTTCCCTCATAATTTTGTTAAAAGCCAATTCTGCATTTCAACATCCTGCATTCACAGTGAAATTCTCCCTTCATTCTAGACCCCAAAACTTTAAAGGCCAATGAATATGGAGATGGCTACAACTAGTCAGTTCCCTTTGTGTTCACACCAGTTGCTGAGAGTAGTTTTCGTGCCATGGAGTTGTTACAAAAAAATGACTACACAAACACTTCCACCGTTTTTCACTCCCACCCTACCTACAACCCTCTGTCTTCCAGCAGTCATGGTAGAAAGCCAAGTGAAGAACAACAACAAAAAATGTGTAATACAAAAAACACACAAAAAAATGTCTAAACTCCAGATATAGGAAGGCAAGCCTACTGATATTCTATGTTGCTAGAATTAATTACCATAAGTATACAAAGAATTTCTTTAATCCAGAAGAATTAACTATACAACTATAACTCTTTGGAGGACAGCCATTGGTTGACATTTCATCAAAATTAGAATAAAAAGACAATATAATGCCCAATCCTACACATTTCTGAAACCTAACTACCCCACAATTTTCACAAAGTTAGTCTGTCAATTTATAGACAAAAAGAATATCTCACATCATTTACCTACTTTAAAAGATTACTATGAAAAATGGTTAAAATGGAAACTCCATGTATTTCTCATTTGATGTTCAATAGGCACTTAAAACTCAGCTTATCCAAAACTGAACTTAAAACCTTCCCCACAAAACCTGCTGTGCCTCTCATGATTGGCACCTCTGTTAATGGTGCTTCCAATTGCCTGAAGTCTCAAACTAGAAACTTCAAAGTCATCCCAAACTCTTATTCTTCTTCTTTGGGGGAAGGAACTAAAAACCTTCCCCCCAAAACCTGCTGTGCCTCTCATGATTGGTATCCTCTGTTAATGGTGCTTCCATTTTCCTGAAGTCTCAAGCTAGACACTTCAAAATCATCCCAAATTCTTCTTCTTCATGACATATATCCAAATCAGTCATTAACATCTCTCATAGCTGTTCCCTCTTCTCTCTCTCATGACCATAGTCTTACTTCAGAGAACCATACATTTCTCAATTGCATTCTTACCAAAGCCTCAAAAGTGGTCTACCTTCCTCTAACCCATCCCTCATTTTGCTATCAGATTTATTTTCCTAAGAAATAATACACTTTATCATGTCTTTTTTTTTTTTTTTTTTTTTTTGTCTTTTTTTTTAGAGATGGAATCTCACTCTGTCGCCCTAGGCTGGAGTGCAGTGGCCTGATCTCGGCTCACTGCAACCTCCACCTCCCAGGTTCAAGCAATTCTCCTGCCTCGGCCTCCTGAGTACAGGACTACAGGTAGTCCTGAGTAGGGACTACAGGTGCACACCGCCACGCCCAGCTAATTTTTTGTATTTTGGTAGAGATGGGGTTTCACTGTGTTGCCTAGGCTGGTTTTGAACTCCTGAACTCAGGCAATCAACCCACCTCGGCCTCCAAAAGTGCTAGGATTATAGGATTGCAGGCGTGAGCCACCACGCCTGGCGTATCATGTCTCTTTTCAGCATATAGTTCTCCTTTAGCTTCCTGCTGACTCTATCATGAAACCCAAACTCGTACATGTACATGCAATCTGAAGGCCCTCTTTGGACTTAGGTCAATCCATCTCTCCAGCTTCATCTCCTGCCTCTCTCTCACTCACCCACTGTATGCCTCAGCTACTTTGAACTTCTTTCTGTTTTCTAATACTAGCCTATTCCTGACTCTGTCATTACTGCACATGTTACTTCCTCATTCCTGAATGTCTCTCTCCATTCTGGAAAATATTCTTCCTTTAGAACCACAAAATGGTAAAAATCTAAACTTTTCTCCGTAGCTACCATCTGAAAGATACAGGGTTCAAGAGAAGGGTACAATAACAAGAGTGTACAGACAAGCCTCTCCAGGTACACTCAGGCAAAACAGCCAGATCAACCAATTAAAAGCCAAACAATGCAGGGACAATTTTTTTGGTCCCTGAATCTTCTTTTAATTATTTAAATTAATAATACCAAATATTGAGGCTCACTGACTTCATTCCTGAGTTTTGTTCTGTTGACTAGTATCTGGATTCTAGTTTGTCTTCACTATACCCTCACTAGTCTCTGTACTAGTTGGTCACAATCTCAAAGCCAAGGATTCTAAGCCTGGTATCTGTGGACTTGGATGGGAAAAACATTATACCATTATTTTCATTCACTTCTGACTGAAATTTAGCATTTCCTTCCATTATGAATCTAGACAACAAATCATAGTAGTTTTAGCTAAATCTGTAACTTTGTCACTAATAGAAATTACAGATAATTTCATATCACATTAGAATTATGGCAAATGACTTAAAATACTATTTATGTTCACCTATTACTTCAAATTATGGTAGTATTAGGCCCAGTATTAGATCTCATTATTAATACATTAATTAAAAGCATGTAAATTATTATATAAAATTTGTTTTTAAAAATTTTGATCATTATATTTCAATACACTTGTTTTCCTTGTATTTTATTTAATGCATGTTTAAGCAGTTTTCTGAGAAGGGATCCATACAGTTTGCCAGACTACCAAAGAGACTGGGGCACCAAAAAGGTTAAGAATACCTTGTCTCAATCAATGCTTTTTAAATGTCAGACTGAAAAAAAAAATAGGTTCCTGGGCCCCAACCCTAGAGATTCTGATTAGTTGTGTAGACAAGGATCTTCACTTTGAACCAGTATCCCTAGGTGATTTTTATGTAGGAGATGCTTGGATATTACTTTGATAGAGACTGACCTAAAAATGTTACCTAAGTTTGAGAAAATAAACCATTTGCACAAGATGAAAACAAATGAAAAGTTGCTACCCTTTAAGAATTACTCTCTCTATTCCTTATGGCTTAGGTATTCTCACAGCTTCCTGAATTGTAAGAGATCTTTTAATTCCTAATGGCATATTTAGAGAAAACGTAATCCTAGTCACTTTGAGAAGGGATAAAGGACAGGAAAAAGGCATATTTTCTAGGTCAAGCATCCAGAAGACTTGCAAAATTTAAATACATGAAATATACTGGACTTTCTCCAACACACTAAAGAAAGTTATTAATAATTGCCAGATTTTTAAATCTTTCCTCCAACTATGGTAAATCCAACATCACCACCACTACCACCATCATTACCACCACCACCATGTTTGTCATCATTAAAATGCATTTTCTATCCACCCAACTTGTCTCCTGCACCCCGCAAAAACCCTATCTCAGTTCATAGCACCTCCAGCCAGCTGCTAGTTCAAGTCAGAGCCTAGGCATAATCTTTGACTCCTTCCCCTTCCCACCTCAACATTAAATACAATTGTAAGTCTAATTAATGTGATTTCCAAAATGTCTCCCAAATCTGACATTTCTCTTCATCTCTCCTGGATTCACACTCATTGAGGTGACTACCATCTGTCTCCTGGACCACTGTAGCAGGTCCATACTGCTGTCCCTGCATCCTCACACCCAGTCCATTCTCTATATAGTCTTCATAATGGGATTTTCAAAACATAAATTTGATTGTTACTCTCCAGCTTAAAATCATTCATTCAATGGCTTGTCATTCCCATTAGGATACACTCTAAGTGCCTCTACATGCCATATGAAGCCACCTGCTACTTCTCTAATTTAATCATCTTCCTCCTCACTGTCTAAACTCCAGCTACACTGCTCTTTTTTCCAAAACCAATTCACTAAGCTCTTTACCACCTCAGGAGCTTTGCACCTACTTTGTCCCCTGATGCTCTCTCCCCCAACCTTTTACATGGTTGGATACTTTTCATCCTTTGGGGTGACCTACATGTCACTTCTTCTGAGAGGCCTTCCTCACTTACTGTAAAGTTGGTCGCTGTCCTCATTACTATCACAGCTTCATGGTCATTACCTCCATAGCCACAATCATATGTTGTAATAACGTATTTATTTACTTGTTCATAGCTTGTCTTCCTCAATAGACTATAAGTTCTAAAAGGGCAGGAGTGCCTTTTGACATAATAGATGTTCAATAAATATCTATTGATTGAATAAATGAATGAAAGAGCATCCCTTTTAGTGTGCTGGGTCTGAACAACTAAGAGAGCGTAGCACTCCCAGAAGTTGATTGACAGACAATGGTGTTTGACAGACAGCACCAATAGAAACAAAGGTATATAGAAACTTAGGCAAGTAAGAAACACTGATTAAGTATTATAACTAAATGTTAATGTATGTACAAGTAGAACACTAAATGCATAGTGTAGGCAGTAAGAAAGAGACAGATATGGGAGTTTCCAATGTAGCCATAATTCTGATTTCTTGGCTTCAATCCAAAATTATTTCTTGTTTACATACCAAATGCTAGTCTCTGTGCTAGGTTCTAGGGATACAGACATGAATAAGGCACAGAAGCTCCATAACGACGGGTATTCTTGTCTGTTTTGTTCACTGTTGTATCCCTCTGGGCTGACAACACTGGTGAAAGTAAGCCTTCTGTAAGTATTTGTGGGGGGAAGGCAGGCAAGAAAGCGGGCATAAGCCCTGGCTGAAAAAAATATTAAAGAGAAGACAGATAAGAAACAAATATGTTACAACATTTTAGGATAAATACAATAATAGAAATGTGAACAAATCACAAAGATAGTCCAGAGTAGGGTCTTTGGTAGACAGAAAAGGCTTCGCTAGGGAGCATCAAACTGAGCTGGGATTTCAAAGACTAAAGGAAATTTATTGGGAATACCAGAGTATAGTACACTGTTGAAGGGTCATCCACGCAGGTGGAATAACATACGTGCAGATGCATGGAAAGGTAAAGCAGCATGTTAAACTCAGAAAATTTCAATTTTTTTTGGTATAACTGTAGCATAAAACAAAAATGGGGGTATGGTAGGAAATAAATAAAACTGGAAGTGAAAGAAGGATGGGGAGAAATTTGTAACAGTCCTTGGAAGAGATGAAATGATCAGACTTGTATGTTATTTTTGACAACAGGGATGCAAAATAGGGGGTGGGGCTGAGCCCAGGAGCAGACAGTTCAATTAGGAGGTTATCACAATAACTCACCTAGTTTTAGTTACTTAGTTTTACAGATAAAGAAATTGAGGTTCAAATTTCTAGGTGATTTTCTTAAGGTTACTCAACTGCTTATTGAAGGAATTCAGGTTTTCTGAAGTTGAAGTTTAGTGCTCTTTCTAGCATTGGTTTCTCCCCCAAAATATTTTTTAAATCATTACATTCGATCCTTGAAGGCAAGATGAAAATGCTTTAAAATATTTCTACAGGGTACCAGATGCCTGAATGCTACCAATTCCCTTTTAAATTGCTATTTTGTCAAAGGAGATTAAGAAGCTCAGTGATAGAGTAGCCCAGGGGCCTGGTGATATAACATTATAAAGATGTATATAGTCACCATTATGATTTCCAATGTTAGCAGCCCTGGAGATACTGAGAAACGGTAATTCTCCTTTTTAAGGATTTCAACTAGATATTAAGGATAGGTAATTTGTTTTGCCTACGTTACTAGATAATCTTTGTTTCTGATCAATGTGGTTCAGAGACCCCATCTGAAATTACTCTAATAAGTCTCTGGATCACTTTTAGATATCATGGGAGATGGGATTTGCCTGAGTGCTACAGTACTTTTCAGTGGCTAGAGAACATTTCAAATATTCTTTCCTCTCTACATAATCCTAGAAATGTTCATGAAAGATGAAATGTTACTTTTCCCCAGCATACTCACTAGTGAAATATGAAGTCACAGTGCTTAAGAAGGCTTCCAAAATGGAACTGGCTATGTTTCCTACTTCTAGAAACATATATGGTTCCATAAAGATATGGATAAGAATTTGAGGGTCTGGGGAAATGCCTTGTGGTTACAGTTTAAGAATGGGATGGAATAATACTCCTGGATTAAATTCTTAGAAGTACAATTTCTGTGACATCCTGTGCAACTGTTAAAACTCTTCTTGTGCTTTAGAGTGCAGCCTAAATTTATGGAACTTCTTAAAATGTTGGACCAGAAAGGATATTAGAGAATGTGAAAGTGTGGATGTGGGTGGGTGGATGCATATGTTGTATTATCACTATACATCACCTAGCTCTGTACCATGTTCCTGAAGGTACTTCAGGCAATAGTCTGCATTTGCAACTCTAATCAATTTCTCCACAATCTTGGAGTAGACAGTCACAAATTTTCCTTTGCAGGCAACTGGTAAGTACAATGTAGAAGGAGGTTGGGAAGAAGAAGATGTGTACAGGCAGAAGTTCAGATACGTGTGTTTGTGTGTATCTACTAAATGTGAATCTTTTTGCACTCCAAAACCAGATAAAAGTGACTTTTTTATTATGAATGCCTCTGCCCCACTGAATTACCTGCAATAACACACACACACACACACACACACACACACAGGCATTAAAAAAATCATACGGCATCTTCTAAGCTGCAAAAGGATAGAAAATATCAAACTGCTTCAGTTTACAAAAAAAAAAAAAACACCCTAAAATAATTCTCATACCTTTTCAAAGTAACTTAATTTATACCCAGGACATAATATTATCTCGTCTCATTCTTAGGCAATATCAGAACTTCAGACCTTAAAAGGAAGAGAATTTGTTGAGTTTACCAGTAGCATAAATAAGATATACTCCCAGATTCTATTAAGTCATACAACTGTACTGCAGATAAGGGAAACATGCTTCATAATTTAAATGCAGCAATGCTTTTGTTTTGATATTATCATAAAGAAATTACTTTTGTTCACAGTGTTATCTGACCTTCATGCAGAAACTGATTAAAATGTTTTCCCTTTACAACAACAACAACTGTAAATGAAAGTTGAAATGAAATGAAATATATGTCCTAACATCATTGTATAGGAAGCTTTCCTGTTCACACACACACACACACACACACACACACACACAAACACAGAAGGAAGAAACCTAGGAAGTCTCATTTCTTTTTCTATAACCAACACAATTGCCTTATACACAAAGGATATTTCATCATTCATGACAGCAAGCTATCACTTCCAGGGACAGCTTCAGTGTTGCTTGGTGAGTATTTTATACAGCTTATTCGCAAGTATCATTTATAGCAAAATGACTTGTGACTTACAGCTAGGACAAATGTGGAAACCATCTGATAGGCTATAGTATATTAACACGCATGCTAGCAGGGCATGGAAATCCATTTTAGTGCTTGTTCCTTTTCTGTTGCTATACTTTCTGTTGGTTATGGGAGTGGGGAGTGGGGAGGTGGGCACATATAGCTGTTCCAGTTTCTCTTTCTTGGCTACCTAGTACTAGTCCAATACTAGTACTATTTATATTTGCCTGAACAATAATTACAAAGTCAAAGGAAAGGAAGCAGATCAAACAGGCTCTCTCAACTCATAAAGCAGAGAAGGAAAAAAAGTAAGATAGTTTCTAGGTATATAAGAATAATTTCAGACACTTGCCCCATAGCCTGAAGAATATACTTATTTTTCTTGACTGTGTATGTGTACCTTTACTGGTAACGGGATGCAGAAGAGTCCTGTATTCTAAGAAATCATTGGCATTATGAGAAATTTCTTGATCTGGGACTATCTTCAAAAATAAAAGTCAATGTGTTCCATTACCTGTATGTCAAGGACACTCAGTGGGATTGAAGGAAGAGAGCATGAACAAATTAAGAGAATAGAATCATCTCATAGATGGTGATTAAAAGCACAGACTGTAGGCTTTTAGTACTGTGAGGGACCTAAGTAGTCATCTAAAACAATCTTTCTTTTTGAAAACAAGTCAGAAAACCAAGGCCAAAAAGGATCTGTGATAAGTCACACAGGAGGTCAGCGACAAAAGCCAGCCTAGAACACAAACCTCCTGACCCACAGCCCAGCACCCCTGGTTACTGGTAAGATGCAGATCACAGTTTGTTTCTCTTGATAGGTGCTGCACTTTGATAAAAACACACAAGAAGGTCACATGCAGATGTTCCTTTCCTGAGTGTTGTTGGTGCCAGTTTGGATTCTATTTAGATAGGGGAAGAAACACTATGATTTCGAGTGCCCATCATCTTTTTGAGAATGTTCCATCTAGATAAGAACAATAGGTTCATTCATTCAAGAAATTGTGATTTTTCAAAAGAATGTCATCAAAAATCATGTGATAAAATATTCAAAACTAATCTGATAAGTGTGGCAAGGATAAAGACCCAACTTAGGCCGGGCACAGTGGCTCATGCCTGTAATTCCAGCATTTTGAGAGGCCGAGACAGGTGGATCACCTGAGGTCAGGAGTTCAAGACCAGCCTGACCAACATGGCGAAACCCTGGCTCTACTAAAAATACAAAAATTAGCTGGGCGTGGTGGCACACACCTGTAATTCCAGCTACTCAGGAGGCCAGGACTGGAGAATCACTTGAACCCAGGAGGCGAAGGTGGCAGTGAGCTGAGATCATGTCACTGCACTCCAGCCTGGGTGACAGAGTGAGACTCTGTCTCAAACAAACAAACAAACAAAAAACCCAACTTAGGCTACTATGGATGGTAGAAAGGGCAACTAATATATTAATTAGAATTTTCTTTTCTTCCTATTGTCAATGCTAACAATTTGTTTCAACTAAAGCTTCCTGCCTTCTTCAGTGTCAGTGAGCAAATGCTGACTTGTTAAAATTTCACTGAGTCTTTTATTTCACTCTAGGAACAAAGGGTCAATCTGATAACTGGTCTCAAATTAGAGGCCTTACTAAGGCAAACATGTGGTTCGCTTTCTCAAAACAAAGTATTGACACAAAATGTGTCAGGTTGGCCCCTTTTGAGTCTTTACACATAACAAACATCGGTTACTAACAATTACACAAATCCCCTCTCCATGTCACAAAGTGAAAAAAGACATCATAAAATCAAACAGTATTAAGAGATAAGGTAATGCCTACACGGCATAAAAATATATAACTAACCTCAAAATGTTTTCTCAATACCCCTGTGATGGTTAACTCTGAGTGTCAACTTGATTGGATTGAAGGATGCAAAGTATTGATCCTGGGTGTGTCTGTGAGGGTGTTGCCAAAGGAGATTAACGTTTGAGTCAGTGGGCTGGGAAAGGCAGACTCACCCTTAATCTGGGTGGGTACCATCTAATCAGCTGCCACTACAGCCAGAATATAAAGGAGGCAGAAAAACGTGAAAAGGTTAAACTGGCTTAGCCTCCTGGGCTACATCTTTCTCCTGCACTGGATTTTTCCTACCCTCGAACATCAGACTCCACATTCTTCAGCTTTGGAACTTGGACTGGCTTCCTTGCTTCTAAGCTTGCAGATGGCCTATTGTGGGACCTTGTGGTCATGTGAGTTAATAATGCTTAATAAACTCCCTTTTACATATATAGCCTATTAACCCATTTTTGCCTAGTGTTCCATTATTGGAATGCTAAGCTTGTAGGAGTTATTTATATCCTACTGCTCAAGGTTATTGCCAAAGTCTGATTCTTCACACAAAAAATTTGCAACCTCCAGCATAGATAGATTAATTCTGTCCCAATAGGTTAATTCTGTCCCAGTCAGAACCCTGACTAATACAACCTCCAAAAAGAAGACTGTTGGACAGTTGTATTTCATACCATTACAAAAATGAAGAAACTAAACAACCAATCTTTTCTATTTATATAAACCATGTCTTAGACATAACCTTTTTTTCACCTCTTAAAACTCAAATTGCATGCATACTTCAAGAAACATGATTGCCCCAAAGCAAACATTCAGGCACTGAGAAAGCAAGGTTTGCTGCTATCTGTGAAAGCCACAGTGAAGATTATTTAGAAGTCAAGTTTCCCACTGGACTTCAGAAATATAGAGATCTGTATAAACAAGCAACTTGTTTGCTTATATTCAGGAGGCTATCCTTCATTAATCTCATTTACTTTATTGAACTTTGCTTGGTATACTATTCAAAATAGATCATGGTTTAAAAGCAAGAGTTAATTCTCCAAACCTCTAAACAATTTTTTTTTTTGCAACACTTGAAAAATCTGAGAGTAAACAACACTTATCGGGCATTAAGATAATTTGGTTTTCTAAGTTCTAGAAGTAAGTTTAAGACTGGAGAGTTCTACTAAGTTTCAAAAAGATGAGCTTTCAAGAATGTTCTTTCCCTATTTTCTATTCTTAGCACCAACGCAGTCAGGGGATGATCCTAGATATGACTTGAATCATAAGAATGTGCAAGTGGGGGAAAAATACCTCCAGAAACTTCTGCCTTATACATATTGCTCAGAAAGTTCAGGGGTGGTACTGTTGACCTGAAAAGGAACAGGGCTCAAGAAGTGGAGATGAGAAACTTAAATGAGTGAGTGTGTGGAGGGGCAGGGAGGGGAATTCAGTCATTAAGTCACGCAGAACTTAGTGGTTAGTGAGTTTTCAAAATGCTATAGAAATCGAGAAAATTACTGAATTAAAAGTTCCATTTCTACAATGAGTAGAGAGGTAGGTTATATGCAGCATGGGCTAAGAACAAATGAGGGTTCAAAATTCCTCAAAGCCCCCATTTTTCTCTTTTCAGGTGTGACAGAATGGAAAAATATTTCAATCCAATCAAATAAAACATTTTATCACTAAAACAAACAAAAAAAATCACCAGGCCCATTAAGCACCAGTTACATAATGAATACCTAATATAAACTCTAAACAATCCTGCTCCCTTCCCCCTACAGCTACCTGTGAGTGCTGGTTGGCTATTGATAGTGGTCAAAGTTATTATTTCTATTGTCAAAGGTGATCTTCCCACATGGTAAACTGGCTATACAACTATACCCAATGCAGCCATTTTGCAACTACATGCCTTTGGTCAGGAGATAGAGGATGCATATCTGTGCTAATTTATTACTATGATTGAAAAAAAAAACGCTCTGTAGTTTATACCTTTTGTCCCTGTGTGGTATATCTATTCCAACAATATGTTAGCAGTCTTAAAAGATTATCACAATAGATATACACAATGGAGAAGGAGGGGTGCTCATGTGATTCCTCCATAGCAGTGTTTCCCAAAGGATGCACATTCTTGGGCCCCCACTTCCAGATCTAGAGTAGCACAATTTCTAAGAGTGGGGTGATTCCAATATACATTAAAGTTTGAGAATCACTGTCTCCATAGTAGTAGTCTGTAACTTAGAGGTGGCTATCAGAATCCCCAATGAGATTTCTTAGAATACACATGCCTGTGCCACAATCCAAGAACTACTATATCAAGATGTCTTCTTGAGGGTAGGCCTGGCCGTCTGTGGTGGTGGTTGCAGAAGACAGATAATATGATAATAGCAAAGAAAGCACTGCCCTAAATCCTTTATATGCTTCACCTCATTTATTACCCACAACAACCCTTTGAGGTAGGTATCATTACTGTCTCCATTGTACATGTATAGTAACTGGGACAGGGTCACAGAAGTTAAGCAACTTACCCAGAGCTGCAGAGCTAGTAAGTGGTGATACTATGTGAAGCTGGTTCAGTACCCCTGTTCTAGAAATTTATTTTAGGGTCCCTATATCTTAAAAGTACTCTGATCCTCCCAAATTGCAAGGCTTACAGATCCCAGAATGATGCTGTTCTTCCCTTCACTGGGTTCAGAATTGAGGAGCTGTCTTTCAACAACCTAAGAAGGATTGAGGCAATGAATAAAATGAAAAGCAGCTAAAAAAAGAAGATGTGCACAAGGTTCTTAGTGAAACACTTTCAGTCCTTCTCAGGAGAAAGAAAATAAGGTGAGAAAATTGCTTTTAGAATTAAGAAAGGAAAAAAGCTTGGAGTCAGACTCCAGATTTTTTCCACAGCAAAAGAAGTGAGAAGCCCTTCACAAACAACAAAATGCTTTTGATCAAATTAAAGCATTAAAAATTAATGATTACATGATAACTAAGATGCCCAACTTTACAGCCCAAAGAAAATTCTTGTGGGTGTTCACAAAAGTTGCTTGCGATCTGACAGCTGGCTACTGCAGGAAATGAAATTTCACAGTCCAAATAGCAGTTTAGTTTGGTAGCAATTATTTAAGAACCGGGAGGAGCCACAAAGTGAATTTAGATGAATTTAAGCAACATCTCTCAAAATATTGACCTGAAAATCTTGTTTATTAAAACGTAGGCTCTAATTAAACTAAGGAGCTTCTGCAAAGCCAAAGAAACTATCAACAGAGGAAACAGAAAACCTACAGAATAAATGAAAATATTTGCAAACTATGCATGTGACAAAGGTCTAATATCCAGAATCTATAAGGATTTTAAAGAAATTTTAAGGCAAAAAACAAACCCCATTAAATAGTGGGCAAAGGACACAAACAGACACTTTTCAAAATAAGACATACATGTGGCCAAAAAGCATATGAAAAAAAAGCTCAACATCACTGATCATTAGAGAAATGCAAATCAAAACCACAATGAGACACTGTCTCACACTAGTCAGAATGGCTATGAATAAAAAGTTTAAAAATAACACATGCTGGTGAGGTTGTGGAGAAAAAGAAATGCTTATACACTGTTGGTGGGAGTAAAATTTGTTCAACAATTGTGGAAAACAGTGTGGCAATTCCTCAAAGACCTAAAAACAGAAATACCACTCAACATGGCAATCCCATTACTGGGTACATACCCAAAGGAATATAAACCACTGTATCATAAAGACACATTCATATGTATATTCATTGCAACACTATTCACAATAGCAAAGACATGGAATCAACCTAAATGCCCATCAATGGAAGATTGGATAAAGAAAATGTAGTACATATATACCATGGAATACTATGCAGCCATAAAAATAGAATGAAATCGTGTCCTTTGCAGCAACATGGATGGAGTTGGAGGTCATTATTCTTAGCAAACTAATGCAGGAACAGAAAAACAAATAACACAGGTTTTCACTTATAAGTAAGAGCTAAATGATGAGAACACACAGTCACATAGACAGAAACAACACACACTGGGGCCTATCGAAGGGTGTAGGGTGGAAGGAGGGAGAATATGAGAAAAAAATAACTAATGGGTACTAGGTTTAATACTTGGGTGATGAAATAATCTGTACAACTAACCTCCATGACACAAGTTTACCTACGTAACAAACCTGCATATGTACCCCTGAACTTAAAAGGTGCAGAGAACTGAAGGGGGCATGATTTCATTTATATATATTATATATAATATATATATATGTGTGTGTGTGTGTATGTGTGTATATATGTGTGTGTTTGTGTGTATGTTTATGTATACATGTCTTTTTGTGCATATGTTATGTATGGTTTATATAAAGATGGAGAAAGTGTGGAAGGATTGATTCCAAATGAATCCATTTTAGAGAGGAAGACCAGAAGGAAACGAAAAGATAATTGAATTTTTCTTTATTCACTCCTGTTTTGTTTGATTCAGTACAACAAATCACTACTTTTGTAATTTAAAAAACTATAAAAGAAAATATTTTAAAATAGCTCCCATGATTTTTTCCTCTGCTCCACAGTAATGGGTTTTTACTGAGTCTATCTTTTTGATAGGCCTAACAACTTTCAGTTAGAAAAATTTCCACTACCTTTTAGTCATGGCTGTAGCTCACCTACTTTATGATTTTCCTCTGATAGAAAACTTGGCAGAAACTGTTTTCTAAAAAGACCTGGCTCCTTTAAATAGATCACAGTGGGTGTACAGAGTGGTTTAAGGACCTTGGACAGGAAATGTCACTACACAGCTTCTTTGGCCACCAAAAACTCATGGTTGAACAGTTTTTCACTTAGGAGCTTTTCAATATTTGGGTCAGGAACCACTGAGACCTCCCTCCTGGGTCTGGTATTCTTTTCTTAGGCCTTATACTTGTTACTTTATACTTTTAGCAAACACTGCCCCAAAAGGAGATCCTTTAGTCATTCAGTTCACACAGGACTAAGCTTAAAAAAAAATTTATTGAGCACTTAGGGTATGTCAGACACTGACATTTATGGAGCAAGTCTGTAAGGGAGGCATGTATTCACCAGGAAAAGAAGGAGATGTGATAAAGAAGAGTACCCAAGGTAATGGAAAGTGCTGTATCAGGATTCATAACCTCAACTCCCTGTTGCTTTATCTCTACCGTGCCCTGTAACCTTGAGCATGTCCCTTCCCCACCCAAGTCCTAAACAACTTCTATAGAGTAGGGAGGTTGGACTAAATCAATGATTCTCAAACTCTAACATGCATTTGTATTATCTGGGGTGCTTGTTACAATGGCAGCTTCCTATGACCTCACCCCGAGATTTATTGAATCAGTTTCCCTGGGGTGGGGGTACAGAAATAGGTATTTTTAACAAACTCCCCTGGTGGATCTGACACATGTGGTTCTTGACCCACACTTTGAGAAACCCAGGACTCCATGTTCATTCCAGCTCTAACATACCTTGACACAATATCCAGGTGGCGCTGGTAGAGATGTTATTGAAAGAAGAATTAGAGCTGAAGGAATGATTTTTCTCATCCATTAATTCCTGAGTCAGCAAACATTAAGTGCCTATTATCTGCCCATACCTATTGTCTAGTTTTCCATATATGTTTAACTGATTTTGGTGATTTGGCAAGGAATTGGGGGATGGCCAGCTTATGAAGAGTAGTATCTTTTAATATCTGGATCAGTGCTTAGTGACGTGCATGCAAATTAGAAATTGATGTAAGAAGCTGTAAGACTACTCATGACAGCAAAAAAGTGGAAACAACCTAAATGTCTACCAATTGATGAATGGTAAACACATTGTGATACATAGATACTATGAAATATTATGTCAATTAAAAAGGAATAAAATACACCTGCTACAAAATGGATGCACTTTGAAAACATGCTAGAGCAAAGGAAGCTAAATGCAAAATGCCATATCGTATATGATTCCATTTACATGAATTGCTTAGAATAGGCAAATTCATAGAGGCAGTAAGTTGCTTAATGGTTGCCTAAGTCTGGGCTTGAGGCATAATGTTGGGTAAAAGGAGAGTAACTGCTAATTGGTATTGGGTTCCTTTTTGAGATGATAAAAATATCTAAAACTGTGGTGATGGTTGCATGACTCTGTGAATATATTAAAAATTATTGAATTATACACTTTAAATGAATAAATTTATGGTATGTAAATTATACCTCAATAATGATAATATATGTGTATATGCATGTCTATCAGAAAGAAAAAGCTGGACTAAGCATGGTGGCTCACACCTGTAATCCCAGCACTTTGGGAGGCTGAGGCAGGCGGATCACTTGAGGTCAGAAATTTGAGACCAGCCTGGCCAACATAGTGAAATCCCAACTCTACTAAAAATACAAAAATTAGCCTGGCATGGTGGCACATGCTTATAATCTCAGCTACTAGGAAGACTGAGGCAGGAGAATCACTTGAACCTAGAGGTGGAAACGGCAGTGAGCCGATATCGCACCACTGCATTCCAGCCTGGGCAACAGAGTAATACTCCATCATCTCAATACGAAAAAAAAAAAGAAAGAAAGAAAAAGGAAAAGAAAAAGCTGTATAATTACTTATTGACTGTTCACCAAGTTAGAAGAAAGTATACCAACCTTTAATATAAATGGAAAATCAGCCTAATGCCGATTTTAGCAGTCTCTTTCTCATGCACACACAACTTCACATCACTCTTTGCTCTCCATTTCAGGTGGACCTGAGGTATGCACATCCTGTTTGCTAGTTGGGTACTCTGAAGCAATTTATTACTCTCTAGTATGTAAACCTTTGTTGCATTTGCTTTAATTAAATTCAAGCATTTCTGTCCACTAACAAACCACAGCAGCTGGTGTGACTGCTCTTGGCCTTGCCTGTTTTTGTACTTGTGTACATAGCAGCGGAGTGTACGTGCCTGGAAAGAGATTTTATAATAAAGTGCTTCTAATGCAGCAGTATTTAGGCAGAAAGTGTTACACTTTGGATTAAATAAAATTTTCAAGTATATCCTTTAAGTTCTCTGTATTCTCAGGGACTGATCCTCCTGACCACCACCCCAAGAAGAGTTTGGGCAGTTTTTACCTTCCATTCTTTATTCTGGTATCTAAATTTTAGTGTCATAGAAGCTGACCATTATGTATCTCTTTTAGAATTCATGATGCATGAACTTTTAAGGAAGGGGCAATTTTTTTTCATCTTTTATGTTCCCAGCTAATAGTATAGTATATGAAGCCTATCGGGTTCTTAATGGATGTTTATTTAATGAAAAAAGATCTTCAGTGTCTCCCTTTGGGACCTAGAAAGGCCCTAGCTAGCATCCTTTACGCAAAAGATAATTCTGGGCTTGACTTTCCATCCCCAATGTTACTGAGGTGCATGTGCAGATTCAGCACCTTACTCCATAGACATAGGCATGCACTACATGAATTTTCAAATACCTAAATATTAATCACATGTCAGAACTTATTAACTAATAGCTGATCTATAAACCATGTGAAGAGATTAGAAACGTATAGAAAAGTATGCACACACAAATAAAAACCCTTGCAGAATATAGATTGAAATTTAATCTAAATCTGCTCAGTTTTAACTTTCCTATCCTTTTTATTAGTCTTCACAGTAAAAACTATTTGGGAGACCCACACAATACAACAGTGAAAAAATTGGCCGAGCCTCATAATGTGCCCAGCATTTCTAAGTGGCTTAGTACCTTCTTAATAAAGATCATAATTTGAATCTTTTGCTCCTTTTGCTTCTGAAAATTGGAACAAGTAAAATCATATGTTTGGAGACTAATTGAAAATCGAAGCCCAGAAGCCCATTTGCTTTGTTTGGGAGAGCATGTGCAAGTTGTTGGCTATATTTAGAGATGCATAATTTAAAACACTTTTACATTCATTCGTATAGCACTTGAAACTCTTATGGCATTTGCACGTCAAATATTTCATTTGAGCCTCAGAATAGCTCTTTGAGATAAGCAGAGCATGGCACTAAAATCATAAAACCACAGGACTCAAAGGCACCTAAAGGCACATAGTTCAACTGCCCATCTCACTTGGCAGGTGCCAAACTCAGGCATAGAGGTCAGTGGTTGGCTCAAGGTGGTACTGCAGGTTTTCCTACATGAGGCATTCCCTTTATAAATATCTAATGACACTCAGAGATAGAAAATATTATTGAAACCTCTACAGTGCTCAAGGTTGGCAGGCAAGGATTAAAACCTGGAAGTTTCTGCCTTGGGGTCCTAAATACAGACTTCTCTCTCCCTCAGTATCTTTTATACACATCAGTTTGACTCTTTCCTATCATTAACTTTACTATAATCTTCTAAATATATACACCTTCTGCAGCCTCCAAAGCAGTTAAACCCCCATCAGCAGACATAAAATTTCTTGGTCTGACAATCTTACTTTTATGTTGCCTTCAGTATTTCAGGTTGCCTGAGGTGCCATATTGATTAAGCTACATTCTGGAGAACTAAATATATGTAGAATAGTATATGGTTCCTCTACCAAGCACGAACTATAAATTAATGTATCTCTCCTGTTGACATTGTAAAGTAGGCGTGCCTGAAGTACAATTGTAATATTCCTTGCAGGACCATGTGTTTTACTTGCAATGTCTATAAAATGAATAGTTGTTCAAATGTAAAAGCTGTGACAGAACACAGATGTTTATATAGAAGGTGACATAGTGGGAGAAGGATGACAGTGAGTATATGCAATGTAGGAAGCCAGAAAGTACTGGGGAAATAAAATAATACAATGGACTAATGGCAGGACAACCTTTCAGTATGGAAGTGACAGAGAGGTTTAATCAATACATCAATCCTGAATATAGTGAGAGATGATATAAACATGTTTTGCTTTGTTTTCCTCTTGGTATTTTGTGGCTCTAAGTGCTGTAGAATATAACTGAAACTGTGGCAGAAGAGTAGAGCCAGGTAATTTCGGCAATTAATTAGGAGTCCTGCACATCAAAGGATGTTTGTGTAGGGATAGGGATGGGGAAGATTCTAATATAAATGGTGTTGAGGGCAGCACAGAGTGAGCTCTAGTTTGAGAAAAGTGGCTAAAATATATTTTGACATGCATGATTTTTCCTCTTGCTCCTTTGGCTCCCCCCTTCAAATCTCCCCAGTAGATTGTTCTGTTTTTATTTTTTATTTTTATTTTTTATTATACTTTAAGTTCTAGGGTACATGTGCATAGCGTGCAGGTTTGTTACATATGTATACTTGTGCCATGTTGGTGTGCTGCACCCATCAACTCATCAGCACCCATCAATTCATAATTTATATCATGTATAACTCCCCAGTGCAATCCCTCCCCCCTCCCCCCTCCCCATGATAGGCCCCAGTGTGTGATGTTCCCCTTCCCGAGTCCAAGTGAGCTCATTGTTCAGTGCCCACCTATGAGTGAGAACATGCGGTGTTTGGTTTTCTCTTCTTGTGATAGTTTGCTAAGAATGATGGTTTCCAGCTGCATCCCAATAGTCCTCCTCACTTTAGTCTTACCCTAAGTTTATTTTCTAACTTTTATTTTAGCTTCAGGGATGCATGTGCAAGTTTGTTATACAGGTAAACTACGTGTTACAGGGGTTTCATATACAGATTATTTTGTCACCCAGGTACTAAGGCTAGTGCCTGATGAGTATTTTTTCTGATCTTCTCCCACCCTCCACCCTCAAGTAGGCCCCAGTGGGTGTTGCTCGCCTCTTTGTGTCCATGTGTTCTTGTTGTTTAGCTCCCACTTATAAGTGAGAAGATGTGGTATTTTATTTTCTGTTCCTGCTTTAGCTTGCATTAGTTTGCATTAATTCGCTTAGGATAATGGCCTCCAGGCCATCCGTGTTGGTGCAAAGGGCATGATTTCATTCTTTTTTTATGGCTGCATAGTATTCCATGGTATATATGTACTGCATTTTCTTTATCCAATCTTCCACTGATGGGCATTTAGGTTGATTCTGTGTCTTTACTATTGTGAATAGTGCTGCAATGAACATATACATGCATGTCTTTATGACAGAGTGATTTATATTCCTTTGGGTGTGTACCCAGTAATGGAATTGCTGAGTTGAATGGTATTTTTGTATTTAGGTCTTTGATTTCTCTGCACCATAACTTTTTGACAAGTATCTTTATATATAATTCTATAATACATATAAAACAGCAGTTCTCTGCCCCTACCCCAAGTCCTTTTTCTTAAAGACAACTTCAACTTTTTAAGCTATTTCATCTGTTATGTATCTCCATGTTTATAAACAATATGTTCATATGTCTGCTTCTTAGTCAGTTTTACATATTACCTATTGAGTTCCTAATACAGAAGATAATGACCAGTTGTCCTCCCTCAATTATTCAAATATGGCTATGTGATAATTTTACATTATTATGAATATTAAGTTGTGAGTCAAATAGTATATTATGATTTCATTTCCTTTCTTGTACTTTTTGTTTTTCCTGCAGTTATAATGAGAATATGAGAATTCTCTCATTTTCATGTGACTCATTTTTCTATATCTCTATAACGAAGTGCCCCCAAACTTTCCAACAGATCATTAAAACTCATGAAAATAACTTTCCTGGAACATCCCTCCTAGAGCCCTCTCGCTTCCTGCTGAAAATCTGAATAAGTTGTTCCCTTGACCTATTTGCACAACTGAAATGCTAGAGTTTCTCTTCACCTCTTATCTTTGCTTTATTCCCTGTTGCCTGTATCTCTTTACTACTGTGCTGGATCCCCTCTGTGTTCCCCACCAGGTCCCTTTCCACCATTCTGCACATGATCTCTGCTCTGGGACTGATTCTACATTAAAAGAACCCCCTTCAGCCCTCTCTGGTAGATCCAGCTCAGGATCAGGAAATGTGTAAGGTGTCTTCACACTACCACTTCTATCTCTGCCTTCATGTAAAAACCTCTGCCTCCTTGAGGCTCATGCCATTCAACTTTAGCATTCTCTCTATTCTTGGAGTGGTCACCTTTCATTCTTCTAGACAGCACTAGTAGGAGCCCCTTCAAACTCTCTGTCTTTTCACGTGCCCCTATCATTGTTTGAGCACTTCTAACTTTCTGGCAGCACAAGATGTGCCCACCCTCATCTTTTTGCTTCTCTGCCCCAGGCCTGAGATAAGCAATTTCTTCAAAGAACTCTGATTACTTTTAGTGAAGATTAGTATTGACAAACTAAGACTTGGGTGTTTGTTACGTTTATCGCTACTAATGTGTTGCTGTTCCTGGCCCTCTCAGTGGACAAAGTTAGGAAATATACATATGTGTAAGATATATAACCATTTACATAGACAAATAGAAACATAAATGTATACATAGATGGAGACAGAAATAGCCATGAATGACTCTGATACTTCCAATTCAAAACGATAGGGTCCCTTCTAGCCTTCCCCCTTTTCATATTTGTAACTGCCTTCTATGACAGTAAGAAACTCACTCCTCTTACTCTTAATATATTTATTTGCTCATTCTCCCAGCATGTAGTCAACTATCCGGCCTTGCCAGACTGCCACCCCACCCTGTATGGGTCCTGACCCCTGCAAGGCTACCATCCCTCAGATGCTCCTCTGACATAAGCCCTAGTCACTGCTGGGCTGCATCATCACCCTGCCCTTGTGCCCTCCTCATACAGACCCCGACCACCCTTGTGCTTTCTTCCCACCTCACAACCAGTTTTTACCTTACTTATTGGTCCCTGATGCTTCGTTCCCTATAGAGTTTTAATTCATAATCCATCATTTCCACAACTTGTACTAATATCTTCACCTTCTCATTATGTTGCCGCTGCGATGGATCCTGACAAAACTTAGTTCTAGATCAACACAACTGTCCACTTCCTCCATTCTTACACCTGAGCAGAGCTTGAAAAAACTGCACAGCTGTGTAGACTGTTATCACTTATAAAGTCATGATCCCTAACCTCATTGGAACTCTCACTCTTACCTAAATATTCTTCTGCATTTATTAATGACCTCTTTCCCCCAAGCTCCAATGCTCCAATTGGCTATTCAAACTTCCTTCCCAACTACTGCTACTTCCCAGAGAAAACAGGATAACTGAGGACATGGAACTCTTAAACACAAGATCCAGTGGAATTACTCACTTTGAACAAAACACTAGGGAATTGGGTGAGTATGCGAAGGGAAGGGGAGAAGGCGAGAGAATGAATGGAGTTAGAAAGTCAAGTCTGAAAGTGAAGTCAAAGGCAAGAACAACTGCCTGAATGGAAAGATGTAGTCTGAGATGAGCAGTGGGCGTTTGAAATAACTACCATGGGAAACAGATGGGAAAGAAAGCTGAATATGTACACGTAAAAAGTCTTCCTAGCACCTCTGCAGGGCCCAAATGAGGTTTTAGACCATGTACTGTTTCTAGCACAGGTATGAGCTTCTCTAGAGGAGTTCAGCCATAGAGATGTTGGAACAGAGAAAGTGGTGGTTAGTTGATCTAAAGACAGAGAGGGAGGTGTTGTAGGCAGCTTTAGTGACAAGATAATGAGTCTAGAATCAGACGAAGATATTAGCAAAAGGAGAATACTACGACGTTTAGGCTGGATAACAGAGGAAATATTATAAAGCAGTTATTAGGTTCAATTGGGAAATAACTGTACATTTTAGACTCTGAAGCAAAAGTTTCAGAGGTTTTACCCCATCATCTCTTCTGGTTGCAAAATGCAATCTTTGGTCAACAGACTGCAATTACCACCTCCAAATATTAAGTAGGCTTTTTAAATGATATATCCTATGGTACAATGCCTTAGGATACTTTTATAAAAAAGAACATAAAGACAAAATTGAAGAGTTGAGAGGGCTATGTCTATGGCTCCATCTGAAGCTTTAATTTTTAATATCATATATTTTTGTGATTATAGAAGCAAAATATCCTAATTGTAGAAAATTTGAAAGCTACATAACTGAACTAAATAGAATCTGTTACTACTCTTAGTATATATATATATGTGCTACGTTTAAATGCATGGGTTTTAGAGTGAGATTGGCTGGGTTCTCACCCCAGAACAGCCATTTCAATAGCTTTGTGACTTTAGGCAAATTACTGAACTCTGTGTCTCAGTTTCCTCATCTAAAAATTGTAATAAAAATACCACCTACCTCCAAGTAAAATAGATTATTAATATGAAATGAGTTAACACATATAAAGTTGTACTTAGAATAGAACCCAAATATAATTAGTCTCCACTAAGTGTTAGCTATCATTATTTGTGCTTCCTTCAGAAGGATTCAAGTGTTAAATGTAAACATCAAAAATGTATATGGATAAACACATAATAAGATAAATCGGAACAAAGAATTGTAATACTTGATATGTAAAGGTTTATATTAGCTCAGAAATATAACTTTCCATCAGCTAACCACCCACAAATAATAAGGTCTTATTTGGACTCTTATTTTTTATATTATAAACCTATTGTATATATACTATAAATATATAAAGTTATTTAAGTAACTCTGGTAACACTTACAGTGACTCTAGAGGAATATGGATTGGGGAATGTGGGGAAAGGACCATGTAGTGTAATTTTCTGCTTTAACTAGACAAGGATAAAGCCTCATAAGATAGGGGCAGATGCCACATATCTTGGCATGAACTCACCTGCATGTAAAATACTTCAATAACTGTATACATTTTCGATGTTTATGTAAAATGCTCTACTGATTTTTCTTATTTCTTCCTTATTATTAATAGAAAGTCCTGCTCCCAGGTTACTTTTATTATATTTTAGTTATTATATACTTTCCTTTTTTTACATTTAACACTTGAATCCTTCTGAAGTTCACATTTAACTTTGACTAGCTTATCTTATACATTATATAAGCATAATAACTGCCACTGTGCCTTAAGCAGAGTATTGAGTACCATAAGCATTTTAAATGCATTATAAAATATATGCTTGTATTATTTTCACTGTAAATAAACAAAAGCATAGGCTGATTTTTTAAAGAAAATTCAAAGTCCTTCCACCTATAATTAACATTTTGGTGAAAAACTTTCTATACATTTCATATGCTTATATGCACACATAGATGTACAGAAATACATAAACAAGTGAAAAAATTGAATTATGCTGCTTTGTAAGCTACCTTTTCCATTAAATTGTATTTATGGATATATTTCCATATCAATAACTGTAGGTCTGCATTATTTTTAATGTGTCCAAGTAATTGATTAAAATGATATATCCCAATTGACCTAGTCAATACACTATTAGAGCCACTTACGTTGTTTTCAAACCTTTGCCAGTATAAACTAAACATTAATGAACATCCTTGTGTATACAGGTTTTGGTACTTGCATTTATCTTCTTAGAATAAATACTTAGTGAAATTGCTAAATCATAAAAGGCATTTTACATTTTTATAGATTGCCCACCCAACCTTTGGAAATGGACCAATTTAAACAGTACATTGGATCATCCATATCCCCACAGGTTTGCCAACACCATGTTTTATGTTGGTTTTTGAAGCCTTCTTAATCTGATATGTGAAAACTATTAGTTTTTATTTGCAAAGTGAGTTTGGTATTCCTTTTTTGGTGAGTATTCTATTAATGAATTTTCCCCATTTTTCTATTAGATTTATTTTGTAATTAATATGTAGAAGTTATTTTATGTTAAGAATTTCTATGTATTGTTATGTGTCACAGATATTTTTCCTAGTTTTTTAATTAACCTTGATTATGGTGTTTTTTTACCATAAAGATTTTTTTGAAGGTTAAATGTATCAATCTTTTCCTTTAAGCCTTCAGTCTTCATAAAATAATTTAAAAAACCTTCTCCATCTCAAGACAGTAAACATTATAAAATAAAATGTTAAATTGTAATTATATAGATTTTCAAATAATCTAAAATATCTTTAAGTGTCTTTATAGTTTTTTTACATTTAAATATTTGAGTCAGCTGGAATTAACTTTGGTTTAAATAGTGAGTATAGATGTAGCTTTATTAAATTTTCCCTCAATGACCAGCTGTTGTCCTAATCACATTTACTGAAAAATCTCTCTCTGCCCCCAAACCCATGGATTTGAAATCCTTCTTTGTCATTTCTTAAAATCCATAATATACTTAAGATTATTTCTTTGGACACTGTTCTGTCATAGTAATGTGTCTGATCCTACACAAGTACCATAGTATTTTAATCATTGTAATTCCTAATATAACTTATATGTGATAGATCAAGTTCTTTATAATTTTTTCTTCTTCAGAATTTTATCTGGAATTTATTTTGGTGTTTGATGTGACATAATTATCTAATTTGTCTCCCAAACAGAGTCAAGGTGATTCCTGTAATGTTACTAATTTGTGTTCTGAGAGGGAAGAAAAGTGGCAGCACTGTGGCACTGGGAATTCTGCATAAACCCATGAAAGCAGTCACCTTTGTGAACATGTTTTTGGTGGAAACAAGTGTTGAGAACTATTGTTGTATAATAGTGCTGCCCAATAGAACTTTCTGTGGTGATGGAAATGTTCTATAGCTGTACTTTCCAATATGGTATTCACTGACCTTATGTGGCTATCAAGTACTTGAAATGTGGCTAGGTGACTGAGGAACTGAAATTTTTAGTCTTATTTAATTGTAATCAGTTTAAGTTTATACAACTGCATATTTATTGAATAGAGCACTTCTAGAGCACAGCTGTTTTAAAAAGTCAGTGTCCTATTATACTGCTTCATGACATTATTGGCAAATAATAGATTTGGCAATTTCCTACTTACCCTGAAACTATCATTTACATAGTAAAATGCTAAGGTTGACACTGAGATCTCAAAGGCAGCTCAATTAAATAAATATGTAACAGATGCTTCCTATACCCTTGGCTCTCTGCAGAATAAAAGACAGCCTTCCAAAAGTTTAAAATTAAGTAGAGGAGATACAGTGATACAAAAATAACAATAATGGTTGCAGAACAAGGTAAATATCATAAAAGAGGAATCAACAATATGCCAAGAGAGTTATGAAAAGGGAGAGATAGCTGAGCACAGTGATTCACACCTGTAATCACAGCACTTTGGGAAGCCAAGGCAGGCAGATGGCTTGAGTCCAGAGTTCAAGACCAGCATGGGCGACATGACAAAACCATACCTCTACAAAAAAAAAAAAAAAAAAATACAAAAATTAGCCGGGCATGGTGGCATGCGCCTGTAGTCCCAGCTACTGGGGGCCGGGGGCTGAGGTAAGAGGATTGCTTGAGCCTGGGAGGTCAAGGCTGCAGTGAGCTGTGATCATACCACTGCACTCCAGCCTGGGTGGCAGAGTGAGGCCCTGTCTAAAACAAAAGAAAGAAAAAGAAAAGGGACAGATTATCTTAGCTATGAGGTATGAGAGATAAATTAGGGAGGGCTGCATTAAGCTGTTTCTTGAATATGGTTTGTTTTCAACAGGCAGAAGAGATGGAAATTGGGAGGAAAAATACTCCAGGGAAAAGAATGGCATAAGCAAGGGCACAAAAGATAGATAACAAAGGTTATAACTGGATAATGGTGAGTGATCCAGTCTGGCTAGATTATGTGAAACAGGAAGGTAGTGAGAAATATGGCTTACTAGGTAGACTGAGGCTAAATATTAAAGAGCCTTAAACTTCTGGCCAAAGAATTTGGACTTGATTTTACAGCTAGTGAGGAGAGAATAAAATCCCTTTAGTCTAGTGCTATCTGAGCCAGGACCCCAGAGCAATACTAGCTTTGTGATGTCAATTAAACAAAGTTTCCCAACTTGGACAGATCATCTACCTCACAGATAATTATAAATATTAAGCAAGGTAAAGAAAGGGGAAGGGCATTCCCCAAAGTATAAAGCAAGCACAACATAAATGTTAAAAATTCATAACATAATACAATGATCTAGATGATTCCTAGAGTGACACACACCCAACTAAGGCAGAGCAAAATGACCTATTTGGGCATAGCAATAGACTGTTAACAAACAGAAGACTATAAAACACCATTCTAATAATTTTTAAAAGGTGTAATTTCAGCAGGCAAACTGATAGGAAACAACACACTATTTGGGTCCCTGGATGTTGAAAGGATGATACAGACTTTCTGGGTTAGGAAACATATGTCCCAAATCTGTTGTTTGAGTTCCCACCAAATGGTTGGCCATGCTATGTACTCACCTGCAATGTTAGAGAACTTCCTGTGTTAGTTTGTTCTCGCACTGCTTATAAAGACATACCCAAGACTGGGTAATTTATAAAAGGGAGAGTTTTAATGGACTCACAGTTCCACATGGGTAGGGAGGCCTCACAATCATGGTAGAAGGCAAAGGAGAAGCAAAAGCACGTCTTACATGGCAGCAGGCAAGAGAGCTTGTGCAGGAGAATTCCCACTTATGAAACCATCACATCTTGTGAGATTTATTCACTATCAGAAGAACAGTAGGGGGAAACCAGCCCCATGATTCAATTATCCCACCTGGCCCTGTCCTTGATATGTGGGGACTATTACAATTCAAGGTAAGATTTGGGTGGGGACACAGCCAAACCATATCACTTCCTAAGGTTACAATTCAACTTATTTAATGCATCAGGCAACTCAAATTGTTAGAAACTATTTTAGATTCAATAACAATCTGTATGACTTAACAAACACTCACTAAGTAACACTTTTGAATAAAGAACTGCATGAGCTACAGGAAGATTAATCCTAACATGTAGGATATACTGAATTAGAGAGCAGATCAAAGACAGCAAGAAAAGACTTTTGTAGCAAGCCAGATCAAGAATCTAGAAGACCTAACTGCAAGTGGCGGCAGTACAAATGCAAAGGACAAAACCTATTCTAGAGACAGAATTCAGGGCATTTAATAAAAGACAGGATGCATGAGGTAGTGATGGATGAGGCATGCAGGAGCAGTCACAGATGAATGAGATCAGAAGTGCTAGGGTTAGAGAATGAGGACCTCATTAAAAGAAAGAGACAAAAAACAAAGGTTTGCTTGGGGGAAAATGTCAAGCCAGTGTTTTAATACATTTTCATGCCAACACAACACCCAAATAGAGGAATAAAGCAAACCAGCTAAAAAACATTTTGAAACTCAAGAGAGAAGCCAAGGTATAGCTGTGAGATTAATGGGAAAAATAAAGCAAGAAGGCTACTAAATCTAGGCTCCTTGGCACAGAGAATATGTATTTAGATCATTTGACAAAAGATTTGGAACCACATCTGTGGCTGGGGAAGCCCAAAAGAAACTGCCCCACAGTGCGCTCACTCTAGTGCCTCTGATCTAATTAGGAGCTAGCTCAAAGTGAACCAACCCAAATAGCGGTAGCTTTGGCCAGATGGATCCATGTGCTACATCTTTGCATCAGGCCTTACAGTAGACACATTTTTAAAATAGAGGTGGGGTGTCACTATGTTGCCAAGGCTGATCTCAAACTCCTGGGCTCAAGTGATCTTCCTGCCTCAGTCTCCCAAAGTGCTGGGATTGTTACAGATGTGAGCCACCATGCCTGGCCTGGACAGACACATTTTACTTTGGCAAATTCCTTGGCACTTGCAGCTCCACGTCTAAAGATAATGAGAAGCTTATTTTCAAGTCCTAGCTCAGGATAATTAAAGCACATATTGCATATTCCACATTTATCTTCCTCTACCAAGTTGGCTCCAATCACAGCTTTCTGACCTAGGATCAAGGGACAGTTCTCAGAGATTAAAAGGTGTGAGTTTCTGACTACAGCTAGAAAACATCCCTGAAAAAATCCTGTTAGTCCACACCTCGAGGTTTGGCAATGATTTTTCTTTTATATATTATTAGTGAAGACTTCAAACTTGGGACTTTTTATCTCTTCCACTTGATTACAGTGCATTTTCACAAAGGAGGTTATGTTACTTCTCAAATGAAGAAGGCAGTGTGTACATTTGTCTTCCAACAGTCCCAGCTGTAATCATTACTGCTGCAGTTACAGGAAATTTCCAAATACAAAGGATAAATGTATGTTCCCCTTTGGTTTCACCATAGTGCTACAACCTGTCACAGAATCTACTCAGGCTGTCACATTGCACACAGTGATGATTTTATTTAAGGCACAAATGTGAACACAAAATTCTGTTTTACCAAAGTGTACGATCATTTCAACCATATTTTAACTCACTTCACCTTCCCAGTCTTTCCCCTTCTTCCCAAACAGCAAATGTTTGCACTGAGACACTTCAATAAACTATGGAAGCTAGTGTATTTAATAAAGTGAAGTTTATTGTTTTAAACAAAGCTGGAATAGTCACTTCATAATTCATCTTTTTTAAATGGTCAGATTCTTTACAGCATGTCTTTTTTAAGCTAAATAAAATTTCAATGGGCTTTGCAGCTGTGGAGACATGTTGCAGATGGTTATAAGGGGCTGTTCCCCAGGTTATCTCACCATCAGTTCACCCTAGTAAGCAGCATATGCGTGTATGGACTCTATTGCCAGTTATTGGCAAACAAGAATGTTCTACACCATTGAGGAACTATTTCTCAGGAAATGAATGGGTAAATCAAGATTCAGACTTGATTTTACCTGTAAATGCCACAGTCCAGGAGCACCCTGATATCCACCACCCCTGACCAGCGCCTTTAGCCTCTGCACAGAGAGGTCAAAGTGGTAGAAGCCCCGCAGAAACTAAAAATGGCCGATTGCTCAAACTGAGTTAAGATTGGCCAGATATCAGAGAGAGCAGCAGAGGCTATTTCACAAAGCCCGATTGAAATCCTCAACCCTACTGCTCTAAAGGTCTGGCCTTGATCTATAGGGCAGAAGCAGAAGCGGCCGCAGCTGTCTGTCACGGTGGCAGCTTTGGTCGCAACTTGCCTCTCGTTCAGATCAGCTGGGATTAGAGTGGGCAAGTCAGGAGCCTTTGATGCCACAGCCCTTTATCCACATTTAAACGCTATTTAAATCAGCAGCTTCCACCGCAGTAATTGCAGGCTGTCTACCCCAGGGCAGCCCTCAAATTGGAGAGCTAACTGTAAGCAGGTGGCTCAAAACTGGAGTCGCCGCCTCGGGTCCAGCAGCCGCGCGGTGCGACTGTACTGGCCATAGAGCAGAGGTTGCTCGGCGGAGGAGAGGAGTGGAAAGGATGCAAGTGGTGAAGACGGGCACTTCTGCTGAAGCCTCGGCTCAGGAATCCTTAGGAATTTCACCCTCCCTAGGTCCCAGGGTAGTTGCCCAATTGCTATCTATGGGGAAGTCGGGAGCATGGAGAAAAACGCGTTCTGTGCGGCAAGAAGGCGGGGGGGAAGCCTAAGTATCTGAGACCCTGCTGGCAAAGAGCCCAGTGGTACAACAGTGCATGGATACTAGTGCCCCCAAATCATCTGCTTCCACGGTGGGTAATTGTGAGCTGTCTAGCCCAGGGCAGCCAGCAAATTAGAGAGTTCACACCGTACCGGGCGGCTCAGAGATGGAGCCAAAACCTTGGGTCAGCCGCCCGTGGGGTGGGAGATGAGGATGTCAGTGGGAAAATGGACCTCAGTCCCAGACACTTGCCCGGAAAACTTAACTCCTTCCTTCCCAGGGACTCTGTAACTGAGGTAGTCTTCCTGAACTGTAGGACGCCCGCTGAACTTGCAGGCTCAGAAACGTGTCCTTCCCTCCCTCCTTACTTCCTTGGGTCTGTTCCCAGCTGTGCCTCATGTTTAATAATCTACAGCTTGGTTCCCCTGACCAGGAAAAGAAGGATTCCTTCTTGGAAATCTACACATTCGATTGAATGTAGTGGTGGTGGGCAGGTCCCATTTCCTCATTCGGGGACAAGATACTCCTAAATAGACTCACCCTTAAAAAACACCCTTGGTAGGCTCTAGAGTAACTTTCAACTGAGAAGTACTTTTCCAGCACTTCTGTGCAGTCACAACTTTTGTGGGTGGCAAGGGGAAAATCTTGAACACTTGTTTACTAATGTCTCTAAGTCCTTGGGTGGCACAGGTGGCAAGGGGATGGCTGCAGGGACCAGGCGAAATCCCTGAAGCAGACATTTGTTATAATACACATTTCCCTTGCCAGGGTCTCCTTACCAAAGCATTTTTCTTAAACGTCTGATAGTGACAGATCAAGCTGTTTGCTCCAATCCGGGGCCCAGAGAGGCAAGGCGAGCCACTCGCGAGTGGCTATCCCTACTCTCCCACTCTAGGGTTCCTTCACAAGGAGTCTGAAGCGCAACTTGGCGCGGGCAGATGCTCACGCCTGAGCAGCAGTGGGGACCTGGGAAACCCACTCTAGGGGTATCGGGGATTCTTGCGGGAAGAGGAAAGGGGGCGTCTCGGGAACCGCAGGGGAAGTACCTTCAGGGTCTCAGTGCCGGAGCACAGAGATGGCCCCAGATACCCAGCGATCTCCCCTGTCTAGTGCTTGGTGGGAATCCCCAGGAGCGGCAGCGTATTGCTGCTGGGCAACCCCTCGCAATTCCACCCAGGAGCCGCCTTGAGCCTCTTCCCAGCTCCGGTTGCTCTACCAGCTGCGGGCAGAAATGTGGGCAGTCGGAAGCGCCCAGTTGGAAATTGCCTTCCAGGCTGCAGAGCCCGCGTGCCAGCCGCAGAGAGCATGAAGATCCCGCTGCGGAAACGCAATGCACGGGCTCGCGGGCACCTGACGGACGGCGCACGCTCCTCCCAGGCCGAAGAGCCCCTGGCCTTCGGAGCTCTATTCCCTAAACTTTCTGGGAAGGCTAAAGGAAGAGAAAGCCAAATTTCCAGGCGCGGAGACCAGAGCTGCAGGAGAGATAAAGCCTCCATTGGCTGCGGCCTGCCCTGCTGCCACCTGAGAGCGCAGCGCGTTCTCCCCTGGCCCTTGCCAGTCAACTCTCCAGCTCTGCGAGCGGGCATTACCTGAGTCTTGCAAAACAGCCAGCAAAACGTCCAGCAGGTCTCAGATGCGTAGTTCCATGTCCAGGGCGAGACGGCGAGCCAGGTTCCGGAGAGCGCGGGCTGGGACTTCCCGGGCAGTCGGAGTGGCTGGAGGGGGCGAGAGGAAGATCGCGTCTCCCCAAACAGCGTACAGTACAGCCCCGACTGTTTTCTCCACTACCTGTCTTAGCCAAAGAGGATGCTAGGAAACTTCGCCCCAGCCAGGGAAGATTTCTAGAGTTCAGCAGAGCTTCTGTGGACTTTGGGGAGAGCTGGAAAGGGAGAGTTAAGGAGGGTTTCTAAATCACTCAGCTCCGCAGTTAGAATGGCAGATGCCGCCTCTCTCTGTCTCTTAGTGACTAGACTCTCCTAAGTCGCCTGCCTCCCAGACTCTTCCTTTTGCGCGACTTCGCTTCGGAGCCGCCTTGCTCCAGCAACACCTTGCCTCGGCCAAGTGGTGCACGCCGGGACGCGGGCGCCTCAGCCTGTAGCCCTTGCGCCCCTTGCGAGGTAGGCACACTCCAGAAGGAGCGAAACACCAGCTGCCCTGTCGCCCTAAGGGAGGCGCAGGAGGCAGGTGAAGACTCTGCCTGTCCACCTCCCTCCCTCCTGTTCACTTCCTCAGTCTTTCCCGGGAACCCTACAGTCAGTGAGCAAAAGCCCACAAGTCTCCCTTAGTTCCGAAGAGGGAGGGGCGCCTGGAAATGAGCTCCAGGCTCGCCTCACATCCTGCCACCGCTCCTGCAGCCTCCAAAATATGCCTGGAGTGCGGGTGGGAGGGTAGTGGGAGTCACTGAGAGCTGCGTTTTTGTCGCTAACAGTTTGGTGCCTCCTGGCTGACTGATTGCACAGGGGAGGAGGTGGGAATTAGAGAGAAGCGCTCTGGCGCGTCACGAAAAGAGCTGCTTCTGCTCCTCCTCCTCTTCCACACCCCTTTAGATTTGGGAGCGCGGGAAGGGGAGGCAGATTGAGAAAGGCTGCCAACCCCAAGTCCCCCATCCCCTGGTTTAAAAAAAAAAAAAGCGCTCTCTCTTACCTTTCTCGGGAGAAAGAAAGCGTGTCCCGGCAGCGCCGTCTAGCGTCCTTACTAGAGTAGGCCGGCGAACAGGATTGGGGCGAGCGCTCAAATGAGTGCAGGTGTGGAAAGCCACTAAAAGTTTTTAGCTCTCCCGGTCTCCAGTTCTAGCCGCAGAACAGGTATCTAGTTCAGTCAAGAGTTCACCTGCTTAGTTCCCCGGGGACTGGAACTTGCTTTTAAAGTCGCAAACCACCTAGTTTTTCTTATAATTCGAGCTTTCCAGGACCGGAGAGAACTCTTCTTTTCCACCCCTGCCACCTATAAAATCCTTAAGTCTGAGGGTTCTCCAGCCCCGCCAATCATGGGGCAGGCAGTTAATGTACTAGGACGCAGG
This sequence comes from Piliocolobus tephrosceles, assembly GCF_002776525.5. NCBI lineage: Eukaryota > Metazoa > Chordata > Mammalia > Primates > Cercopithecidae > Piliocolobus > Piliocolobus tephrosceles. Next base: position 49,671,414 of record NC_045445.1, read on the forward strand.
GATGCGCTTGCAGCTAGAACCCTGGCCTTTATCATTCTGCATGCTCCAGGGGCTCACCAACCATGCATCTGACCACCTGCTCTCCAACGTCGTGCAACCTAGGAACCTCTCTCTTTAAGCGAGACGGGGGAGAGGGGCTACGACCCAGGACTAGCAGTGTTCCTAGATCGCAGCATTGAAGAGTCCCATTGCCACGCCAGGTATCTTCTCGGAGTGTTTCCCTGGGCTCTCGGGCGCCGCACTGATTAACACACTTTACAGGACTGCTCATTTAACGGGTCAGCTGAGCGCTGTTCTCCAGCATTTGCTGCTGCGCTGAGCTCCTATTAATTTGTCTTTCTCTGAGCTTTCTCTAGCTGTTCTCCCGAGGCTGCTCAATCGCTCTGCATTAGCCACAGAGAGCGAGCGAGAGACGGATACAGGGCCCAGGTAGGAGAATTCAGCGTTTGGTACGTGGCACGCAGCGCAGACTCGCGCCTTTCTACTCCACTTCTTTGGCCGCTTGGCCTCGGTCCACCATCCACTCAACTGTTAAGGCCAGAGCCTGTGCATGATTAAGGTTATTCTCCCTCTCTCGCCTCTCTTGCCAAGTTTATGCACTCCTCCCCTGTGGACCATCTCTTTCGACAAATCCAGCAAAACCCCACCCCCATCCTGGAAAATTTCTTCTTCAATTGGGGTTAAGTTGGGGATCTAGAGAGGTCGGGTGTGAAAGGAAAGGACCTTCGGGCGGGAACCGATACCAAGCTACCCTCCTGGTTTTCGTTGTTTACATACATGGGAGGGGGAAAATGGCCTGTATTTTTGAAACAGAAGATGTCCTGCTTCTGTTTTCTTTTTTTCTTTTTTTTAACAGTTCATTTTCAGATGAAAGCCCATTCTTTTGAAGGGATATAGCCAGCGAATTTTCCCTTTCTCCTTGCCTACGGAGCTCATGCAAATACAAACTTCCCTATGTTTGTTTGCCGGCTGGCCCTGTGCAACCTTCACTACCACTTCCGGCCAACCCCCTCCGCACCTACCTTACTGTTAGTGGTCCTCAAAGCCAACTGCCAGGTGCTTCCAACCAGTTAGGTGCAGGTATGGCAGGCAGCAACACAGGGTGGCCCCTTGGTGGAAGGATACCACCTGGTCAAGTCTTTCCTTTCTGGTTGGATCCCTGGCACCTCCAGTCTGCCCTTTAGCATGGCACTAGCCCCCGGGCCCTGGGCTTTAGCTGACCAGCAGGGCTGTCCATGGATGAAGCCATTTGATCAAGCCACGGGACCCTTCACTTATATTGGGGTGTTAAGGAGCCAGCAGTCAGGGTGAGGGGAGCTCATTCAGGATCCTAGCCAATAAGATCCCTAGGCAAATTATCAAGTAGACAATACATTTAAAATAAAAAGCATTCCTCTTCCTGTCCTGTTGGTTTCTCCTTTCATCATCTTTCTATATCTAGGGTCTCGCTCTGTCACCCAGACTAGAGTGCAGTGGCACATACAACCAATTTGACCCAACTTCACTCTAATACCCAGTGCCTTTATGTATCAAGTTCTGTACCTTCCACTCTACCAAAACTTACTCCCTTGTGTACCTATCCTTTTCTCAGTACTCTCTCTGCTGAGGATGGTTGGTGCTCCAGTCTGATTAATGCCTAACTAGTATGACTAACCTTACTTTCCTGGGTTACATCACCCTTCATCAGAAATTTTAAGAAGACTCCCCAGAATTGAAAACAAGGCGCCATGGTAGATCAATAGATTTTTTTCTGAATGGGAGAGGGGCTCTTGGTATTCATAAAAAGAGGGCTGCTTGTTTGGCCAATCATACCAGTCTGTTTTATGGTTTTAAAAGTGATCTTAAAGGAGTTCAGGAAAGTAAGGATAAAGAATCCAAAAAGGAATAAGATGCCAAGAAAATGAGGAAGGAACCAATGAACTTTTAGAAAAGACTGGGTGAGACCTCATGGTCTAGCACCTTGTTTCTCAAAGTGTTTTCCAAGGACCAGGAGCACTTGTGACCTTGTTAGAAATGCAGCCTCAGGCCCCACCCCCAGACCTACTGTTCCAGAATCTGCACTTTAACAAGATCCCCAGGTAACTTTGTATGCACATTAACATTTGAGAAGGCTTTTCAAGAAAATCTTTCAATCCTGCCTGGGCCAGGAAAGGAAAAGAAGCAGTGAGTGTAATTATCCCAGTTGCTAATCATGAAATCTTGTCATATGATAAGCACCTAAGAACAAGGCCAGGGTCATATCTGTTTAGGGCAATTAGACCAAATCTATTTCATGACCAAGGCTGATCAAATTATGGTTAGTGCCCCTACCTACAGATGGCCTTTTTGGCAAAAATGCCCTAGGTTACATGAAAGAATTACTGCTGCTGAAGAAATACATCAATTCCCATGGCTCACGAGAGTAGAATTAGTATATCATCTTCCTAATAATATTAAGAACAGAACTTTACATAGTTTGCCAAATCTTGGGCATTTAGTATATTCTCATGATCAATGGTGAGAAGAGCTGATAACCATTTAGTAAGGCCAAACTTTTTAAAATGTTATCAATTGGGATAAATAGCTTTGAAAAAAAAAAGTAACTAAAAAGTATGCTGAACTTTATTCTCTCTGCACAAGGTAAATCTCAAAGTAGTCTCTTAGGATAGGAAGGGGAGAGACCAGACTACAAACAGTTATTCTGTGTATACTGCATGCCAGGTACCTTACATACTTGATTTTATATCATCCATGTTCCTAGACCTGGCTGATGGATAAAATTACTGGTTTAGCATCTTGTTAAAGACTCCTGGGACAATGCCTCAGATCTGTTAAATCAGAATCTCAAGGAGTGGACTTCCACAGGTGGGGAACAATTTTATAAGCAAAACCAAAATCCATAAACCAAAAAGAAAAAGATTGATACTTTCTACTATGTATAAATTTCTGCAAAGAAAAAACACCATACACAAAAGGCAAACTATAAATTGGGAGAAAAACTGAAATTCCTTAAACAAAGGGAAAATTTTATAAATATATAAAGGGCTCTTACAAATCAATTGGGGGGAAAAATCAGCCCAAAAGAAAAATAGGCAAATGACATGAATAGATACTACACATTTAAACAATGCAAGTGGGCAAACATAAATTGAGAAGTAACTGCAACCTAGACCATAATGGCAAATAATAAATGTTTGATAGTATACAATGTAGGAAAGCATGTGAAGAAATAGACACTCTCAGTTATCTAGAATGTCAACTAGTGCAACCACACTGGTGAGCAAAGTGACAACATCTATTGAAATTGTAGCTATATACATACTCATATCTACAAAGTATTTCTGGATGAATACTCAAGAAACTGGCAATAATGGTTGTTGGAAGGGGAGGTGATTGGCAATGTGGGGGTGAGAGGCCAATTTATGTTTCATTATGTATTATGTGGGACATCACATTATCATTTTTAGTTCTTCACACCATCACTATTAAAAAATTGTACATGTACACTCTTTAACTTGAGACTTTGAGTACCTCCCACTCCACTGGAGTTGACCCAAGAAATATTAGCAGACTTGATGTTAGCAGCTTGGCCTCTTGTGCTTTTGCCATCCACCAATAGTCCTGCATAGCTCCGGGTCCAAGGAGAATGATGAGATATGTGGTGCACATCTGAAAGCAACCCATAGCTTTAGGCCAAGCCCAAATGAGCTCAGTTGAACCCCAATGGACTTACAGACAGCAAGAAACATAAATATTTATTGTTATGTGCCACTTATACCTTGTGTTGGGAGGAGGGGGTTGTTACAAAGCATTACTGCACCAATAGCCAAGACAATTCACTTTACACATAGAAATATTCACTATGTGCATCTATTACTTTCCCTTTAACAAATGCTTGCTTTAATCAAAAGGCAACTTAGTTATCTATCATTAGGACTTTGATTAAATGAGCTATGAAACATCCATATGATGAAATGCTATGCAGCTTGAAAAATAAATGAGGAAACTGTCTATGTGCCGATAAAGAAGTATCTGCAATGTGTAGTGTTAAAGGAGAAGCACAGGTTGCAGAACAACATGCATAGGATGCTTCTATGTGTGTAAAAAAGGTTGAGGAGAAGAATGATACGTATTTGGTTGGAAAAATATGCATGAAATTTATCATATTATTTACCTGTGGGAAAGGGTGGTACTAGGTAGAGATAGAAGGGAGATATTTCACTGAGTACTTTTTATACTTTCATTTTCCTTCTCTCAAACCATATAAATACACTTCCTCTTCAAAAACAATTAAAATTAATTTTAAAATACAATTGAGCTGGGTGTGGTGGCTATGCCCATAATCCCAGTCCTTTGGGAGGCTGAGGTGGATCACTTGAGGCCAGGAGTTTGAGACCAGTCTGGGCAACCTAGTGAGACCCAGTCTCTACAAAAAATTTAAAAATTAGCTGGGCATGGTGGCTCACACCTTTGGTCCCAGCTACTTGAGAGGCTGAGGCAGGAGGATCACTTGAGGCCTAGGAATTCAAGGCTGCAGTGAGCTATGATTGCACCATTGCACTCCAGCCCAGGTGACAGAGCAAGACCATCAAGTAAATAAATAAAAACAAAATACAATTTGTTTATTTTTACATAAGGTCCTCAGGTGTTGGATGAACATACAAGAAACTGACAACAGTGGTTGTTTTTTGTAAGAGGGACCAGGGAGTTTGCTAGCTGGACTTGGAGGCAAATTTAAGTTTCATTAAATACTTGTGAATTCCAATTATCAACCAGGTTTGGGAATCACAGATTGAGTCTTCACAACAACATTGCCAGGTAAATTACTTCATCTCTTTTTGGTAGTTGAGGAAACTAAAAGTTAGAATGATTAAGTAACTTGTTAATGGTCTTGTCTGTCTTATTTTCAAGACTACGGTTTTTCCACTATAGCGTACTACCTATCCACTGGAGTACACAGACTAATATATATACTTCAGCAATGAAAATTGACATAGAGAAGTTCAATTTTTCAATTTAGGCCTCCTTTTTTTCTACTTTCATCATTCTCCTATTTCCCTAGGGCCAAAATGAAAGAAGCAAAAATGTGAGTGTATGTGTGCATATGGGTGTGTGTGTGTGTGTGTGCGCGTCTGTGTGTGTATGTATAGTTGGATTTACATCTGCCATTTTACTTTTTGCTATCTATATGTCTCATGTCTTTTTGTTCCACTATTCTTTCTTTACTGCTTTCTTTTGCATTAAGTAATATTTTCTGTGCAACATTTTAATTCCTTTTATGAGTTCTTCATTGTATTTTTGAACTATTTCTTACTGGTTGCTCTAGGGCTTACCAAATACATCTCAACTTATGAGAATCTATTTCAGATTTACATAATTCCAGTGATATATAGAAATGCTAGTCTTCTATAGTTCTGTTCCCTCTTCTTCATTTTTGTATTATTGTCATGCATATGACATCTATGTTACAAGCCCAATAATGCATTGTTATAATTATTGCTATATATAATTTTATGTCTTCTAAAGAAGCTGAGAGAAGAAAGGAAATATATATGTTAGATAGTTTGTATTATTAACCTTACTTACCATTTCTCAATCTCTTCATTTGTTCTCGTGGATTTGAATTACCATCTGGTGTCATTTTCTTACTTTAATACAACATTGCTCCTACCCACTTCATTTGTGTTATTGCAAAGTATGTTACATTTCTATGTGTTATAAGGCAACAACAATGACTTTATACCATTGCTTTTTAAATCAGTAAAGAGAACAAAGGAAAATCTTTTTATATTATCTTTAAAAATTGCATAATTACTTTCTTTTTCATGTGGATTCACATTACAGTCAGTCCTCCACAACCACGGGTTTGACATCTGTGGATTCAACCAACCACAGATTTAAAATATTTGAGGAGGGCGGGTGCTGTGGCTCATGCCTGTAATTCCAACACTTTGGGAGGCTGAGGTGGGTGGATCACCTGAGGTCAGGGGTTCAAGAGCAGCCTGGCCAGCATGGTGAATCCCCATCTCTACTAAAAATACAAAATTAGCCGGGCATGGTGGCATGCACCTGTAATCTCAGCAACTTGGGAGGCTGAGGCAGGAGAATCACTTGAACCTGTGAGGCAGAGGTTGCAGTGAACCGAAATTGCACCATTGCACTCCAGCCTGGGCAAAAAGAGTGAAACTGTCTCACAAAATAATAATAATTATTATTTGAGGAAAAAAACGGAATTCCACTAAGTTCCAAAAAGCAAAATTTGAATTTGCCATGCACTGAGTACTACATTGAATCCTTGTGAATGAAGTGATGTGCAGATATTGTATTAGGTATCACTACAGGAATAATGTAGAGATGATTTAAAGTATACAGGAGGATGTGGGTAGGTTACATGCAAACATTATATCATTTCATATTGGAAACTTGAGCATCCACAAATTTTGGCATCCTCAGGGAATCCTGGAACCAATCCTCCACAGATACCATGGCACAATTCTACGTTGTGTGGTCACCTGCTTTCATACTAAAGAATCTCAATTAGTATTTCTCATAAAGTGGCTCTTCTTGCAACAAACTCATTATTAGTTCATCTTGGAATGTTTTCTTTTTGCCTTCATTTTTGAAAGACTGTTTTGTTGAATATGTGATTCCTAATTGATAGGGTTTTTTTTTTTTTTCCTTTCTACACTTTAAATATGTCATCCTGCTGCCTCTGGCCTCCATTGTTTCTGATGAAAAATCAGCTTTTATCTCATTGAGATTCCTTTACTTATTGAAGCATAGTTTATTTATTTAAACATATTTATTTTGGCTTTTCTGAAGCCTTCTCTGTTAAGTATAACAACTTCACCATCTACCAGGCAGTTTCTGCGGCCTGAGGTGTTATTTTTCCTGTATATGGGTAACATTTTCCAGTTTTTTTCTTTTTTGCATATCTTGTAATTTTTGTTGAAACCTGGACATTTTAGGCAATCCATTGTTGTAACTCTAGATATTGATTCCCTTCTCCATTCTCCGAGGCTTGTCTTTGTTTTTACTTACTTGTTTGTTTTGTGACTTAACTAGGCTATTTTAGTGAAAGCTGTTTTTCTCATAGTGTGTAAATTTTGGTGTCATTCTTCAGAAGATACCACGTTGGGCATATAGTCAGTCATCCTGGAATGACTGTGATTTTAGCAGGGCTCTCTTAGTCTCTTTCCCTAATCTCTCCGTTAGGCTGTGTGCCTTAGTATCACATCCAGCTGTTATGCTCCACTAATTGGGGCTGATTTCTCTATTGTTTTCAACATTGCTCCACAGCCTAATCCAGCTAAATTTGAGCAGGACTAGTTTTTGAGCCAGTCTTTTGAGGTTTGTTCTGACCCCAGGAGGGCTCTTTTTAGCTGTGTCTTTCCTTGCTTTTCCCTAGTGAACTAGCTATGCTATGGTTCCGCTTGCTGTTCTTAATTAAAAGGAGCTACCAGCCTCCTATTTGTTAACTACGAAAATCTGCGTTTTATTAAAGAGGCTTTTAGGCTTGAACTTCTTCACACTCTGCTTCAATAAAGTATTTTGGGAAAGCTTTTGGGAAAGCTTCAGAAATTTGTGTTCTTATGGACTGTCTCTCCATGTGACCAAAATCTCTGAGCCATACTCCAAGCACTGGGCAGGAGCGGTAGCTTCTGATCTTCTCAGTTTGTCTCTCCCAACATGGAACCTCTGCCCTACAAGTGAGCTAGAGCAAGCATAGCTCCATCTCCAGTATTCTAATTCTCCTATGCCTTGTGTAGAGTTTCTACCCTATGAATGTGGGCTGGATAAAGAAAGGGCTCCCTCCATTCTCAGCCATACACCAGGAACTCAGCATCTTCAACTCCAAATTGGATCAGATAAGAAATGCTGGTGTCTTGCCCCTCCCAGTAAATTACTATATCCCTGGATTTGGAGCTGAGGAGAAAGGAAGTCCCGATTTCTTGGCCGCACCCATCTGGAGTAAAGCTTCTATCAAGCTGAGCTGGGGAGAGGTGAAAGAGGAAGTGGATCAAGAATCAGGTGCCAAAGATTCTAACTGCTCTGAGTTTTAGATTTGTTTTTAAAATAAATATTTCCTGCTGTATGCCCTTAGGACAATTTTCAGATTGATTGATTGATTGATTGATTGATTGATTGATTTTTGGTTTTAGTTTTCATTAGTTATGCTTGCTTCACTAGGGAGCAGGTCTGTGGAGCTCCTCATGCTACCATCCCAGAAGTAGAACTCTTAAATGAGCTTTTAAAGTTAAGTCCTTGTGAAAGAAGTATGGAAAACTGATGTGGTTTGGCTCTGCATCCCCACCAAAATCTCATCTCGAATTGTAATCCTCACGTGTCAAGGGAGGAACCTGTAATCCCCACGTGTTGAAGGAGGGAAGTACTTGGATTAAGGGGGCGTTTTCCTCCATGCTGTTCTCGTGAGTTTTTACGAGATCTGATGGTTTTAAAAGTGGCAGTTTCCCTTGTGTGTTCTCTCTCTTCTGCCACCATGTAAGATGTGCCTTGCTTCCCCTTTGCCTTGCACCATGATTGTAAGTTTCCTGAGACCTCCCCAGCCATGTGGAACTGTGAGTCAATTAAACCTCTTTCCTTTATAAATTACCCAGTCTCAGGTATTTCTTCATAGCAACGCGAAAATGGACTAATACAATAACAATACAAGCCCTGCCCTTGGGAAGTGAATATTTACCAGAAGCAAGAAGAAAACTCATGGGTCGTCACAGCATAGGTGAAAATTCAGTAAGTTCACTTTGAACAGAAGAAATTGTTGTGGGGAGTCACAGGAGGGAAAGGCAATGTTGGGAGAAATCAGAGAAGGCTTCGTGAAAGATGTGACATCTGAGGGTGGCTTAAAAGATAGATATACATGAAGAGGGGAAATTTCAGGCAGAGAGCATAGCATCAATTAATTCATTTGTTTACCGAATATTTGTTGAGTGCACCAAGTCACACTCTGTTTCTAGGTGCTATGAAGAACATAGGCAAAAATTTCTTCCTGAATGGGACTTAAATTCTGGTGGCAATAGAGAACAGAAAATAAATGTAATATATAAGCAAATGGTATGATATAGCAGAAAATGGAAAATAGCTTTATGAAAAGAGTAAAGCAGGATAGGTGATATAGAGTGGGCCAGGAAGATGGTAATATGAAATAGGGAGGTCAAGGAAGTCACCAGAAATTTGAGATTTGAGGAAGATCTTAAAGAAGATGAGGAAATAAGCCCATCCTATATCTGTGACAAAGTGTTGCAAGCAGAATGAATAGGAAGTGCAAAGGCCTTGAGGCAGGAGCACGTCCAACAAAGAAGATGAGAAAAGAGACTAGTACGGCAGGGACTAAGTGAAGGAGAGGAGAGAGGAATGATTCAAGTTCAAAAAAAAGAAAAAAAAAATAGTGGGAGAGCCAAAAAGTCTAAGTACGAGTAAATGTGTATGGCAGAAAGTTGTGGTGCATTTTATGAGAAAAGGAGACTGTACAGTGATTTGTGGCCTAACATCTCTAGAAAAGATGAATGAGAGAGAGGCCTGGAAAAAAAATGGATTGGTGCCAAATTGTGAAGTGCTTCAAATGTCAGGCTAAGGATATTATATTTACCTCAGTGGGAATGACAGAGCTTCATAGGTATTTGTCTTCAAAACCTAGAGTCATGAGGACATAGTATATGTTACCTTGTCCTCTCTCTTCATCCTCCTCATTTCTCTATGTAGGCTTGACATGAGAAAGTGACAGAATCAAGCATCAGAAGGCAAGTACAGACCAGATATAACATTGCACTCGTGTTCCCCTCTCCCATATCAAGCCTTGACTGACTTCTTGGTGAAGGGGCGATCCCTGTCTAATATTTCACAGCTTTATTTAACAAAATGTATTACCATGTTTTACTACATTGTCAGAAAATTTCTATACCTCAGCTAAATCCCTTTACCTTTGCTTTATTCCTTAGAGAGGCAAGCAACTCTTCCATCAGCTTGGATTTCTGAAGAGAGTAGGAAAAACTAAACCTTAGACTGAAAAACCTCTGTCACCCTCAAAGAAAGGAAGTCAATATTTATTTATTTTTATAATCACCAAGAATCTCCCTGTCAAAGGAAAGTCAGATATCACTAAGCATCAGCACATTTGCTAGAAAGGGTAACATCAGTTATAAACAACCTTCTAAATCAATTGATTACAGTTTGGGCTTTTATCACTAAAAGATGAAAATCCTCTGCATTATAATAAAGGAAAATCCCAATCATAGAACAAAAAGAAGCAGCAATTCAAGGTGTAAAAAAGCACCTGATACTTAGGGAAATGGTTTTACTACATCAGGAGCCAATAATGTCTCTACAATGATGCTTTAAATTGGACTTGGAATTCACATAGCAATGCTGTAGATTAAGGTTTCCGATTTTGACATGAGTGTTTTTAAGACACTGAGAAGTTGGGGCCAGTTTTAAAGAACAGCTTCTCTATAAGGCAATTAATTATTGCTATGTGTTTTTACATCAAACCTCTTATACAGAGTTCTAGCAATTGAACTGTGAGCTGTCACTTCAGCTCATTTGTGGCACAAGGAAAACTCTCTTCATTAAGATGCCCTGGCAACACTGTGTGATTGTGTAGCACCTTCTAATTGAAGGAGAAAATTTTAAGTATCCTTAATATCAATTTACTGTCAACTATCTGGTACTGCTGTCTTTGTTAGTATTTGAAAACAGTCATAGACCTGGTGACTTTTTATTAACAAGAGTTCTGGATTAACCAGAATATTATTTTCCTTAGCCATGCTTGGTAGCTGATATTTTAATCCAAAAAGCATCATGTTTTACTAGAAAGCATTGTTACAGAACAAGAAGAAACACAAGGGGTAGATTTATTTATCACTTCATGTCATGGACAGATGACCTTGTAATCTGCTCAAAATTTAGAAACAAAGATCTTTTTAACAAAATTTCAAAGCCCCTACTCTTTAAAAGTACCCACTTTGGGCAGCTTAACTTAAAAATGTCGTAAGTCATTTATATGGGGGCAGCCTGTGATCAGAACTGCCCCCAACCCCTAGCTTCACACCCACCCCCAAAATGAATCTGCACTTCTTATAATATAAAACATCTCAGGGATATGGGTAACTGTTATTCACTTCCCATGAAGGTACCAAAAAAACTTGCACTTGTCAAAAACATCATGAATTAACTTTCAAAAAATAAAATTTCACTCTGTTGGATTTTTACTACCTGCTGGTGATTTTAGATCATATACACTGAAGCAAAGCAGCAAAGCTTCATGCAGAATATACTAGAGTAGAAATCAGAAAATCTGAGAAATTTTTCTGTTGTTGTTTTTAAAATCCTGGTTCTGCTATTCATCTGTTCTTTGTTTGCTGTCTCTGTTTTTCTTTCCCATTGTCTTGAGAGGAGAGGGTGATGAATATTGTCACCTGACAAGGATATGGTGCAGAATAATAAAGAAGTGTCCGCAAAGCGTTTAGAATGCCTTGGAGATAAATACCAACTAGCTACTATTATAGTATGATTAATAAGCTAAAAATAGTAATCAGACATGTTTAGTGAAAATGCTGGGTTAACATAAAATATAATATTTTACAGAAGAAAGTATGGATTTGGATCTTGATATTTTTCCTTCTCCTCTTCCTAGTATTGCCACTCCATCATGAATCACTGCAAACATCCATTCTCAGATCCTCTGAGTCAATCTCCTTATGTGACATCCAGGACTCAAATTTCTTTCTCTTTTTCTTGTCATGGTCACAAGCTGCAGACAGAACGGTGATCCTATGAATTCATTACAAATCAATAGAACCATTATCAATTTTGAATCTTTCTTAATCTTTCAATTACAAAGCATTGATAAGCATAACTTTCTCTTTCGTGCACCAAAACTTCAGAAAAGAATGCTAATACCTTTTCAGCAATTTAGAACCTCTGCCACTTTACATCGTCTTTTAGTCCTCTTGTCAGGATTGTGGCATAAAATGTTATGCTTTAAATTATTTATCATGTCACTTCTTAGAGTCTTCTCTTTTTTTAGCTGAATTAAGAGATTAGGAACATTGGAATAAAATAACCCCTGGACTTTGAAATGTATAGTAAGGTAAAATTATATTTAATAATACCTTTGATTTATATTTTAATTTTAAATATACAGATAAAGTGGTATCATTAAACATACTTTAACTTTTTATAATAAATCGATGGTACCCTAATTATTATGTTATAAAGTGAGGACACATAAATTATTCATACACATCTACTGCAAATTGAATTTTTAAAACGAGCTTTATTTCCCATATTCCGGTCTCATCTTAGCCCCTAGTGGAAAATAGTCCATTTCACAGCCACTAGCTAATATGACACAGTTGGCAGTCTTTACTCCAAATAGGCTTAGGAGTGAATGAAAAGAGAAATGTCAGTGTTGTAGAATATAGATCAGATGAGAACATACTTCCAGTGAAATTGAGCATTTATACAACGATAGAATAAGAAATCAGTTCTCAAAAATGTTGCCATTGGTTAAAAGAGAATTTAGGCATCCAAATATTTTCAAATTTATTTTTGGGGTTTCACAGACTTTATGGGATTTGTTTATTAAACTCATTATTTGATAGTATCTCACTAAGAAACTGCCTCTCCCTACCTGTGTGTTCCAATTCTACAAGGCACTTTGCTCCTGTCCCCCTAAGATCCTCAGTGATCATGAAAACTCTCACTTTATACCGAGTTAGGTGTGAAGAATGGGCAAGGGCGAGGGCCAGGAATTAGTGGGGTGAATGAAATTCTGGATTTATCTCCTTGCAAGGTCACAGTTTTGCCTCTTTTGTCTTGTCCTAGGTTGGTGCAGAAATACAGAGACAGGATGAAGGACCTATTTAGCCCCTCTCTGAAGTACTAGCTGTCATGCCACAGAGGCTCTTCCACTTGCATCAGTACCAAGGTGAGGAGATATTTACCACAATGGTCAATTTGGTTCTGCTCCTACTTCCTTTGGGTACCCAGCTTTTGAGAACTCAGGCCTCTCTCTGGCTGCCCAAAGGTTCCCACTTATTCATCTCACTTAGGCTCTCTCTTTCCTACCAGCAAACACGTCCAAGCTTTCCCCCCTCTCTTCTAACCCTTCAAACTTGATGTTCCTTTTGCTCCAGCCACTTGGATCTTTGCTGTCTGTTTGCAATGGGTTGTCATGTGTATAGTAGCACTGCCTTTGAATGTTAACAGAGGTCCTTGCTTTATCCCCAAGAAGAGCTCATGAATGTACAGCTCTGTGACAGGCAGGGAAATCATTTTGGAGAGCCTTGCCCCTTTAATCACATCCCCCACAGTGTTAGATTACCTAAAGGTTCATGAGCACCACTTAAGGCACCAACAAATCAGCTGTCCTCCAACTGATCTCTTACCAAGAGGAACACATTCTGAAAGATATTGGTGTTTGATAAATAAAGGAAAATATCATTGATTTCATTATATGGGAGAAAATTAGAGAACTTTAAAACTTTCATTCACTTGTTTTAAGGTTTGATGTTTTTATGGTGGGGGGAGAAGGAGAATAACCTTAGTGCTTAGCACCTCTAAAGACCTCATTGCTACCCCAAGATTGGGCAAAAGATGGTGAACTGTTAAAGCCATTGCCACAGACCTTGCCCCTTTGTAAGATTAAGCACAGAGCTAGGATGCAGGAGACGAATGTAAGCTATAATGTGTGGGACCCAGTGCAGGCAAAAGAACAGTATCTCTAGCCTTTGAAAAAAATGACAAATAATAATTATATATATTTATGAGGTACAATGTGTAGTTTTAATATATGTATACATCGTAGGATGACTAATGGAAGCAAACTAACATATCTATTACCTCACATCTTATAATAGTTGCAAGTCCTTTAACTCCCCTGTGAGGGACTGGAATGCCTCTACTTTGGTTCTGGGCTACACACCAAAGCCTTAATGCCAAGCCTAAGTGATAAGTCCAGCTGTGAAGGAGAAGATTCCTTTGGTGACACTAACTCTGACTCTTTCCCACAGGTATCTGTTCCCACCAAAACCTGCTATCTCTAAGTGCTACCCTGAAGCTCATCAGCCAAACAAGTTGAAACTTCTCTTTTCTGTGTTTGAATCCCTCCTTACCCCTTTCTCTCCTCAAAACCCATTAAAATAAGAACTAATTTGGTAAGTTAATTTCTAATAATGATTTCTTTTAGTAGTAAGTTAATTACTAAATAATAATTAGTTCTGGCAGGGAGGTCATTTACAGAAATTACACAACTCTGGAATTCAGATAAATTTGGATTCAAATCCTAGCATCACCAATACCAAAATTAAGCTATTTGATCTTGAGCAAAGTCACTAGTTTTACTGTGCCTCAGTTTCTCATCTATAAAGTGGGCATAACAATCATACCTATTCCATTTGAGAATGTTTTGATAATTGTTTTGAGAATTAAATAATAGAACACATAAAAAGCACATAACATAGTGTTCAGTGGATACTCAATAAGTGTTAGTCTGTTTTCCCCTTAATGAGAAAATCCGTGCATATTTTTATAGTGAAATTATAACCCAATACTTTGGCTTTTAATTCAAACAAGGAAATTTTGATGGACCCTCTACTATGTAGCAGGTAATTCTCTGATTTTGGAGATTAGCAATGAGCAAAACAGACAAATTTCTATACTCTCATAGGGCTTGTATTCTAGTGGGAAGAGATAGGCCATCAACAATAAACGGATATGTATATGTCAGATGTTGATAAGTGACATGAATAGAAATAAAGCAGTGACAAGGGGATAGGTTGAGTCACGTAAGCATGGAGAGTTGTAATTTTTTAAGACCTTATTTTTTACAGCAGTTTTAGGTTCACAACAAAATTGAGAGGACAGTAGAAAGATAACCCATGTACCTCCTACTCGCCCACATGCATAGCCTCCTCCATTATCAAGATGCCCCATAGGAGAAGGGATAGCATTAGGAGATATGCCTAATGTAAATGATGAGTTAATGGGTGCAGCACACCAACATGGCGCATGTATATATATGTAACAAACCTGCACGTTGTGCACATGTACCCTAGAACTTAAAGTATAATAAAAAAAAAAAAGAGAAATGTATTTGTTCGAATTGATGACCTTACACTGATACATCATTATTACCTCAAAATGCATGGTTTACATTAGGGCTCACTCTTGGTATTGTACATTCCATGGGTTTGGACAAATTTATGATGACATATTCTTGCCATTATAGTATCATACAGAGTATTTCACTGCCCTAAAATCCTCTGTGCTGTACCCATTCATTCTTATCTCTCCCTAATCCTGGCAACCAATTATCCTTTTAATATTTCCATAGGTTTACCTTTTTGAGAATGTCATATACAATCATTCCTTGGTATCCAAGGAGGATTGGTTCCATGACCCCCATCCCCAGGATACCAAAATCCATGGATGCTTAAGTCCCTTACATAAAACAGTACAGTATAGTATTTCCATATAACCTACACACAACTTCCCATATAGTTTAAGTCACCTAGATTACTTACAATAGCTAATACAATGTAAATACTATGTAAATAGTTGTTATACTGTATTGATTTTACGTTTGTGTTATTTTCATTGTTGTATTATTCTTTTTATTGTTTTATTTTCTGAACATTTCCATCCATGGTTGGTAGAATCAAGAGATGCTAATCCTGTGGATATCGAGGACTGACTGTAGTGGAATTATGAAGTATGTAGCCTTTTCAGATTGGCTTCCTTCATTTAATAATATGCACTTAAGGTTTCTCCCTGTCTTTTCATGGCTTGACAGCTCATTTCTTTTTAGCACTGAATAATATACCATCATGTGGATGTACCACACTTCATCTCTTTACCTACTGAAGAACATCTTGGTTTCGTCCAAGTTATAGAAATCATGAATATAGCTTCTGTAACCATCTGTGTGCAGGTTTTTGTGTGAACATAGGTTTTCAGTTCCTTTGCATAAATGCCAAGGAGTGCAATTAATGAATTGTGTGGTAAAAGTATGTTTAATTTCCTCCCAAAGAGGCTGTACCATTGCTGTTGCTCCACATTCTTGTCAGCATTTGGTGTTGTCAGTGTTCTGGATTTTGGCCATTCTAATACATAGTATAGTAGTGGCATCTCATTACTATTTTAATTTGACTTACTCTGATGATGTATGATGTGGTACATCTTTTCATGTTTATTTGCCATCTGTATGTCTTCTTTGGTGGCATGTCTATTAAGGTCTTTGGTCCATAAGATTTGCAATTTTAAATAGGGAAATCAAGGTAGGCTTCACCAGTAAGGCATGAATTAACAGAAGACCAATAGGAAGAGATGGAATGATGCATATGGATATCTGAGGAAAGAGCATCCCAGGCAGAGAAGACAGCAAATACAAAGGCTCTCAGGTGGGAGTGTATCTGATGTATAAAAACAAGGAGGCCAGTGTGGCCAGAACTGTGTTAGTGAGGGGCACAGAAATAGAATCTCAGAGAGGTAAGGGGAAGAGTCAGATCATAAAGGACCTTGTGGGTCATACTTGGCCCTTACTCTGAATCACATAAGAAGCCATTGGAGAGTTTTAAGCAGAGCAGTGACATGATCTGACATACATTTTTAAAGACTCTCAGGCTGTGTTGACATAGACAGTAAAAGGAAAAAGGGCAGGAGCCACAATCCAACCAGGAGGTAGTGGTGGCTGAGACTAGAGTGGTAGCGGTGGAGATGGAGAGAAGTAGGTAGGTTATGATGTATTTACCCACGTCAAATCATGATAAATGCTAAGGAGAGTATGACACTAGCATAAAAGACTGTTGAGTTAGGATCGGGGTAGGATTGTCAGGGAAGTCTGATGCTTGTAAAACCTCACATTACAGGAAAGGAGGACAATATTGTGAAAAACACATAGAAAAGCTGTTTTATTTGGTGAAGAAAATCCTTGTAGGTCTTTGTGATCCACCTAGGTCAGTTTTGCTCAATTTTTTGTGCTCAACCCTATTTGTGGATTGTAACCTCCTGTAGATATTTTTAAATGAAATAAAACAAAAACAGAAAACATCAATTCCCTGGACCACACTCCAGATTGGTTAATTTTGAATCTATGAGGTTTGGGGTGTAGGTATTAGGATTTTTTTTTTTTTTTTTTTTTTTTTTTTTGCTCCCCCTGTAATCCTAAAGTATATCCAAGGTTGAGTATCACTGACCTAAATACATGTCTGGCCCTGACACTCAACTTTAGAAAGAGCTTTAGATGGGAGTTAGCCCCTGAGAGTACTAATAGTTTAGTTGAGTCCATTGCCTTGATTATTGACACATAACCTGATAGTCTTCCCACAATTCAGGGACTTCCAAATCCCTCCCAAATTGTTGCCATGCTTTCCTAGTTAACTCCTTCCCTTCCAATTAAATTTGCTTTCTCATAGCCATCCAATTGCAAACCTTCACTGAAGCTGCCCATGTTAACAATCTGTCTTGCTGCTCTAACCTATTCCATGTATAAAGGCTGCTTCCTCTAGGAATGTTTGGTCACTTAATGCACACTAGCACAACGCTCCGCTAACCCTACCTACAAACATCCATGCTTAAAACTTAAAATACAGCTCAGATGGGCTGTACTAGTTTTAAAGCAGTCTTAAGCAGCGGTTCCCAACATTGGCTGCACATTAGCATTCTGAGGGAAGCTGTAAAAAGAAAATACCCAGGCTTATGCCTTATTCTAGACCAATTATAAATTAGAATATGTGATAGTAGGGCCGACAGGTCAACATTTTTTGAAAGATCCCCAGCTTTTACTAATGTACAGCTATAGTTTAGAAACACTGTTCTACATCTATTCTTTTAACATCAGTCTTCTAAATTTACACAGGTTTTCTTTTTTTAAAAAAATTGTACTTTAAGTTCTGGGGTACATGTGCAGAATGTGCAGGTTTGTTACATAGGTATGTATGTGCCATGGTGGTTTACTGCACCCATCAACCCGTCATCTATAATAGGTATTTCTCCTAATGCTATCCCTCCCCTAGACCTCCATCCCCTGACAGGCCTCAGTGTGTGATGTTCCCCTCCTGTGTCCATGTGTTCTCATTGTTCAACTCCCACTTATGAGTGAGAACATGCGGTGTTTGGTTTTCTGTTCTTGTGTTAGTTTGCTGAGAATGATGGTTTCCAGCTTCATCCATGTCCCTGCAAAGGACATGAACTCATCCTTTTTTATGGCTGCATAGTATTCCATGGTGTATATATGCCACATTTTCTTTATCCAGTCTATGGTTGATTGGTATTTGTGTTGGTTCCAAATCTTTGCTAGTGTGAACAGTGCTGCAGTAAACATACGTGTGCATGAGTCTTTATAATAGAATGATTTATAATCCTTTGGGTATATACCCAATAATGGGATTGCTGGGTCAAATGGTATTTCTAGTTTTAGATCCTTGAAGAATCACCACACTGTCTTCCACAATGGTTGAACTAGTTTACACTCCCACCAACAGTGTAAAAGCGTTCCTATTTCTCCACATCTTCTCTAGTATCTGTTTTTTCCTGACATTTTAATGATCACCATTCTAACTGATGTGAAATGGTATCTCATTGTGGTTTTGATCTGCATTTCTCTAATGACCAGTGAAGAAGTCAAATCCCTGAATAGACCAATAACAAGTTCCGAAATTGAGACAGCAAGTAATATCCTACCAACCAAAAAAAGTCCAGGGCCAGATGGATTCACAGCCGAATTCTACCAGAGGTACAAAGAGGAGCTGGTACCGTTCCTTCTGAAACTATTCCAAACAACAGAAAAAGAGAGAATCCTCCCTAACTCATTTTATGAGGCCAGCATCATCCTGATACCAAAACCTGGCAAGACACATTAAAAAAAGAAAATTTCAGGCCAATATCACTGATGAACATCAACGTGAATATCCTCAATAAAATACTGGCAAACCGAATCCAGCAGCACATCAAAAAGCTTATCCATCACGATCAAGTCAGCTTCATCCCTGGGATGAAAGTCTGGTTCAACATATGCAAATTAATAAACGTAATCCATCACATAAACAGAACCAATGACAAAAACTACATGATTATCTCAATAGATGCAGAAAAGGCCTTCAACAAAATTCAATACCCCTTCATGCTAAAAACTCTCAATAAATGAGGTATTGATGGAACATATCTCAAAATAATAAGAGCTATTTATGACAAACCCACAGCCTATATCATACTGAATGGGCAAAAAGTGGAAACATTCTCTTTGAAAACCGGAACAAGACAAGGATATTCTCTCTCACCACTCCTATTCAACATAATATTAGAAGTTCTGGCCCAGGCAATCAGGCAAGAGAAAGAAATAAAGAGTTTTCAAATAGGGAAAGAGGAAGTCAAATTGTCTCTGTTTGCAGATAACATGATTGTATATTTAGAAAACCCCATTGTCTCAGCCCAAAATCTCCTTAAGCTAATAAGCAACTTCAGCAAAGTCTCAGAATACAAAATCAATGTGCAAAAATCACAAGCATTCCTATACACCAATAACAGACAAACAGAGAACCAAATCATGAGTGAACTCCCATTCACAATTGCTACAAAGAGAATAAAATACCTAAGAATACAACTTTCAAGCGATATAAAGGTTTTCTTTTTTAAAAATTTACTTTCATGGATTTACTTAGAGAATAAGAAGAAAATCTCATAAGAAATAATAACCCTAATAATACTAACAAATAGTGATGTATCAAGGGTGGGGCAGTAGAGTAACTGCCCTGGGTACAGATACTAAAGGGTATACTTTCTGTAGAAAATCTAAATAATAAAACTGACTAGAAGTTGGTTTGCTTTTTATTATCACTGTGTGCCAGCATTTCTAAACAATGCTAATGATAAAATCTCTCCACAAGGCAGACTTATCTCACTCCCCTCCCCTCTTTGTATGTCTCTGGTAACAAATAGTCACTTTCATAACTAGGTGGTGGAAGTAGCATTACTGTCAACTTGTCAACTGGTTTCAACCATGATTCCGCAACAGATAGATCAAGAGAGACATCTTTCCATAAAGGATTTTGCAAAGTTTTTTCAAGCAATTTAGTGGAGAGAAGGCATTGTTTGACTATACTAGCTTTGCATAATAAGCTTCCCCTTTTTTGCAAGGCAATAGTGATGTTGGAATAAGAGCCCTTGATAGATGATGAAATGTAAGATACATACACCCTGCTTTATACAACTGATGTAGTAGATACAGTGAAATGACACATGGCATCCATTCTCACCTCCTTATAAGGTGCTGCCTATAATACAGTTACTAGAACACTAAAAAATCGAGGATTCCAGATACAAGTTAGAAAAATATAAGTGAGGTAGAGATATCTTGCCACTTTGACCATTGCTAGTTGCCAAAAGCAAGATTTGGAAACCTTGGGTCTTGCTGCAGCAACATTCCAATATTCTAGTACACTATTGTGACTGTTGAGTGTTGAGAGATAGTTATAGGAAGGGCAGCGAATTCCTTATTTCTAGATTTTAGATATGGTCTTCAAGTCAACTTTAAAGTTCCAGTGGTGACCTCCTCACTGCTGTCACTCATCACCTTCCTAAATGTAGCAGAGTTAGCAGTAATCCTGATGGACCAGTTTGACAGTGTTGATTAGAGAGTCCTTTCTTGAAGCCTATCCTAGAGCCCACTTTTGTAGCCAAGGATTTCATAAGCACCTACTTCCCTACATCCAACCAATTATTCTTAAAATAGATGGAATGGATCTGTTTCATGTAAATAAAGGCTAACTGATACAGTATTTGGTATCATTCAATAAATATTAAGAAAATATTACAGTGAACAAGACAAGTAAAAATCCCTGCCCTACATAGAGCTTATGTTCTGATGGAAGATACAATAAAAATAAATATATTTTTTAGGTAAATGATGTAAGTTGATATTCCTATTAAAATAAAATAAGAGGCATAAGGTGTTCCAGGATCTGGAGCATGATGAAATTTTATTTTATTTTTTGAGATGGAGTCTTGTCCTGTTGCCCAGGCTGGAGTACAGTGGTGCGATCTTGGCTCGCTGCAACTTCCGCCTCCTGGGTTCAAGCAATTCTCCTGCCTCAGCCTCCCAAGTAGCTGGGATTACAGGCACCCCCCGCCCCACCACCACACCTAGCTTTTTTTTTTTTTTTTTTTTTTTTGTATTTTTAGTAGAGACAGGGTTTCGTCCTGTTGACCAGGGTAGTCTTGAACTCCTGACCTCAGGTGATCCGCCCACCTCAGCTTCCCAAATTGCTAGGATTATAGGCATGATCCACTGCGCCCAGCCTACAATAAAATTTTAAATGAAGTAACCATAATATTCTTTTACGAGGGTAGCTTTTTTTTTATTTCAAATATAAGTGAGATTATGTGGCATTTGTCTTTCTGTGCCTGGCTTATTTCACTTTTAATTTGTTATTTTACTTTTTCCTTAAAAAGTCTAATTTATTAGAAGTAAAAAGTAGAATGGTACTTATCACAGTCTGGGGTTATGAGGTGAGAAGAAGGGAGTGGAGAATGGGGAGATGTTGACAAAAGGGTACAAAGTTTTAATTAGACAGGAGGAATAAGTTTTCCAGAACGATTGTACAGGATTATTAACCATAATAATGTATTGTACAGTTTAAGTGCTAAGAAATATATTTTAAATGTTTCCATTACAAAAAAGATAAGTATATGAGGTGATGCATGTTAATTAGCATGATATAATCATCCCACAATGCAAACATATATGAAAAAAATACATTGTACTTCATAGATATACACAATTTTTAAAAATTTAAATTAGGGTGACATTTGACAGAAGACTTAATGGTGGTGAGCATACATACTAGTTGATCAGGTGTCCATTCTAATTGGTTGATGCCTGTGATGTATGAATTGCAAAAATTATTGAATGTTACATCTAGAAATTGAGACACTTTGGGGAATTCATAAGAATGTGAATACTCTGAATCTCCAAATTCTACTGAATTTCCTTTGACAGCAGCAGCAGAAGACTCTTCTCACAAGATCAAGTAGGTGGATCTACCTTGCTGAAATACCTGATAGTGCTATCACCCTTCAAACTCTGATTTGCAGGAGGAGGAGGATTACATGTAAAATGGGTACCAAGTTTCTTTTAATTTTCATCAGCACTAACTTAAGAAATTTGCATATGAATGGGTTCTAAAAAAAAACTAGAAAAGGAAGAATAGTATTTTATTAGATTTGTAAAAATGGGTACACCTAAAATAATCTCTGGATTTAATGCACTATTTCAGACAACTGAAAGTGATTTAGTAAGACCAGTCCAGGGTAGAGGCTCCAGTAATATTCCTACAATTTGAGGTGGAACCCTAGAGAATTGCACCTAGGATTCATGGGGTAAATTGGAAGTATAACAGCTTTCACAAAGATTGCAGCTCAGCAGAGTCACTTTGGTGACCCAGAAAATTTCAGTCCTAATACTGGATTAAGATGATCTCAGATCGCTAGTGTTCCCAGGTACCTGGAAGAAGCAACAGAAAATACTCCAGAAAGGAAAATAACATTATCTCAAGTTTCACATTATTCCTCTTTATTTTTTATTTTTTTTTTCTTGAGAGAGAGTCTCACTCTGTCACCCAAGCTGGAGTGCAGTGGAATAATCTCGGCTCACTGCAGCCTCCACCTCTAGTGTTCAAGCTATTCTCCTGCTTCCACCTCCCAAGTATCTGGGATTATAGGTGTGTGCCACCACACCCAGCTTATTTTTGTATTTTTAGTGGAGACGGGGTTTTGTCATGTTGGCCAGGCTAATCTCAAACTCCTGGCCTCAAGTGGTCCACCCACCTCAGTCTTCTAACATGCTGGGATTACAGGCATGAGCCAACACACCCAGCCACATTGCTTAAAAAAAAAAAAAAAAAAAAAAGTTTTAAGATAGTGTCTGGGATGCATGAAAGTTGGTCCAAATAAGGCAACTTGAACAAGAGACAGAAGCAACAACAAAGCATAGAAATAGAACTACAAGGCTCCAGATATCAAAATTTTTAGACATAGATTTAAAAATAACTATGTTTACTAGTTTCTGGGAGATACGGGAAAGGATATTGAAAATATTGAAAATTTAAACAGAGAACAGAGACATGAGAACTCAGTAGACTTTTTAAATATAAATTATAAAAGTAAAAAATGCAATAATTGAGAATAAAAATTACTGGTTGGATTAAACAAAGATTAGATACAGTAGAAGAATTAGTGAACTGAAATATATTTCAGAAGAACATACCTAGAAGAAAGCATGGAGATACAAAAGTATGGTAAAATAAAAGGGAGGGGACCAATTCTGCTTCTGAATACATACCAAACAGAAAAGCATGTACATGTGCATCAAGAGACATACACCGAAGCTTTGTAACAGCCCTGCTATCATCTGATTTTTTTGTGTCCTTCAAAAATCATATGTTAAAATTGAATCCCCAATGTGCTGCTATTAACAGGTGGGGACTTTGGGAAGTAACTAAGTCATGAAGGCAGAACCCTCATGAATGGGATTAGTACCTGCACTAGTTCTTTTGTGCTGCTATAACAAAATACCAAAAGCTGGGTAATTCAAAAAGAACAGAAATATATTTCTTACAGTTCAAAGTCCAAGATCATGGCACTAGCATCTGGTATCTGGTGAGGGCCTTCTTGCTGTGTCCTCACATCGTGGAAGACAGAAAGGAAAGCAGAAAAAATGTCATGTCCCCACATGGCAGAAGAACAAGAAAGGGTGAGCCTGCTCCCACAGTCCCTTTGCATAGTGGTATTAATTCACTTATGAAAGTGGAGCCTTCGTGACCTAAACATCTCCCATGAGGCCCCAACTCCCAACACTGTTGCATTAGGAATTACATTTCAACACGAGTTTTAGAGGGGACAAAGACATACCAACCATAGCAGTGCCCTTATGAAAGAAGCCTAAGGGAGCTTTTTTGCCCTTCCACCATGTGAGGACACAGCTAGAAGGCACCATCTCTGAAGCAGAGAGCAGGCTCTCACCAGACACTGTTATCTACTGGAAACTTGATCTTGGACTTCCCAGCCTTCAGAACTGTAAGCAATACATTTCTTTTGTTTACAAATTACCCAGCCTAAAGCAATTTGCTATAGCAGCCAGAATAAACTAACACAAGCAAAAACTAACAAACTAGCCCTGATCAAACTAACCCATTTACAACAGAATGGATAAATTGTAGTATATTCATAGAATTAACACTATATATACATCAATAAAAATGCACAATTTGCATAAATCTCAAAACTATAATAATGAGGAAAAGAAGCCAAATAAAATATACTCCCAATTTAATATATACTACCAATATGCTTCTATTTAAACAAAATTCCAAAACAAGTCAAATTTCATTATGTGATTAGGAATGCTTGTTAAAGTAGAAAATTAATAAATAAATATATGGAGATGCTTACTATAAAATACAGAATAACAGTTGCATTTTGGCAGAAGGAAGAGGTATTTGATTGTAAAATATGCACAAGATTTCTGGGGTACAAACAATGCTCCATTTTGTCATCTGCATGGTTTTTCTACAAATATTCACTTTATAATAGCTCACTAAGCTGTACATTTGTTTTATGTGCTTTTCTAAGTGTATATTATATTTCCCCAAAAAAGAGTTTAAAATAAAGCATTATAGTGCCTATCCTCTGTAGTTTGGAGAGGAAGGTAGGAGATCTACCACTGAAATAGTCTCCCTGACTTCAATATACTCCCAATTTAATATATACTACCAATATGGTATCAAAGAGTGGCAGATACTAAATGGCAGCATTTCACTACCAGAAGCAAGGTAAGCATGCTTACTATAATAAGCAACAGAGATAGAGTATTATTCGGAATGGCTTGACATGCACAGAACATAGGTAGTAGCTAATTATTAATCAGGCTTTTGGACTAAATTAGATGAGCAACCCAGTCAGGTCATACTGGATCTATATAAAATGATGGGTTATTTTTAGCCAATTCATAGCCTGAGTCAATTCACAGAAAAGGAGCCCCTTCTGGAAGAATCCTGAAATATCACCACAAAGGTACACTGTATATCTTTCTTCTTGGCTTTACCAAAATGAACCTGTAGTCATTTATCATGATAGCTGTATACGGAGGAAAGAGAAATACCTATAACCTTTAGGAAACATTGGACATTGGCTTTGAATTATACTAATTCCTGGGTATCTGGAAAGCCATTTTGGTCTACTGATAAATACAGAGGTTTAAAGGAGTAAGGTAATAAAGTGGAATTCTAGCCATCTCTCTGTTGCTGAAGTAGGTCTATAAACCCATCCTGTGGTTATTTCCCCATTTCCCAAATGCATACGTTGGAATTATTACCAGGCAACTGACAGAAACCCCTCATTTACTCCCTAACCTTTAAAGCCAGGGCTATTATAGGAAGAAGTGCAAAGTGAAAGCCTGTGGAAATTCCCTCTCTACAAAATAGTAAACCAAAAGTAATGTAGTATTCCTGGGAGAAGCAAAGAGAGTAGTGACATCATCAAAGATATATGCAGGGATTGTGATTCCTATCAAATCCCATTTAAGTGGCCTATTTTGCCTTACTGAAGAGTCGGGTGTTAGAGACTAACAGTGAATTATCTTCACTTTAATCAGTGAGAAACTCCAAGTTGCAGCTGCTGTTCTAGATGTAGTCTCTTAAAGAAAGTGGTGCAAGTCAACACTGTCCCCAGCACCTGGTATGCATTTACCAATCTGGCAAATGCTTTTTTAACCCCGTACCATGAAGCAAGAAAGACCAGAAGCAATTTTCACTAACCTGTCAGGAACTGCTCTTAAATATTCACTATTTTATTTCAGGGATACATCAATATTTTGTCATAATTTAGTACACCAAGACTCTAATCATCCCACAGGATATGATGCTAGTCTATAATATTGATAACATCATACTGATAGAACATGATAAGCAATAATTCCAGAGGTCTTGTTGGGTGGGAGGTAAAACCAGTGACACCAGGGGCCTACCTCAGTGAAGTTTCTGGAGACCAGTAATATACCGAAATATTATCCCTCTCCAATGAGAAAGACAAGTTTTTGCATCTCACAGTACCCACCACTAATAAACAGGTACATTTTGGGGGACTTCGTTTAGATTGGGTGGCAACATATATCACACTCAAATGAGCTGGTTTGACCCATTTAACAAGTAATTCATAATTCTGCCAACTTTGAGTGAGGCACAGAACATTAGAATGTTTTGCAGAATGACAAGGCAACAGAGCAAGCAGTTCAGTCACTTGGATCTTATGGACAAAACAATCATTGGAAATGTAAAAATACCTAGTCCTGAATAAAATGAAAACACTATGTAACAAAACTTCTAAGATGTAATAAAAGCAGTATTTTGAAGGAAATTTATAGCCTTAAATACCCCAAATAAAGAGGAAGCAAGCCCAAAAAGTTATGTGTCTATTCTAAGGAGTTATTAAAACAATGACCCGAAGAGAATAAGCCCAAAGAAAGTGGGAAGAAAAAGATAATAAATATAAGACTGAAAACTAATGAAATAGAAAACAAAGATATAAAAACAATAGGCGTTTCTTTGGGAAACAAGTGACAAATATTTGGCAAGATTAATAAAGAGAGAAAAGAGAGAAGATGCAAATAATGTTTTAATGGAAAGGAAGGCATAACTACACAGAACAGTGTTTTAAAAGATAATAAAACAATGCCATGAACACCAAAAACTGACATTTTTGAAAACTTTGGAGAAATGGACAAATTGCTAGAAAAAATGTAACAAGAACATAAAGAGAAATTTTAAAATCTTGAATCATCCTATAACTATCTTAAAATTCAAGGCAGTGGTTAAAATCTTCCTGCCGAGGAAATACTAAGTCAAGACTGTCTTATAGTTGAATTCTACCAAGCTTTCAAGGAAGAGAGAATCTTAATTTTATACAAACACTTTCAGATAAAAGAAAAACAGGGAATACCACACAACTTATTCTGTAAGGTAAGTATACTTTGACATCAGAACAAACAAATTATGAGACATGAAAATTACAGGTTATTTTAACTCATAAATATCGATGCAAAACAGCTAACAAAATATTAATCAAACCCAAAAGAGTATAGGAAAGACAATATATCATAACCAAATGGAATGTATTCCAGGTATACAAGGATAGTTTATTATTAGAAAATCCATAAATGTACCTTACCATATTTACAGATTAATACAGATAACCAAAAGATCATTTCAATAGAGAAGTCTTTCATCAAACTTAAAACCCATTTATGATTTTAAAAACTCTTCTTCAATTAGAAATAAAAAAGGATGGTTCGTAACCTGACTAAAAGGATCTATAAAATAATCCAAAAGTTAGCATTATCTTAAATGAGCAAACATTGGAAGCATTCTCTTTGAAATCAGGAATGACACAAGGAAAAAAATTATTACCACTTTTGTTCATAATCGTACATGAAGTCCTATATGGTATAATGAGCAATCAGAGATACAAGGATTGGAAAGGAAGAAACAAAACTGTGATTATTTACAAATTATTTGTAGATGATGTGATTTCTATAGAAAACCCAAAGAGTAAACCTTCACATTATTAGGCACTACAAGGGAGTTTAGCAAGGTAGCTGCATATAAGATTAATATACAAGATTCATTTACATTTCTATTCATCAGCAACAAGCCATTAAAACTATATTTAAAGAGAAAACACAATTCTTATAGTATTAGATATCTCAAGTATTTGGGAATACAGTTAATAAAAGATGCACAGACATCTTCAGGGAAAATTATAAAATGTTATTAAGATATATACTTTAAAGACATAAATAAATCAAATATGCTCCATTATTGCACAGTAAGCCTTAATATCTTAAAGATGTTAGTTTCCCCCAAATTGATCTAAAAATAAAATCAATGCAATTTCAATTTCTATTCCAACAGTGTTTTCACATGGCTTGATGATTACAAAATTTATATGGAAGACAAACAGGCCAATACTGGCCAGAACGCAACTGAAGATGGAGAGCAAGTTTGGGGTATTTGCCTGCTCCAAATTAGGAATTATTATAAAGTTATAATATTAAACAGTGTATTATTGGAGCAGGAAGATTAAATGGAATGAAATATAAGATACCAGAAACAGACTCACCCATGATATAAGACAGAGAGATGGCACACCTACTCAGTAGAGAAAGTAGGGATGGTTCAATAAATGAAACTGGTAAAATAATTAGCATATAGAAAAAGTTGATTTAGGCCCCTGACTCATATGATATCAAAAAACCAACTTCAGATAGATTAAGGATTTAATAGTCAAAAATTAAACATTACAATTCTATGTATAAAATATAGATGGAAACATTTTAGTTAATGGAGCAGGGAAATATTTAACAAGACACTAAAACATTATTTTTTAATTGGCACATTGTAATTGTACAAACTTATGGAGTACAATTTGATGTTTCGATACAATATTTGTGTTGTATAATGATCCAACCAGGGCAGTTAGTGTATCCATCACCTCATGCATTTATCTTTTTTCCCTTGGTGAGAACATTCAAAAGCCTCTCTTCTAAGTACTTTGCAATATACAATATTTTACTCTTTTTTTATTTATTTTATTATTATACTTTAAGTTCTAGGGTACATGTGCATAATGTGCAGGTTTGTTACATATGTATACCATACTCACCCTACTGTGCAATAGAACACCATAATTCATTTATCCTATCTAATTGTAACTTTTTCCCCATTGACTCACCTCTCCTCATCCTGCCCTTCCCAGTCTACTACCCACCATCAGCTAACCACTGTTTTACTTTCTGCTTCTATGATATCATTATTGTTGTAATTTTACATTCCACATGTCAGTGAGATCATATGGTATTTGTCTTTGTCTGGCTTATTTCACTTAACATGATATCCTCCAGGTTCATTTATGTTGTCAGAAATAACAGGATTTCATTGTTTTTATAGATGAATAGTATCCCATGCATATGAACCTCATTTTTTAATTTATTCATCAGTTGTTGGACACATAGGTTGATTCTTTATCTTGGCTATTGTGAATAGAGCTGCAATAACCATGGGAGTGGTTGCTCATCCCAATGTCGTGAAGTATTTCCTCTGTTTTCTTTTCTTAGTTTCATAGTTTTCAGTTTTACATTTAAGTCCATAATCTATTTTGAGTGGATTTTTATATAAGGTGAGATAGAGGGGTCTAGTTTTGTCCTTCTGCATATGGATATTCAGTATTCCCAATACCACTTATTGAAGAGACTGTTCTTTCCCCCAGTGAATATTCTTGTTGCCCTTACCAAAAAACAGGTGGCAGTAAATATGTGAAATTATTTCTGGACTTTTGATTCAGTTCCATTGGTCTAAGTGTCTGTTTTTATGCCAGTACCATGCTGTTTTGATTATGAAAGTTTTGTAGTATAGTTTGAAACCAGGTAGTGTGATGCCTCCTGCTTTCTTCTTTTGTTCAAGATTCCTTTGACTACTCAGAGCCCTTTGTAGTGTCATATACATTTTAGGATTACTTTTCTATTTCTGTGAAGATTGTCAATGGTATTTTGATAGGGGTTGCATCAAATCTATAGATCACCTTAGGTAGTATGGCCATTTTTTATATATCAATTCCTCAAACCATGTACATGGGCTATCTTTGCATTTATTTCTCTTGCCTTCAATTTATTTCATCAATGTTTTATGATTTTCAGTTTAGAGATCTTTGACCTCCTTTGTTAGGTTTATTCCTAGGTATCTCATTACTTCTGTAGTATCAATAGTTATAAATGGAATTGTTTTCTTGACTTTGTTTTCTGATAATTTACTATTACTGTATAAAATGCTGCCATTTTTGTACATTGATTTGTATCCTGCAACCTTACTGAATTTGTAAGTTCTCATAATTTTTAGGTGGACTCTTCAGAAGTTTCCATTAATATATATAAAATCATGTCATGGGCAAGCAGGGACAATTTGATATCCTCCTTTCCAATCTGAATGCCTTTTATTTCTTTCTCTTTAATTTGTTATCATTTGTTTTGTGTCCTATCAAGACTTGGTCTTGGTCTATCCTGGTCTATCCTGGAGAATGTTTCACGTACAATTGAGAAAAATGTGTTTTTTGCAGTTATTGATGGAATGGTCCATAAATGTCTGTTAAGTGTGTTCAGTCTATGGTGCAGTTTAGGTCCATTTATGTTTTTAATTGATCTTCTGTCTAGATGATCTGTCCATTGTTGAAAGTGGGGTGTTGAAGTCCCCAACTATTATCATATTTCAGTCTATCTCTCCCTTTAGGTCTAATAACATTTTCTTTATATATCTGGATGCTCCAGCATTAGGTGCTTATATATTTATAATTGTTATATCCTCTTCTTGAAATGATCCCTTTACTTTTATATGATGACCTTCGTCTATTTCTACAGTTATTGACATTAAGTCAATACACTTATCTGACATAAGTATGACTACTCCTACTCTTTTTGGTTTGCATTTGCAAGGAATATCTTTGTCCCTTCCTTCACTTTCAGTCTGTGTATCTTTACATGAGTGAGTCTCTCCTGTAGGAAGGAAATAGTTGGGTCTTGTTTTTCTGTTTTTTTTTTTTTTTTTTAATCCATTCAGCCATTTTGTATGTTTTAATTGGAAATTTTACTCTAATTACATTCAACTTTATTATTGATAAGGGGTTACTCCTGCCAATTTGTTAACTGTTTTCTGATTGTTTTATAGTCCTTTGGTCCTTTCTTACTCTCTTCTTTACGTCTGTGGTTTGGTGGTTTTCTTTGGTACTAAACCTTGTTTCCTTTATCTTTCTCATTTGTGAAATGGCTATAATTCCAGTATTTGTGGTTTGGGGTGGTTTGAGGTAGTGGTGCTACAGGCACTTCTGTTAACATGGTAGAATGACAATGACAGTGGGGGCTGCTGGCCCCCAGGCTAGGATGCACTCTAGCTGTGGGTCTGGTTTCAAGATGGTTTTATGCAGTAGCAATTTAGGTCATGAGGATAGAAGGTACTAAAGGATAGCTCCTATTCTACAGCAATGCATCTGCACAAACTCCCAGCTACTCTCCAAACTAGATTTTGGGCCTGTGAGAACCGGGGGAGTCTCCTGTAGCAAGGATTGCTGCTATTTGATGTAGCAATGGGGACAAATGGGGATCTCTAGCTTACATTTTCCTTGTAAAAATAAGACTCTCTGACTCCAAGCCAATCCCAGTGGGAAGACCATGTGGCAGAGGAAAGATGCCTTGCTCACCTCTCTGTGGTGTTATCCTGGGCTTCCATGCTCCACAAGGATTTTGCTACTCCCTTAGTACTCTCCACCATATTTTCTCAGTCACTCCAGTTGAAATACCGCTTTTTATTTATTGTTTTGGTCACTTTTGGTGAGGGGGAGGATGAAGTAACTGTAGTCAGCCATCTTTCCCTGATCATTTAGACAATATTTTGATGCATTAAAAAACATCTTAAAGAAAGTAACAAAGATAAGGTACATTATGGAATGCCAGATGGAGAATATACACAACCAAGAAAGAATTAGTAAAGAAATTCTTTTGATTTTTTAAATTTTTAGCAGTGAATTCAAACTTTAAATTTTTTAAATTTCTTTATTTTTATTTTATTTTTTATTGACAAATAACAATTATACATATTCATGGGTCCATAGTGATCTTTCAATATGTATGATCTATCGTAAAGAGATCAGAGTAATGCTATACAACCATAAGAGAAGCACAAACAACCCAGTTTTAAAAAAAAAAAGTGGACAAGAGACATTTAGCAGAAGAGGAGACACACAAAGCCAAAAAAAAAAATGTATGAAGGGAGTTTAATATCGATGGTGATTGTGAAAAATTCAAATTAATACTGCAATGAGATACCACTTCATACACACTACACTGACAAAAAATTTAAAAGTCTGACAATACCTAATGTTACAGATTACGCATATTCACCATATGACTTATACATTGAGTCTGAAAGTAATAATTTCTGCAACCACTTTGAAAAACAGTTTAACATTACCCCCTAAAGTTGAAGGTTTATATAGCCGATAGCTTGCAATTCCACTCTAAGGCATATGCCCAAATAAACTCTTACATATATAAAACTGGAAACATGTACAAGAATGTTTATAGCAGTACTGCTAACAACATAAAAAGCTTGGAAACAACCCTAAATTCCATTAATGGAACAGAGGATTAATAAACTGTTGTATAAATATAAATATAAACCAGACGCTAGTATAAACCAGTTTAAATGAATGAACTATTACCAACACACAGCAATATGCATGATGAGAATATTGAATAACAACATTCAAAATGAGAATTTCAGTAGGTACCCATATTTTCTCCTTTGCTTAGACACATACATACACAAATATATACATATCTTTCCTTTTCCCCAACTATTTTATGTAAAATATGTTGGTAGTAATAAAGTTTATAATCGTTTTTAAGTTACAGTATATCAAGGTAGGATTATGACAAAACCATAAAATGAATGAGTATCAACCAAAGATGGATTTGGTAACTACTGAGACCCTGGATATCCCCTTTTTGGGAAGAAGATGTCCACAGTTTTGTTTTTACCAGAAAGAGTTGCATTCTGTTAGGCATCACCATATGGTCATTGCTATTTTTGTTTGGAAGCTTAAGGATAGAAAGACAAATACGTACAATCTTTAGTAGCAAAAGAGCTTGTAAGTCTGGTGAATTCCACTCAGCACTCTCTCTTGCCTCCCATTAGCATGGCTTCCTGTACTGCCAAGCCTCAAAAAATAACATCTGCCTCCCTTACAGTTATGTTTCTGGATGCAAATTAGGTTCCACCAATTAGATGTACTTTCATGAGATTTAGAAGGTAGAAGGTGATTTGAGAATCATTTCCCGGCTGCTTTATTGTTGCTAACAAACACAGTCTTGAAAAATGTTGGGTTTTCTGCACCACTAGCTTATCTGGTGTTGAGTGGCAGTTTTACTGGTGATAGGGGTGAACTCGGCCATGGATGCCCTGACAACTGCTTTATGGGGTGAAGTTGTAGCTGCAGTAACGGTGGCTTCTGATTCCTCAAGTACAGCCATGGCTGTGTGTCCTTGAACTCAAGTGGAAGGGTTCCCAATTCCCTGCCTTACTGATGTGAGCAGCCTAGTTCTACAATATTATTCTGAGATTCATTTCTGGAGGCTAAGATCAGAATTAATTCCTCTAA
Organism: Piliocolobus tephrosceles; assembly: GCF_002776525.5. NCBI lineage: Eukaryota > Metazoa > Chordata > Mammalia > Primates > Cercopithecidae > Piliocolobus > Piliocolobus tephrosceles. Next base: position 49,704,660 of record NC_045445.1, read on the forward strand.
GTCCTGCCAATATTTTTTTAGAGATCTGCAGTCCTACATTAAATACCTATAAAGATAGAGCGGTTTTTGTTTCTTACAACTGAATCCTGACTGATAGAGATGTGCTCTTGAGAAATAATGTCTACAAGCAATCCATACTTGCTTATTAAAGAACAGAGTATAAAAGAGTATTGTTTGATTTGGATCAAATTTGAGGAGATGTTTGGCTTACAAAATGTTAACATGAAATTTCTCAATACCCATCTTATCTATCAAGCTTTTAATTATACATGCAAACATGTTTTCATAAAATAAATATTAACCACATGACAAAGAAAAAATCCTGCTCCAAATGTTTATGGATTTGTAAATTACTACTGTCATTTAAACTAAGCCTTTAAAATACAAGTTTTTTCACTAAAATAAATTGAATTAAACTTAGTCTAATGTCAGTTCATATTTATTGAGGGCTTATTCTGGACTAAGCAGGGTTCCATCATCCTTTCTTTTTTTTTTTCCTCACCCACAGATCTTTGTTCCCCAGAAAATAGCCTCATTGTTTCCCAAAAACAGACTAATGTGGGATTATTTTAATGGGTAAAGCACACACACGTGTGTTTTCAGCCTAACAAGATGCCGTCTTCTATGGATTTGGGTTCATTTATAGGCCTACTTGTGTTACCATTAGAATTATCAGAAACAATATAGAGAAAGTAAATTTGGTATTCGATAAACTCATGCCTGTATATTGACAGAAGGAAATACACTTTGTCTGCATACGGACTGTGTTATAATGGGTTTATATAATGCTAATGCAATTAAATGCTCAAATTTCTAAAAACGCACACCTTGATGACAAACGAAATGTTTTAAAATTTCAAATCTGTCTACATCTCTCCATTTCCACCACTAACACCTGTTTACAAGCTATCATCTTGCATCTTGATTTCTACTGCAGAATCTGAATTAGTCTCTTATTCCACTCTTCTCTTCTAATCTACTCTTTTCATAGTATCCAGGGTGATCTTTTGTTAAGGGTTAAATAAAAACATACTCCTACACCTCTTGAAAATCTTTCATTCCTAGTCTCCACACTTAAGGGGAAAAAAAAAATCTCAAATCTTTACCATAGCTCTCATAATCCTGGATGATCAGGCACCTGCTAACATGCTAGCCTTACTCTGTCACTACTTTGCCACCTCACTTTCTCCATTCTGAACTTACATTTACTTTCATGAGTGCCCAGGTCCTTTCTTGCCACAATGCCATTTCACTTGCAATTTTCACTGCTTGGAATACTCTCTCTTCCACCTTCATAATACTGGCTCCCTTTTTATCCTTCCGGATCTGACATGCCACTTCCTTTAAAAGGCTTATTCTTCTTCATAAGACTCTGTGCTTTTCCTTCATAGCCTATATCACAGTTGCATTTATATACTTGTTTGAATTGACTTCTTGATTATTTATCTCTTCCACTAGTCTCTAAGCTTCATGATGGTAAGGATGGAGGATTCTGATTCCCTTGCAGAGTGATATCAGTACAGCAGAATGGGGAGCTAATCTTCTATCTCCTGCCTTAAGGAAGCAGGCAGATCTCTGGTTCACCTGACTGGTGATATTGGGAAGCTAAGCAAGAATCTGATCTTCCATATCCTCTACAGGGGAAGCAGGCTATGTTCTGATTCTCCTGTCAGGGTACTGTCATCAGGGTCCAGTGGAGAACTGAGCATTTACCTACTCTCAACATCAATGAAACTGAATGAAGTGGTGCAAGTTGGGACTATTAACACTCTTCTCTCCCCTATCTCTGGTGCCAGGAAATCCCACAAGTTGCAGAAATAATGAGACAGTGGGAAGCAGGGCTAGTTGGCACTCCACTTCCACTTCCCCCGGCATCAGAAGAAACCAGTGGGGAGCTGAACCTCAACACCTATGTGGCATTAATGAGACTGAATGAAGCCGTGTTATGCAGAGCTAGTTGAAATCCCACTTCCCCTTCTCCCTTCACTGGTATTAGTAGAGCCCAGTGGGAGGTGTTATTCTGCCCCCAGTGCTGCATCAACAAAGCATCCTGAGTCCCTCAGCATTGGGGAACAGCGGGGCACAACAGAGAGGTGATCTTATACCCCTACCTGGAGGGAATCAGGTGGTATAAGTCAGTGTCCCACTTTCTTTTTTTTTATTTATTTATTTATTTTTATTTATTTATTTTTTATTATACTTTCAGTTCTAGGGTACATGTGCATAACGTGCAGGTTTGTTACATGTGTATACATGTGCCATGTTGGTGTGCTGCACCCATCAACTCGTCAGCACCCGTCAATTCATCATTTATATCAGGTATAACTCCCCAATGCAATCCCTCCCCCCTCCCCCCTCCCCATGCCAGGCCCCATTGTGTGATGTTCCCCTTCCCGAGTCCAAGTGAGCTCATTGTTCAGTTCCCACCTATGAGTGAGAACATGCGGTGTTTGGTTTTCTCTTCTTGTGATAGTTTGCTAAGAATGATGGTTTCCAGCTGCATCCATGTCCCTACAAAGGACGCAAACTCATCCTTTTTTATGGCTGCATAGTATTCCATGGTGTATATGTGCCACATTTTCTTAATCCAGTCTGTCACTGATGGACATTTGGGTTGATTCCAAGTCTTTGCTATTGTGAATAGTGCCGCAATAAACATACGTGTGCATGTGTCTTTGTAGTAGCATAATTTATAATCCTTTGGGTATATACCCAGTAGTGGGATGGCTGGGTCATATGGTACATCTAGTTCTAGATCCTTGAGGAATTGCCATACTGTTTTCCATAATGGTTGAACTAGTTTACAATCCCACCAACAGTGTAAAAGTGTTCCTATTTCTCCACATCCTCTCCACCACCTGTTGTTTCCTGATTTTTTAATGATTGCCATTCTAACTGGTGTGAGATGGTATCTCATTGTGGTTTTGATTTGCATTTCTCTGATGGCGAGTGATGATGAGCATTTTTTCATGTGTCTGTTGGCTGTATGAATGTCTTCATTTGAGAAATGTCTGTTCATATCCTTTCCCCACTTTTTGATGGGGTTGTTTGTTTTTTTCTTGTATATTTGTTTGAGTTCTTTGTAGATTCTGGAAATTAGCCCTTTGTCAGATGAGTAGATTGCAAAAATTTTCTCCCATTCTGTAGGTTGCCTGTTCACTCTGATGGTAGTTTCTTTTGCTGTGCAGAAGCTCTTTAGTTTAATGAGATCCCATTTGTCAATTTTGGCTTTTGCTGCCGTTGCTTTTGGTGTTTTAGACATGAAGTCCTTGCCCATGCCTATGTCCTGAATGGTACTACCTAGATTTTCTTCTAGGGTTTTTATGGTATTAGGTCTAACATTTAAGTCTCTAATCCATCTTGAATTAATCTTCGTATAAGGAGTAAGGAAAGGATCCAGTTTCAGCTTTCTACTTATGGCTAGCCAATTTTCCCAGCACCATTTATTAAATAGGGAATCCTTTCCCCATTTCTTGTTTTTGTCAGGTTTGTCAAGGATCAGATGGCTGTAGATGTGTGGTATTATCTCTGAGG
>NC_045445.1:49708293-49709064 GCF_002776525.5 Piliocolobus tephrosceles
CCAGTTTCAGCTTTCTACTTATGGCTAGCCAATTTTCCCAGCACCATTTATTAAATAGGGAATCCTTTCCCCATTTCTTGTTTTTGTCAGGTTTGTCAAAGATCAGATGGTTGTAGATGTGTGGCATTATTTCTGAGGACTCCGTTCTGTTCCATTGGTCAATATCTCTGTTTTGGTACCAGTACCATGCTGTTTTGCTTACTGTAGCCTTGTAGTATAGTTTGAAGTCAGGTAGCGTGACGCCTCTGGCTTTGTCCTTTTGACTTAGGATTGTCTTGGCAATGCGGGCTCTTTTTTGGTTCCATATGAACTTTAAAGCAGTTTTTTCCAATTCTGTGAAGAAACTCATTGGTAGCTTGATGGGGATGGCATTGAATCTATAAATAACCTTGGGCAGTATGGCCATTTTCACGATATTGATTCTTCCTATCCATGAGCATGGTATGTTCTTCCATTTGTTTGTGTCCTCTTTGATTTCACTGAGCAGTGGTTTGTAGTTCTCCTTGAAGAGGTCCTTTACATCCCTTGTAAGTTGGATTCCTAGGTATTTGATTCTCTTTGAAGCAATTGTGAATGGAAGTTCATTCCTGATTTGGCTCTCTGCTTGTCTGTTACTGGTGTATAAGAATGCTTGTGATTTTTGCACATTAATTTTGTATCCTGAGACTTTGCTGAAGTTGCTTATCAGCTTAAGAAGATTTTGGGCTGAGACGATGGGGTTTTCTAAATACACAATCATGTCATCTGCAAACAGGGACAATTTGACTTCTT
>NC_045445.1:49714064-49785100 GCF_002776525.5 Piliocolobus tephrosceles
AAAATTCTTTTCTTTAAGAACGTTGAATATTGGCCCCCACTCTCTTCTGGCTTGTAGAGTTTCTGCCGAGAGATCTGCTGTCAGTCTGATGGGCTTCCCTTTGTGGGTAACCCGACCTTTCTCTCTGGCTGCCCTTAAGATTTTTTCCTTCATTTCAACTTTGGTGAATCTGGCAATTATGTGTCTTGGAGTTGCTCTTCTGGAGGAGTATCTTTGTGGCGTTCTCTGTATTTCCTGAATTTGAATGTTGGCCTGCCCTGCTAGGTTGGGGAAGTTCTCCTGGATGATATCCTGTAGAGTGTTTTCCAATTTGGTTCCATTTTCCCCCTCACTTTCAGGCACCCCAATCAGACGTAGATTTGGTCTTTTTACATAATCCCATACTTCTTGCAGGCTTTGTTCATTTCTTTTTCTTCTTTTTTCTTTTGGTTTCTCTTCTCGCTTCATTTCATTCATTTGATCCTCCATCGCTGACACTCTTTCTTCCAGTTGATCGAGTCGGTTACTGAAGCTTGTGCATTTGTCACGTATTTCTCGTGTCATGGTTTTCATCTCTGTCATTTCGTTTATGACCTTCTCTGCATTAATTAGTCTAGCTGTCAATTCTTCCACTCTTTTTTCAAGATTTTTAGTTTCTTTGCGCTGGGTACGTAATTCCTCCTTTAGCTCTGAGAGGTTTGATGGACTGAAGCCTTCTTCTGTCATCTCATCAAAATCATTCTCTGACCAGCTTTGATCAGTTGCTGGCGATGGGCTGTGCTCCTTTGCAGGAGGAGATGCGCTCTTAGTTTTTGAATTTCCAGCTTTTCTGCCCTGCTTTTTCCCCATCTTTGTGGTTTTATCTGTCTCTGGTCTTTGATGATGGTGACGTACTGATGGGGTTTTGATATAGGTGTCCTTCCTGTTTGATAGTTTTCCTTCTGACAGTCAGGACCCTCAGCTATAGGTCTGTTGGAGATTGCTTGAGGTCCACTCCAGACCCTGTTTGCCTGGGTATCAGCAGCAGAGGTTGCAGAAGACAGAATATTGCTGAACAGCGAGTGCACCTGTCTGATTCTTGCTTTGGAAGCTTCCTCTCAGGGGTGTACTCCACCCTGTGAGGTGTGGGGTGTCAGACTGCCCCTAGTGGGAGATGTCTCCCAGTTAGGCTACTCAGGGGTCAGTGACCCACTTGAGCAGGCAGACTGCCCCTTCTCAGATCTCAACCTCCGTGTTGGGAGATCCACTGCTCTCTTCAAAGCTGTCAGACAGAGTCGTTCGCGTTTGCACAGGCTTCTGCACCTTTAGCTGAGCCCTGTCCCCAGAGGCGGAGTCTACAGAGACAGGCAGGTTTCCTTGAGCTGCTGTGAGCTCCACCCAGTTCGAGCTTCCCAGCGGCTTTATTTACCTACTTAAGCCTCAGCGATGGCGGGCTTCCCTCCCCCAGCCTCGCTGCTGCCTTGCGGTTTGATTGCCGCAGACTGCTGTGTTAGCAAGGAGGGAGGCTCCGTGGGCGTGGGACCCTCCCGGCCAGGTGTGGGATATATTCTCCGGTGTGCCGGTGTTATAGCGCAGTATTGGGGTGGGAGTTACCCGATTTTCCAGGTGTTGTGTGTCTCAGTTCCCCTGGCTAGGAAAAGGGACTCCCTTCCCCCTCGCGCGTCCCAGGTGAGGCGATGCCTCACCCTGCTTCAGCTCTGGCTGGTCGGGCTGCAGGAGCTGACCCACACGGATTGTCCGGCACTCCCGAGTGAGATGTCCCCAGTACCTCAGTTGAAAATGCAGAAATCACCGGTCTTCTGTGTCGCTCGCGCTGGGAGATGGAGACTGGCGCTGTTCCTATTCGGCCATCTTGCTCCGCCCCAGTGTCCCACTTTCACTGGAAGGTGTCAGCAGGGAAAAGCAGGGAACTGATCTTTCATCCTAGTCATCTGCAATAAGGCAGTGTGATTTAGCAATCTACGTTCACCAGGTGGTATCAGTGAGGCCAAGTGGGAAACTGAATATACACACCCAGTCAACTCCATGTTAAACCTTAAAATGGAATGCCTGCAATAAATAAATAAATAAATAAATAGTATCCAGAGTCCCATAATATGCAAAATATCCAGGATGAAATAGAAAATAATGCTTCATACAAAATACCAAGAAAATTATAACATAAATGAGAAAATACAATCAACAGATGCCAACATCAAAATAAATCAGGTATGGGAAATACCTGAAAAGGATTTTAAAGCAAGGATTACAAAAACGATTGAAGAAGCAATTACAAACTATATGAAGCAAATTAAAAAAATAGACTATCTCAGCAAATAAACAGAAGTTATAAGAAAGCAAATGAATATTACAGAAATAAAAAATATAATAACTGAAATTAAAAACACACTGATGGGTTCAAAAGTAGAGTGGCAAAGACAGAGGATAGAATCGGTGAACTTGGGGATAGACCAATATAATTTCCCCAATCTAAACAAAAAAGTGAAAATTGAATTTTAAAAAATGATCATTTCGGGTAATTTCTGGGACAAAAACAATGAGCTAATATTCGTTTCATTGTAGTTCCAGAAGCAGAAGAGTAAGAGAGTAGGATTGAAAACATATTTTTAAAAATAAAGATTGAAAATTTCCGTAATTTGGCAAAAACTATATAAACCTACAGAATCAAGAAACTTAATGAATGCCAAACAGGTTTAATCCATGTCAAGATTCATCATAGCCAATCTTCTTTCTGCTTGGAACACTCTCCCTTCTACGTTCTTCCCCTCCGCAAAAAAAAAAGTAAAGAAAAATTTGAAGGCAGCAAAAAGAAATAACACATTCCTTTACAGGGGAAGAACAATTCAGATGAATGGCAAACAGGCATATGAAAAGGTGTTCTACATCACTGATCATCAGATACATGCAAATCAAAACTACAATGAGATACTGTCTTACCCCAGTTAAGATGGCTTATATCCAAAAGACAGGCAATAACAAATGCTGGAGAGAATGTGGAGAAAAGGGAACTTTCATATACTGTTGCTGGGGATGTTAATTAGTACAACCACTGTGGAGAACAGTATGGAAGTTCTTCAAAAACAACTAAAAGTTGAGCTACCATATTATCCAGAACCCAAAACAAAGGAAATCAGTATATCAGAGAGATATCTGCACTCGTGTTTGTTCCAGCACTATTCACAATAGCAAAGATTTGGAAGAAACCTAAGCATCCATCAACAGATGAATGGATAAAGAAGATGTGAAACCTATAAACAATGGAATACTATTCAGTCACAAAAAAAGAATAAGGTCCTATCATTTGCAACAACAAGGATGGAACTGGAGATCATTATGTTAGAGAAATAAACCAGGTACAGGAAGACAAACATCACATATTCTCACCTATTTGTGGGATCTAAAAATCAAAACAATTGAACTCATGGACATAAAGAGTAGCAGGATGGTTACCAGAGGTGGGAAGCGTAGGAGTGGGGTTGGGGAGAGGTGGAGATAGTTAATACCTATGAAAAAGTAGAAAGAATGAATAAGACCTACCATGTGATAGCACAACAGAGTGACTCTAGTCAATATTAACTTAATTGTACATTTTAAAATAACTGAAAGAGTATAATTGGATTGTTTGTAACACAAAGCATAAATGCTTCAGAGGATTTTTTATGATGTGGTCTTCACACATTGCATGCCTGTATCAAAACATCTCATGTACCCCATAAATACACCTACTATGTACCACAAAAATTCAAAATTAAAAAATTAAAGACACACACACACTTCAAATGACAGTAGGCTTCTCATCAGAAAACAAGAAGGCCAGAAGAAAAGTGATGCAGTGTTTTCCAAACACCAAAAGAAAAGTTTCAACTGCAAATTCTATATACAGCAAACATATGTCTCAGCAATGAAAGGAAAATATACTACCAGACAAAGGAAAACTAAGAGAATTTGTCACTAGTAAACCTGCCCTTAAAGACTGGCTAAATGAAGTTTTGTAAATGAAAAGGAAATACAAGGCATAGAATTTCAGAAAGGAAAAGCATTGAAATGGGTAAAAATAAGCGTAAATATAGTAGATTATCCTACTCTTTATGGATTTATTAAATCATATTTGATAGTTGAAGCAAAAATTATAACACCATCTGACATTGTACTTATATATAGAAAATGTATCAAATGTAGTATTTAAAGTAATAGTTCAAATTATATAAAGAAAATGTAGTGAAACATTATATTCTAAAAGTGGGGATGATAAATCTAAATAGAAGCAGGTTTTCTGTACATCATTCAAAGTAGTAATGTATCAAAACAAGTAAACTATGATAATTATGTATGTATGTTGTAATACCTAGAATCAACTACTCAAAAAATTATACAAAGCAATGTGCTTCAAAAACTGTAAAGAAATCAAGATGAATTCCTTAAAAAATGTTCAAGTAACCCACTGGAAGTTAAGAAGACAGACACAGAGGAACAAGAAATAGAAAATTAATAATAAAATGATATCAATTAAACAGACAAGGTAATGCTACAAACAACTCTATGCCTAAAAATTTGATAACATCGAGGGAATGGACTAATTCCTTGAGACATACAAACTACCAAAACTCACACAAGAAGAAATACATAATTTGCCTAGGCCTATATCTATTAAAGAAATTGAATCAATAATTAATAAAGTTTCAGCCGGGTGCGGTGGCTCACGCCTGTAATCCCAGCACATTGGGAGGCCGAGGTGGGTAGATCACGAGGTCAGGAGATCGAGACCATCCTGGCTAACATGGTGAAACCCCATCTCTACTAAAACTACAAAAAACAAATTAGCTGGGCATGGTGGCAGGCGCCTGTAGTCCCAGCTACTTGGGAGGCTGAGGCAGGAGAATGGTGTGGACCTAGGAGGCAGAGCTTGCAGTGAGCCGAGATTGCACCACTGCACTCCAGCCTGGGTGACAGAGCGAGACTCTGTCTCAAATTAAAAAAAAAGTAATTAATAAAGTTTCAAAAAAGAAAGTGCCAGGCCTAAATGGTTTTTCTGGAAAATTCTAATTTTTATTAAAGAACTCATACCAATTTTTCACAATCAATCCCAGAAAATAGAAGCACAGGTAACACTTTCTAACTCATTCTCTGAGGCAGCATTACCCTAATACCAAAACCAGACAAAGGCATTACAAGAAAAGAATCTACAGACTAATGTAGTTTCTCATGAATAGATATTCAAAAGTTCTCAACAAAATATTAGAAAATCAGATTGATGGGATTTACTCCAGGAATGTAATGCTGACTTAGCATCTGAACATCAATTAATATTATCTACTATAATAAGATGCTAAAGAAGAAAAATTATATAATTATATCAATAAAGGCAGAAAACATGTTTGACAATCTGCAATATCCATTAATGGTAAAAAATAAAAAAAAAAAAAAAAAAGAAAAAAAAACAAAACAAAACAAAAAAAATGTTCAGCAAGCTACTGAAGGGGAAGTACCTGAACTTGATAAAGAATATCTATAAAAAAATATACAGCAAACATTATGCTTAATGGTAAAAGATTGAAGCCTTTCCCCCCAAAATCAGCAGCAAGGCAAGGATGTCTGCCCTCACCATTCTTATTGAAAGATGGCAAAATTGTCTATGTAAAAACTAAAAAACAAAAAACACAAAAAAACTACAAAAACAAAAAAGAAAAGAAAAAAAGAAAAAAGAAAGCCCTCCTAGAACAAATAAGACTATAGATTCAGCTGGGTGCAGTGGTTCAAGCTTGTCATCCTAGCACTTTGGGAGGCTTGAGGCAGGTGGATTGCTTGAGTCAAGACAAGACCAGGCAACATGGCAAAACCCCTGCCTCTTCCAAAACATACAAAAATTAGCTAGACATGGTGGTGCACAGCTGTAGTTCCAGCTACTCGGAAGGCTGAGGTGGGAGGATGGCTTGAGCCTGAAAGGCAGAGGTTGCAGTGAGCTGTGATTGTGCCACTGTACTCCATCCTGGGTGACAGAGCCAGACCATGTGTAAAACCAAATAAATAAATAACCCGAAAGCTTGCACAATATAAGATTTACAGGTTGCAGAATATAAGATCAACACACTAAATCAATCATATTTCTACACAATAATAATGAGCATATGGAAATTAAAATGAAAAACACATACATAAATGCTCCAAGAAAATGAAACACTTAGGTGTAAATCTAACAAAACATGTATAGTATCTGTGTGCTCAAAATTACAAAATTCTATTGAAAGAAATAAAAGATCTACTAAATGCAAAAAAATACTACGTTCATAGATTGGAAGACTAAATATAGTAAAGATACTGATTCTCCTCAACTTGATTTATAGGTTTAATACAATTCCTATCACAGTCGCAACAAAAATTTTTGTAGATATTGACAAGATTATTTTTAAATGTATATGGAAAAACAAAGGAACTACAAAAGCTATAGCAATTTTGGAAGAAAAATAGAGTAAATCAGTCTACCTCATTTGAAGATTTATTATACAACTACAGTAATAAGACTGTGTGGAGGGACAAGCATATAGATAAAAGGAACAGAATAAGGAACTAGAACTCAGAGACCCACACAAATATATCCAACTGCTTTTGACAAAGGTATAAAAGCAATTTGATAGAGGTAGGATAGTGTCTCAACAAGTGGTGTTAGAAACATTGGAAATGTATAAGTAAAAGAGATAAAACGATTTAAATTTCAAACCTTATACAAAGATTAACTCAAAATAGATTATGAATTTAAATATGAAATGTAAAACTAAGAGTTTTAGAAAATTACAAAAAAGCTTCAGGATCTAGGATTAGGCAAAGAGTTCTTAGATTTAATACCTAAAGCATGATCCATAAGAGGAAAACTTGATAAATTGGACCTATTCAAAAGTAAAAACTTTCGCTCTGCAAGTGACTCTTAAAATGATTTTTTTAAATGAGCTAGAGAATGGGAGAAAATATTTATAAAGTATATACACAATAAAAAACTAGCATCTATAATATTTTTTAAAGTCTCAAAAATCAGCAATAAAAAATTAAGCCATCCATGTAGAAAATGAACAAAAGACATGAACAGATATTTCACCAAAGAGGATAGAGAGATGACAAATATGCACTTTAAAAATGTTTGATATCATTAGCCATCATGGAAATGCAAATTAAAACTACAATGAGATACCACTACACACTTATAAGAAAGGCTAAAATTAAAATGGTGATGACACCAAATCCTGGCAAGGAAGCTGAGAAATTGGATCACTCATACCATACATTGCCAGTGTGTACATAAAATGGTACAGTCACCTTAGAAAACAGTTTGGCAGTTTCCTATCAGTTTAGTAAAACTAAACATTCAACTACCATATGACCCAGGAATTGCAATTTTAAAAAATTTATCCCAGAGAATGAAAAATTATGTTCACACAAAAGCCTACAGGTTATGCTATGCATAGCAGCTGTATTAATTTGCTAGGGTGGCCATAACAAAATACCACAGACTGGGTGGCTTAGACAACAGAAATTTATTCTCAAACTTCTTGATTCTGGAAGTCCATGATCAAAGTGCCAGCAGTGTTGGTTTCCTCTGAGGCTTCTCTTTTCAGTTTGCAGATGGCTGTGCTCTTGCTGCCTGTTCACATGGTTGTCCCCCATCCCTCTGCATGTGTACACCTGGTTTCTCTTCCTCTTTTTAATTTTTTTTAAATTTTAAATTTTCATTTGTACATAGTAGGCATATATACTTATTAGATACATGAGATGTGTTGACACAGGCATGCAATGTGAAATAATCACATCATGGATCATCCATTCCCTCGAGTATTTATCCTTTGTATTACAAACAATCTGATTACACTATTTTACTTATTTTAAAATGTTCAAAGAAGTTATTATTGCCTATAGTCAAGCTACTGTGCTATCAAATAGTAGGTCTTATTCATTCTGTTTTTGTAGCCGTTAACCATCCCCACCTCCTTCCTCTTCTTATAAAAACACACCAGTGATATTGGATTAGGACCCTATCCAACTGGCTCATTTTAACTTAATTACCTTATTAAAGGCTTTATTCCCAAATACAGTTATATTCTGAAGTACTTGGGGTTGGCACTATAACATATTAACTTTGGGAGAGCATAATTCAGCCCATAGCACCACCTTTATTTGTAATAACTAAAAACTGGAAACAATCCAGATATCCTTCAACAGATAAGTGGTTAAACAAGCTGCAGTATATCCATGTCATGGAATACTACTCAACAAGGAAAAGGGACAAACTCTTGATACACATAGTAAACCTGGATGAATTCCCAGGAAATTATGTTTAGTAAAAAAGCCAATCCCAAAAGGTTACACACTGTATGATGTCATTTATATAACATTCTTGAAATGATAAGATTATGGAAATGGAGAACAGATTAATGGTTGCTAGCAATCAGGGACAGCAGGTTGTGTGGCTATAAAAGGGATACACATCTTCACAATGAGAATGATGTGGCTATAAAAGGGCAACAAATGGATCCTTATGGTAATGGAACTGCTCTGTATCTTGATGGTATCAATGTCAATATCCTGGTTGTGATATTATACTAGAATTTATCAAGATATTACCACTGAAGGAAATTGGGTAAAGGGCACATGGAACCTCTCTGTATTATTTCTTACCATTGCCCATGAATCTATAATTAACTCCAAAATGAAACCCATAAAAATTACCTAATGAATTGTTATATAAATTGTCATTAAAATAAATTTAAAAAATAGTTAAAGTTCTCTATTAAAAAGGCATTTATTGAATGAATGAATGAATGAATGAATGAATGGTTCAACATTACAGCCTGATGTAGTAACCACTAACCATATTATTTCCTGAAATGTGACCTTCTATCTCAGTAAGTGTGACTCTGCGGAGGAGGCTGATGCTAGAAAGCCATATGAAAGCTGTAAGATTGTAAAGGAGAGAAATAAAAAGAAAATGAGTGAGCAGGTATTACAAATGATTATAGGAAACTACCCTTGGAACTGGTGTTAAAGTCTGAGGGCTGGAGTAGAGGAAGGACAGCTAACTGGGCAACCTGTGCATAAGAAAAAGGGCCTGTTAGGGAAAATTCCTGGGAGTAAGGCACTAGCGAAGCATCACTCAGCTGAAGTTCAAATGGCTGTACAGAGAGTACTTTTGATCTTACACTAAGACGGGGGAGCAAAAACGGAACTTGCTTCATCTGAGTCAATGGCAGCTGAGAAAGAAACAGCCATACACTAGGCTTGGGATAAGAGTAAGTTGGGAATTGTCAAGGGAGGAATTATCAAAGTAGGACTGAAATAGTTGTAAGATGGAGTCAGCCAACTTAACTCTGCTTATTAATGAGCTCAAGTGATACCAGATTTAATGAATGAGATCCAAGCCCTGTTACTGACCAGCTTGTATGTAGAGTGTACCTTGAAACCACCATAAGCTGCAATAAAGAAATATTGTGCTTTGTCTGACTTATTGATCATGAGCCTTAATGAGGAGCACTATTGACAGAGATGGGTTCCTGAGGAAAAAAAAAAAAACAGGGGAAGTTCAGTTCAAAGTTTGAAGGGCAGTCTCCATGGAAACTCTTCCATAGGTTTTTTTTTTTTTTTTTTTTTTTTTTTTTTTTTTTTTTGTAGAAGTGGTTTATTAGGGTTTGCAATATGCTAAATTTCTGTTGGAGATTATTTTCTATCTGGTATGCCATCTCCCTTCTCATTTTCTAAATACCGTATGTCAATTTCCTTAAATAGAGATAAGCCTGTGCTTCTAATCAAGAGATGGGTTCCAATGCAGAATGTATTACTTATTTGTTAATAGTGGGGAGGGGCTTCCATATTTTGATTTTTAAATCTTTTAAATGAAAGTTTATTCCCAAGAAGCTGAATGGAAAATTTTTGTTTGGAAATGGTAACTTAGGTATCATTCCCTGGACAACGATTGCCTCAAGTCACATATATTTTGAATTAAGTAGATCTCAAGAAATGTACAATTCTCAATTTCATAGGAAAGAGTATCTTCAAATGACTATTGCCTGCTTAGTCAGGGAACTTTGTATGTGGATTTATTGCCTTTACTGCCTGACAATAATCAATGCCAAACTATAAGCAAAGATGGCCACTGCTGCAACCAGCCCCATACTTTAAGAAACTCAATGTCTGTTTCTGCTCACCCTGATCTTGCGGTTTGGAAAAGAGCAGCCCACTCAAAATGCCAGTATCAGTAAGAATTACCCTTAACCTCTTCAGCCCTACTCTCAGAAATGACTGTGGAATCCCCTCTGGTTTCATTTTGGGGTCTTACTTTTAGCTGCTTTCCAGTATCAGCCAGCTTCTAAACTTGCTAAATGCTTTTCATTTATGAACCTCCATTTGCCCGTCAAAAGATAGAATGGTGCTTCCCAAATTGTGCCCTAAGAAATTCATCTCTGCCTCTTTGTACTTCTGACTTCCTGGGGTAACCCCCAACTCTCTGCACTGATTCCAATTCCAGGCTCAACTTCAGCCAGGCTGACAAAATGCCCCCTACAAATGAGAGAATGAGACAACTTCCATTTCAATCCCAGATCCTCAGTTAAGATCTGGGGGTGGGAGAGGATAGATGGCATTATGCTTGAATGGTCTGAATCAAGAACAGAACCAGAATCTATATGAGTTTGGAACAGAGACCACATTAACAATTATAGTGATTATATCAGCAATGATAACAATTATTGAACAATGTACTATGTGCCAGACACTGTACTTCATGTTTAATTCATTTAATACACACAACAACCTATGAGATAAATACTACTATTATGCCCATTTTACACATGAGGAAACTGAGGCACAGTAATTGATTAATTTAACTGAATATTCATAGCTGGAAAGTACTAGCTGGGAGAAAAAAACAGGTAATTTGGCTCTAGAATCTTTAACAACTACATTATCACATTGACTCTAAGTAGTAATTAAGTAATAGGTTGATTTCCAGTCACCCCACTATTATCCCACTTAAAAGGGCAGGTTGATTTTATTATTTTTCCTTCACCTGTTAAAAAAAAAAATGGAACTTGGTATGGACTCAATTGTGTCTCCCCACCCCAAATTCATATGCTAAAGCTCTAACCCCCAGGGGATGGTATTTGGAGATGGGGCCTTTGGGAGATAAGTAGGTTTAGATGAAGTCATGAGGATGGGGCCTTCATGGTGGAATTAGTGGCCTTATGAGAAGAGACGCTTAGTGCTCGCTCACCCAGCCATATGAAAACACAGTGAGAGGGAGGCTATCTATTAGCCAGATAGAGAGCCCTCACCAGAAACTGTCCATGTTGGCACCATGCTCTTGGACTTTTAGCTATAGAACTATGAGAAAATAAATATATGTTGTTAAAGCCACGGCATCTGTGATATTTTGTTATGGCAACCTGTAGCTGACAAATATAGGACTATATAAGCATGCCTCATTCCTCTGTGCTCTTGAAATGCTGGCTCTAGGTAGAATATTCACAGGGAAAATAGAAAGGACATTTCCATGCAGTAACACAGCTCCTAGGTGGCCACAGGTGAAGTTATTTAGAAATTAGTTTTAATGGGACGCACAAGATGCACAACACATTGAAGTAATTTTACTCTGATGTCAAATTTCAGGGCTGTTTCACAAGGTAACCAGATGCCAAGTTGGCTGAAATCCAAAGCAATACAGTGACCCAAAAGGGAAATAGGAATACCACAAAAAGTGAAAACCAGGCTAGATCCGTAAGGAGTAAAAGGAAATTATATGAGACTTAAAAGCTAACAGGAAAACGTTTTCCAGTCACACAAAGTAAGAAAGAAGGTCCAAAGAACACGATGGATCTCAGATAAATGAGGAGAGGAAGCTGTGAACAAGTAATTGAGCAAAGCTGTGTTTTCATGGGCTTGCCAAAAATGTCCAGGTGGAATCAGTTACCCAGAATAAAATCAGTAATAAAGGGGAGATGGTATGTCAGACCATAAGAAGGAAGAGACCAGCTGAAAATGACATCAAAATGCTGAACGGGTGATTTTGGAGAACTAGCAGATGTGAAGTCTTAGAAAGCTGCTTTAGAAGAACCCAAGCATAGAATTAAAAGTGTGAGCCACCAAATTTTCAAAAGGTTAGCTTAATTTACCTGTAGCTCAGTAACTCGTTGTATTCTCAAAGTTGAACTCCTCTTCATGTTGTTTCATGTCCTTTCCCTAGCACCAGGAACAAAGTGGGATACACGCTTAGTGCTTAGTAAATATGTGCTGACATCATCACTTAGAAGAGCACCGGATTCTAGATTGGTTGAATACACTTCTGTGCAGAACAATTTCTAACAAATGGTAATAACCTCACCCCCAGCCTGCAATCAGCCTCCTGAAAAATATGGGGAACAGTAGATGAAATGTTACAGTATGTAATTAAAGAGTTTTATATTGTAATAATTGGCACTCGCTCAAAAGGGACAGGGAGAGTGGACTTAGATTGAGGACACAAGTTTAAGCAAGAAAAAGAATGAGAATTTACCAGTTCCATTGATGAAGGGACAGGATGAATCTAAATCTTGTAAACAAATGGACAATTTAAATATTTCACTACTGTCATGAAAACATTGTTCTCAGTTAAAAATTTTGTCACCACAATGAGACACCATCTCACTCCAGTCAGAATGGCAATTATTAAAAAGTCAGGAAACAATAGATGCTGGCGAGGCTGTGGAGAAATAGGAATGCCTTTACACTGTTGGTGGGAGTGTAAATTAGTTCAACCAGTGTGGAAGACAGTGCGGCAATTCCTCAAGGATCTGGAATAAGAAATACCATTTGACCCAGCAACCCTATTACTGGGTATATACCCAAAGGACTATAAATCATTCTACTATAAAGACACATGCACACGTATGCTTATTGCAGCACTATTTACAATAGCAAACACTTGGAATCAACCCAAATGCCCATAAATGATAGACTGGATAAAGAAAATGTGGCACATATACACCATGGAATACTATGCAGCCATAAAAAAAGAATGAGATCATGTCCTTTGCAGGGACATGGATAAAACTAGAAGCCATCATTCTCAGCAAACTAACACAAGAACAGAAAACCAAACACTGAATATTCTCACTCATAAGTGGGAGTTGGACAGTGAGAACACATGGACATAGGGAAGGGAACATCACACACTGGGGCCTGTTGGGGGGTCGGGGGCAAGGGGAGGGAGAGCGTTAGGACAAATACCTAATGCATGCGGGCCCAAAACCTGGATGACGGGTTGATAGGTGCAACAAACCACCATGGTACATGTGTACCTATGTAACAAACCTGCACATTCTGCACATGTATCCCAGAACTTAAAGTAAAATAAAAAACAAATAAAAAAACAAAACAAAAAACAAAAACATAAAATAAAAATAAAAAAAATAAAAAGTCATCTGCCTCTATTTTGCTATGTAATTTTAGGCCTTGCAAGGTACCTAGTTATAATTCTAATCCCCAAGTCATTCAATTCCAGGTGGTATTTTTTCTCTTTATATTTGCTTTGTGGTCATATCTGAAGTCTTTGAGGAGCCATACAAAACCAACAGACAATGGTTTGAGTACTTCTGCTTGACCAATACCACTGGATGTGGTCAGTCAGTTTATACCTATCAATTGTTATTAGTTGAAGGGTACGAAGTTTTGATTATAAAAAATAAACATCTCCAATATCTACAATGCAGCTTAGTGCCTGTAGTTAATGATACTGAATTATATACTTCAAAATTTGCTACAAGAGTACATCTTAAGTATTCTTACCACAAAAAAAAAAAAAAAAAAAATACAGTAAATAAGAGGATGGGGGAAACTGTTGGAGAGGATGGATGGTTTCATGGCGTAGATTGTGATGATGGTTTCACAGATGTGTACTTATCTCCAAACTCATCAATTTATACATATATTAATTATATACAGCTTTGTGTTTTTTAAGAGACAAGGTCTTGCTCTGTCACCCAGGTTGGAGTGCAGTGGCTCAGTACTAGCTCACTGCACCCTCAAACTTGTGGGCTCAAGCAATCCTCTCAAGTAGCTAGGAATACAGGTGTGCACCACCATGTCTGGCTAATTTTTAAAAATTTTTTGTAAAGATGGGTCTCACTATGTGGCCCCGGCTGATCTCAAGCTTCTGGCCTCAAGCTATTCTCCCACCTCAGTCTCCCAGAGTGCTAGGATTACGGGTGTGAGCCACCACACCCAGTCAGGTTTGTGTATGTCAAAAAAAAATTGTAAATGAAAACACAAATATCAATTGTACCTTTCTCTGCCTAGCATTGTTCTAGGTAGCAGAAATGCCACAGTGAATGAGCTAGACCAGGTCCCTACATTCGGTGAGCTTACATTCTAGTGAAGGAATACGAGTAAGAAAGAAGGAAATATTTAAATAAAAATGTAGTTTAAGATACTGATGAGTATAGTGAAGAACGTGATAAAGTGATAGGCGCAGCTGAAGTGCTCAAGAAAGGCCTTGCTATGAAGGTAATATTGGAGATGGATTTTGAATGATGAGAAGGAGACAGGCAGCCATGATCTGGCAGAAGAGCATTCCAAGGAGTGATACACAATGAGTTGGAACGATAGTTATTAGCTTCAAGGAACATATGGCAGACTCCTTTCTGTCTAGTATTTGCCTTGCTCCACTCTAGCCATACTGAACTTTACACTTCTATGTGTACCTTTGAATGTGTCATTTCCTTTGCCTGCAACACTTCTCCCATCTCTTTTGGTAATGCCCTCTTATCCTTCAGGGATCAGGTTAAAGATCCCCTTCCCAGTCTTGCCTCATATCCCTTGGATGTGATTAGAATCTCATGTTAGGCATTTCCACAGCATCCTGTGCTTTCCTTTTATAACCTGCATCAGACAAACAATTCACTTAATGTCTGCATTTCCTGCTTTGCAGGAAGTCCCATGAAGGTAGGGACCGTGTGTTAACTATTACTACATTTATTATCATCGTCATCCACTTTTTGGCAATTTAAACGTTCACCTGTTAGAATCAGTAATCTTGTTAATAACCTCTTGATGGCCCAGTGAGTCATTTAATATGCAGATAAAAGCATTTCTTCACATATGCCTTAAAGTTTAAATACATATCTGTAATATATATCTATTCCACTTAGTAAATTTTCATTCTTTTCTATGTTTACTATTTTCATCATTCCAAAACAAAACAAAACAAAACACTGAGGTGACTTTTCCAAGATGCTGAAAATGTCTGCCATACTCAGCGATTCTCAAAGTGAGAGTGCATCAGAATCACCTTGGGTGCTAGTTAAAAACTGCTCATTCTTTCAACATCTTTTACTGCCCACTGCTAGAGAATTTTAGGGTGGCAAATAAGAACAAGGTAATCTGAGATCCCTAGACTAAGAAGAGGTAATTTTAAGCTCTGATAACTTTTTAGCCATCAATACAGCCAATCACATCTTGTCATATAACATATACATGTTTCTCATATGAACCTAGCAAGGAACACATAATAGAAGGAGTAAAACTTCCTTCAAAGCCACTTTTGATTTTCCAAGCTTTCTGGTACAAGGTAAAATTTTAATATAGCAAAACTGGGTTGATGTTCTGCAGAACGTATTGGGTGCCGTTCAACTTTGAGCACATTCTCTAATTTAAAAAGTCAATAATTGGAAGGTGAAAAATAATGAGCTCTCTTACAATGCTAATAGCTTAATGAGGGATTTGGGGTTTGTTTATGCACTTGATAATATTTTTCTAGACTGGCCTCTTGTCAGAAATCATTGTAAAACAATAGTACAGAGGATTAGAAAGTGAGAGGCAAATTCAGATCTACATGAAAATCCTACATTTAATGTTTTTTTTTTTTTTTTTTCTCATATCACATTTAGCATCTGATTCTGGAAACAGAGTATATGGGACATGGTGATTATAGTTGGTAAAGGCTCCTCTACTATGCTGGAACAGAACTACAGAGTGCCTCAGCACCCGATGCCTCCAACCATGAAAGGCAAGGTTGCACTGAACAAAGTCTAAAGGAAGCCATGCAGATGTGCAAGAATGATGTGGAAACCTTTCCCCCATTAAGAAAAGAAATAATTTCCATAGACTCCTTGCTCTCAGTGAAAATGCTTCTATGAGGAACACAAAACAACTCCTATTAAAGGCAAAAGGGCTGGGCATTTTGAGAAATGCTCGGTTGGTGTGCACCACTAACTAAAGCAAAGAGAGGAAAAGTTGTGAAATGCACCAGCAGGAAGTGGTCAGCATTTCATTATATGAAGCATTCATGCTTTGAGGTTGAAGGGAAAGATATTTTCCAATATTATCTAAATGAGGCACTTCTGTGATGTACTCTGCAGCAAAGAAGACTGAAATGGTCTCTTTTTCAAAGATCACACCATGCACCCAACCCCCTACCCCCAATCCCCCCCGCCCTCCGCCACACACACTCCACAGGTTTTCAGTAAAAATATAAAACGAATTAGGCTGTCTTCAGTCTTACCTAACCTTTCTATACACTCACAACTCTTCCCATTTAGCACCCTCCGGCACCCACTGCTTGCCTCTCAGTTCTCTCATGCTGCCTCCCCTAAGGGAGCACCCACCCTAGATACTGAAACTGTTCCCTCCCTGTGTCCTTAAGCACATCACATGCCTTCCTCCCTCTATTCCGTTTTACCGGAACCCTGCTCCCTATTTGAGCTAAGCTGACTATTTGGATCAAGATGTTGATATCTGATAAAAACTTAATGCATTCCTTCAGTCCAATTGTGCCTTAAACAGCAGCAGATCTTTTCTCAGAGAAGTGAGAAGGGAGGGCGGCACATTATGACAGGATCCACAAAACGGGGAAATAATGAACAGCCCTCCTATTATTTTCTAAGCACTAAGGAGGAGATAGACTGAGCAGATGAATGGCTAGGCACAACTAACAGAGAAGATGATTCTCAAATCATCAAAAGGCACCAACGGTGATGGGAAACTAAGATTTCTAGGTAACTGTGGGCCATATTTAAAACAATAGCTTATTCAATTATCACAAAAAAATCCTATGAGGCATATGTTAGTTTCACCTCTACATAACAATAGAACTGAAACACAGCAAGGTTGATTTCCTCAAGATTCCAAAGCTAGTAAACGGTTCAGCCAGGATTTGAACCCAGACTCCCTGACTCCAGAGTCTCCACTCTTAAACATTACATTTCCGTATCTTTTACCCAGATAAACTGAATGAAACTTCAAGAGCAGTTTCTTTCCAAGTTTGGATTCTGTGCTTCATTGAAAAATAATAGTGTATATTCCAGGAAATACACATTTGCCTCTAAAGCCATTAACCTATTTATCAACATGCAAAGTAGTGAAGCTAACAGCACTGCTGTGAGCCATCAGATAGCCATGAAAAAATTTTGGCTTATGGATCATAAAAACCTCTCCTTGTGGTGTCTATGTATAGAATTGTATATGTACACACATACATGCAAGCATGCCTGTGTGCAAACACTTATGCATGTATGCACAGTACAGCTTGTACAATTTGACATGTAAGTGATCCAAGATGTGATTGGGGACCCCTGTGGCTATCCATCTCCAAAATGGTCCCTAGTAGTCTCTGCCTCCAATGTTGACGCTCCTGTGAAGTCCCCTTCCACGGTATATAAGGATTGGTCTTGTGAGCAATAGAATCCAGAAAAAGTGATGCTGTTACTGATGACATTAGGTTATAAAATATATTTTGGCTTCTGTCTTGGGATCTCTCTCTTTCCCTCTCTCTCTAGATTAAGCCAGTTGCCATGTTGTGAGCAGCTCTATAGAAAAGTTCACGTGGTGAGGAACTAATGGCTCCTGCTAACAGCTTTGTTAGGGAAGTAGATCCCTTAACCACAATCAAGCTTTCAGATGATTGCAGCTCTGCGGCCCAGGCTGACAGCATAAATGAAACCTCATGAGGGATCCAGAGCCAGAATAATCCAATCAAATAGCTTCTGAATTCCTGACCCTGAGCTATTGTGAGATAATAAATGTTTATTGTTTTAAGCCGCTACATCTTGAAGAAAAGTGTTGTGCAGTAATAGATAAGTAACACCACCTCCAAAATATCACCTGCCTTAGAATATCTTCCTACAGTGCCTACAATTCTTAAAGTAGACAGTTAAATCTTGAAGACACTGATGACTTACAAATGTTTTGGGATGCTTGTTTATTTGGAGCAGGGTTGAATATGGTACCTGAAGTTATTATTGGCCACTAATACCTTCATATATGTGTGTGTGTGTGTGTGTGTGTGTGTGTGTGTGTGTGTGTGTGTGTATGCTTTGTCTTATTTGAAGTCTTCATTTTAACTTTTCGGTTATAAAAGTAATCTTTGTTCACTGTAAAAAATTTGAAAAATACCATACCAATTCCAAAGTAACCACTATTCATTAAAATTAATAAGAGCCAAAGAGCAGATAAGCCAAGCAGCTGATGAGATCAAAAGGAGGAATGAAAACTGAAAAGCAATTTTTCCGAATTAATAGTTTTGTCTAGGACAGTGATTTTAAATATACCAAATTCAACAGTTCTTTTTACCTACAAATATTTATAATATTCACTTTAACATTTCAAAATTAAATTCATAGATAATAACTTTTTATATGCATAATTTGTAAAAACTAGCATGATGCCATAACTGTAATATAAAAGAGAAGGGGACAGCTATTAAAAATAAAATGATATGTAAATGCTTTGATATGACTACACTAGGAGATATAATGAAGAGGTCAGATGTCTTCTGTGCATATGACAGCTGTACATGGAGATGGATTTGGGAGTGGTGTTTTAAACACTACAAGCAGTATGCCAAACAGAAGACAATGGAGTGACATGTTTAAAACACTGAAAGAAATAAGCCATCAACCCATATTTCTATACCTGAGAAAATTACTTTCAAAAATTAAGGAGAAATAAAGACATGTCCAGACAAAAGCTGAGAGAATTCATTGCTAGAAGACCTGCAGTATAAGAAATGTTCAAGAAGTTCTTCAGGCAAAAGGAAAATGATACCAGACAGATAGTTGAATTTATGTGAAGAAACGGTAAGTACCAGAAATGGTAAAACGTGAAGATAAATACCATGAAAAACATTGTTATCAGTAACATGATTTTACAAAATGGTGATTGCAACTTGTTAAGACTGTGACCTTGAGCAAGTTATTTAAGTTCTCTGTGCCTCAGTGTCTTCATCTGCAAAATGGGAATAACAATAGTATGTACCATTTTGGGTGTAGTGAGGATTAAATAAATTAATATACGTAACGTGATTATAAAAGTGGTTGGCATTTAGTAAACTGGATATTAGCAGTAAAGTTCTAAACAAAACAAAGTAAAACCTTCCTTCAATAAACGCTAGGCATGATGGTTCATACCTGTATTTCATCCATTTAAGGAGGATAAAGCAGGAGGAACACTTGAGGCCAGGAGTTTGAGACCAGCCTGGGCAACACAGTGAGACCCCATCTCTACAAAAAAAAAAAAAAAAAATTAAAAATAACCAGGCATGCACCTACAGTCCCAGCTTCTCAGGAGGCTGAGGCAGCATGGTTGCTTGAGCCCAGGAGTTTGAGGCTATAATGAGCTATGATTGCCCCATTTCACTCCAGCCTCAGTGAAAGAGTGAGAGACTCTGTCTCTAAAATACTGTTTCATTGCTAGAAAATTCAGCATATATTAAAACTGTGTGAGACATGCTTTGTGTTTACAAATAAAACAGACTTAAATTATAGGCTCAGATAATTTTTAAAGATGTCATACATGTACCTGAACATCCTGAATGACATTCACATCTTGTGGGATGTAAATAAGACAATTTGTCATTGTACAGGAATGTCCTCCTCATTGCAAGACACCTCACATCGCTGACTCTTCCTCTTACCTAATCCAACCTTCAACATTTTAACAATTAAAAATACTCCCAATATTCCAAGCACCTGCAGGCAATATAACTCTATTGTAAAAGCCAATCCAAGAACTGGCCTGGGTACCATTTACCTAGGACAGTTTCATTGCCTTCCAAATGTAATTCTATCTCAACCCAGGTTAACATATTATCTTTGTTACTTATTAGCTATGTGACTTTATACTAGTCTCTAAATCTCTTCTGTGCGTTGGTTTCTCATTTGTAAACACAATAATAATAGTTCCTACCTCACAATGTTATGATGATTAAATGAGATAATATATGTACAGCATTTAGAAAAGTACCTAGCACATAATAAATAATAATAAATAATAGTAGTAGTTGTTGTTAACATTCTTGTATGCTGTTAGAGGAAAGGAATTATCCCTTGTGGCAGTGACCATTAGTGCCATGTATTCCCTTACATTTCACAGCCTCTTTTGCAGTTAAGCTGAGGCCTTGTGACTAGTTCTGGTCAATAAAATATGAGCAGAAGAGATACATCATTTAGGGGGTGAGACAGATAAGAGCTACTTCCATGTCTTTCTTTCCCACACTGGTCTTGCATGAGAAAGAAATAAGCCTCTGATCACTGCTTCCTTCTTTAACAGATAAGAAAATTGAAGTACAAAGAATGTAAGACTGAACCGGCTTTGATTTGCTGTGACTTTCAATCTCAAGTATACTGTGTAATAGGCCCTTGATATAAACAAAGGTTATGTTTCCAAATCTCTGAATTCGCCATTCTATACAATTTCCCTCACAAAACTGTATCTATTAAGTAGAGAACAATAGAATCCTGGTTTGGGTTTTTTGTATGTCGTTTGTGTGTTTGTTTGTTTGTTTGAGATGGAGTCTCGCTCTGTCGCCCAGGCTGGAGTGCAATGGTGTGATCTTGGCCCACTGCAACCTCCACCTCCTGGGTTAAAGCAATTCTCCTGCCTCAGACTCCTGAGTAGCTGGGACTACAGGCATGCGCCACCACACCCAGCTAATTTTTGTATTTTTAGTAGATATGGGGTTTCACCATGTTGATCAGGCCGGTCTTCAACTCCTGATTTCAGGTGATCCACCTGCCTCAACCTCTCAAAGTGCTGGAATTACAGGCATGAGCCACCACGCCCAGCCAACAATAGAACCCTATTGAGATGAAGGTGATAAGAGGTCAGTTAGGCTCACTTGCTAGCTGAATGACTCTACCCTACTCCAGGCTCGAATGGGAAATTCAGTTTCATGTCTTAGTAAAATGACAAACTTGTCCACCATGGACCTGAAATGTTATTCTTAAAGAATCAAGACAACAAATGATAAAGTCATGTAGGTTGAGGATCCAATATGCACAAGTCACAGAACGTTAGAGAAGGTATGGTATTAGAGGTCATATCTAATGTCTATAGTTTACACCTAAAGAAATAGGCTAATAAGGGAAAACCTACTGTCCCCAAGATGATCAAACTAGATATTAGTAGTCCTGGGATAATAACCCAGGTCACCTACCTCCTAAATCAGTAATCTTTCCACTAATGTCCACTACATCTGACACATGACAATCTATATATACATAGCTTTGTTTCCCCTAACTTTGGTATAGGCCTAAGGAGTTATTTAAGAGGTTGAATAATAATGAGCTGGGGAAAAGGCTTAGATTTCATTGAATTATTAGAAAAGCTAGTTAAGTGTGTAAATCTAGAAAAAGAACATTAACATAACAAATCCCTATCCAGAATCCCTTAGAATCATTCATCACCACAATACATTTCTGCTCTTTGTGAAGAAAATGCATTTGGAGTTATTTTTCCTAAGCATGAATTGCATAGAAGCACCTCCCCTTGTTCCCAATAATTTCTGAAGTGACTGCCTGGCAGTGCGGATACAGCATAGGGCTAGGGTCGGGAGTACAGCCTGTTAATGTATTGTGGAAGTACTAGCTGGTTTGTAGAAGGAATGGTCTTACTTGCATCTTTCCTTCCTTAGCCTTGGGCCTGACCAACTGACCAAGTCAACTTTATCCTGTGGTCTCTAGAACTTGTAGGAACCAGGGGCTTCCATTCATCCCCATGGAGCTTGTATCTCCCGCTAAATATCATGCAGCCACTTCAACTTATCCATCTTTACTCTCAAGAACATGGATGAAGGGAAAACATCATCAGAATAGAATGCAACTTGATCGCAAATTCCCTTTCTGTAGAAAGGCTCCTAGCTTGCTACCTCCAGTCCTATTGCCAGAATATAAACTTGTAAATCTCAGCACAAGAATGTGAAGGCCATATAGGCCCAGCTACCCTGTGCAAGCCTTGGGAGCAGCATTTGTCCTGTGTTACATACCTGACAATCCCAGGGGTTGGTATGATAGCATTCAATGGTGGGGAGGCTCCATTTATAAAAAGGACTTTTTAAAAAATATATTCTGTTACCTCCTGTATAATTTACATCTAGAAATGGAATCTTTTCTTTCTTTGGTGGGAGGGGGTGGTGGTAGGCAGAAAGGCCCTAGGGAATGTACCTGCCAGAATACCAACATTATGCAGGATGCTGACAAGGCAAAATGTAGTGCATACCCAGGTGGATTTTATCAGGTTCTCCCATTGTCAGTCATCTAGGGAAATTATTAGTGAATTCCCTCAAGACCCCAAAATGCATATCATCTGGACCTGCTGATTGGTTTATATTTCAAGTTTGTTCCCCTACATGCATTTTTATCAATAGCTATTGTTCAGATTTTTATTACTGCCTAAATGTTTCTATTCTTTTTCTGTTGTTTCTAAGAATGACTTTAATTATATATATATATATACACATACACATATACACATATATGTATACATATATGGTTGTGTGTTGTAATTGTGTGTATGTGTGCACATGCATGTGAGGTATATGTATAGTATCTGTAGTCATTTCTAGGAGAATTTCAATTTAATATCTCATCTCCCTCAAGCACAAATACCCTAAATAAGAACTTTACCATTAAGTAATTATTTCTACATTGTGTTGCCCCTATTTTCCTGTTTAAATCAACACCCCCTTTACTGTCCCAGCTGCCTCAAAGTTCAGAGAGAATGAAGTTTGGGGATAGAAAATGTTTTAAGGCAATGGTTCTCAGGCTTCAACATACATCAGAATCCCCTGAAGAGGTAATTAAATCACAGATTGTTGAGCCCACCTCAGTTTCTGAGGGTTTCTACCCTCAGAAGCAAGGATGGATGTTTCTGTGCAATGACATGCTTGGAAAAAATAACTCTAAATGCATTTTCTTCACAGACAGCACAAATGTATTGTGGTAATGAATGATTCTGTAGATATAGTGGGAGCGGAGGGCTGAGAGTCTGCCTGTCTAACTAATTCCCAAGTGAGGCTGATGCTACTGGTCCAGGCACCACACTTTGAGAGCCACTGTTGATATGAACCTGCCTGCCTGACTGACTCTGACTCTAGAGTTCCAAAAAGACTCCCAAGGCACAGAATCGGAGAGAAAAAGGAGAATCTGTATGTGTGTGCCAATCTGAAGAAAAGGACTGTATATTTTCCTCCAATCCCTTTTCTACAGCTAAGCAAGTCTGCACAGGGTGGGGTAACTCACACATATGCTAAGAAATAAGAGGGATAAATATGACATATAATATATGAGTTAGCCTGTCCATATTTGTTAAACACTGAATCTTTTTTTTTTTTTTTTTTTTTTTTTGTTGAGACGGAGTTTTGCTTTTGTTGCCCAGGCTGGAGTGCAGTGGCGTGATCTCGGCTCGCTGCAACCTCCGCCTCCTGAGTTCAAGTGATTCCCCTGCCTCAGCCTCCTGAGTAGCTGAGATTACAGGTGTCTGCCAACACGCCTGGCTAACTTTTGTTTTATTTTTAGTAGAGACAGGTTTCACCATGTTGTTCAGACTGGTCTTGAACTCCTGACCTCAGGAGATCCACCTACTTTGGCCTCCCAAAGTGCTGGGATTGCAGGCGTGAGCCACCGCATCCAGTCAACACTGATCTTTAGACTATGACAGATGGAATTCGTTTACCTCTTCACTTCTGGCCTAGGCAAGCTTAGTGGTACAGGTCTCAAACTTTAGTAAAAAAAAATTCATATTGCAAAATCCCTTACTAGATGTGCTTCACGAGAATCTCAGGGCACTGACCCAGGTATTCACATTATAGCAAGTGATTCTGGTGCATGTGGTATAAGAGCAAACATTGAGAAGCCCTGTTCTGATGATAAAAAGGCAAAACATGTAGGAAAGAAACCAGAATAATGCTTACAGGAAAATCTAGAGGCAAGTGTCACTTTGTATGGTGAAGGCAACATACTCAGGCCTAGCAAACTAATGGAGTGGTCAGAGTGAAATATGGTTCAGTAAATGGCATTTTAGGATTTTTGGAAACATATCTAGTACACAAATATTTGTTTAGTAAAGAAACTATCCAGCCGGGCGCGATGGCTCAAGCCTGTAATCCCAGCACTTTGGGAGGCCGAGACGGGCGGATCACGAGGTCAGGAGATTGAGACCATCCTGGCTAACATGGCGAAACCCCATCTCTAATAAAAATACAAAAAACTAGCCGGGCGACGTGGCGGGCGCCTGTAGTTCCAGCTACTCGGGAGGCTGAGGCAGGAGAATGGCGTAAACCCGGGAGTTGGAGCTTGCAGTGGGCCGAGATCCGGCCACTGCACTCCAGCCTGGGCGACAGAGCGAGACTCCGTCTCAAAAAAAAAAAAAAAAAAAAAAAAAGGAACTATCTCCAGCACTGAATAAGGCACTGAAAAATGTCTGAGTTATGAAATCCTTTTCTGTAAAAATTTACCCATTTTCTTTGAAGCACTCGTATTAACTAAACGGATCCTCAATAATACCTCCATGAACTCACCCTTCGCCATTTGACAGATAAATAAACAGAAACCTAGAGACTGCTTTGCCCCAGGTGACACAACAAGCTAAGCAACTGAGATAAAATTAGGACTCAGGCTTCAATACTCTGTCCAGAGACCATTACATTGTGCCAGGCTCAAGTCACAGAAAGATATAGCTGAAAAGTGCGTTTCATAGTCTACCAGGCTGGCATCATTTTGGGTGCTACATCATGTTTTTCTGCTGATAGCTCATAAAACATGGTGCTAGTTAACAGGAACCAGAATAAGCAAGCAGATTGCTTCCTCCACTTAGGTGTATTTTGCCTTCTTGGCCATTTTGCAAAATTCTCCAAGATTGAAGCCATTAGAAGTGGGGTGGGGAGGGAAGAGGGGAGAAACTTCACTCAGACCCTTTACTCTTTGCATTATCATTGTTTCCAGAACACAATAGAAGAGTCAGCTCTGCTATAAGCTTTTATGAAGAGTTATTTTGGGAAAATTAGCATAATCTGGTGTTCCCTTGCCATCTGCAAGCTGCATTTACCTGAAGCAGCTGTCCCTAATTATTAGATACCCTCGTGTATCCTGTAGGGCCCCATCTGTCTATACAGTGAATAGTTTTTGCTAAATGAAAAATCAGGGAGAAAAGGTAGACCAGTCAGGGCCATGTTTAAAGAGCCAGGACACAGTTGCCCTGTTTTTAGTTAGAATGTGCAACACTCTCCAAATTTAAATTCCATGACACAGAACTGATCTTGGAGACCACTGGACCACAGGAATTGGAGGACCCAGAGGCGCTAACCAGAGGAATAGACTTGTATAAATATCAGATGTTGTCTAGAGCCTCTAAATCTAACTGAATCCCTCCTATCCTTCTAATCAGGTCAAACAGCATATATTTCATCCTCACCTCCTGTCCTGATCCCTAAACCTCACTAGATTTGAAAAAGAACCCCCATCCTCCTATATCCTACATAATTACTGGGGGAAGGTAGACATTTTGGAATGGGTTTTTATTGATTTGCTTTTCATGTAATCTATTAGCATTCCAACTTGTCAGAATACTTGTTGTTCTGTAGCATTTGGGTGGAGGGGGAGCTATAAATAAATAGAGCTGTGAGAGTATAGCCCACTGTCAGCATGGCTTGCAAGCCATCCCATTATAAAAACACACTCTGGAATTTGTCTTTTTTACCTTCTGCGTTCAGTAGCTGGCCTCTACCCAAGGTTAGACTGGAATGCCTTAGGTACTTGACATTTCACCTTCCATTTTTTTCAGTTCTTGTTTGTTTTTCCTCTACTGCACAGAGCGGGAGAGATGTGCCTCAATTCACAGGATCCAGAGACAATTTAATGAAAATAAGGGTGCTGGATGCAAGCAAAAAAGAAAGAAAAATGCAGGCACTATTTTTTGCCTTTCATAAAATAGTGCTCAGTACATCAAAGACAGAAGCAAAACAGTATATAAGCAACAAACTTTCATCAGAGCCCAGTCTTTGAAAACCAATTGTTCCTTCACCTTTCAAGATACACAGGTCATTACAGATGAAATCAATATAGTTTTCTCCTTTCCTGAAATGCTTCAAACCTCTCCCTGGGCATACAGTTATTTGCAAAGCAATATCAAACACTCCCTCCACTTGTATTCCCCCATGTATTTCCATGAAATAGCACTGTGTAACTATCGTGCCCGAACTCCACGTGGTCTACAGCCTCCAGTTCACTTTGATTTTCAGCAAAAATCACAGTGGTCTTCTCTAATTGCTGTGGTACCAGGACTCAGGGCGGGTTTTATGGGAGGAGACGTTTGCTGTAGATCTGCCTGGGAAGTCTTCAGTTGAACCCTCAATTCCTGAGAGAAAGCGACTCTGTGCAGTCTCCTCTTCTTTCCTTTTCCCACTTCTAGTTTATCCTTTCTATGCTCCAGACAGACAAAGTGAGTTTTTGAAAGAAGATTAAAAAAAAAAAGAGAAATCCCCTTTTCCTGCTTTCTCCCTATGACCAAGCAGGACATTACAATTGTGACTTGCACAACCTCTCCTACATTTCTCCCAAAAGAAATGAATCTGTGTTGACATGCCAACATTAGATGCTGAGATAGTAACCCAGATGCAGAGTCTAGCTCATTTGTTTAATGGCTGCACCATTGTTGCAAGCAATAAAAATAAATAGCTATCACTTATTGATCAGTTAGAATGAAATTAGATAAACATGTAAAGTGCTTAGCAACGGTAAGTAATCAATAATTTAATGGTATTAATTAGTATTAATGCCTGTATTTTTCAGTTTTGGAATGTGAAGTATCAAGGAATTAAACAACTTCCCAAGATGACAAAGATAGTGTGTGGTGATATTGAGACTTAAAACCAGATATGGATGACTTCAAAGCTTATGCTTTTAATCACTGTATTTTACTGGCACTCATAGTCAGATCAACTCTGACAAGAGGTAAACAATCATCTAAAAGAAGACATAGCTTGAAAATTATTACTATACACTTCTCTATTGCCTTTTTAGGTGCTTAACTTACATCCTAGTTTGCGTGAGGTAACCATTTGGGGAGGAGGTAGAGGTAGATAGCAGAGAGATTAGCATTTATGACAGAGGGAGAAGAAATAAACAGAGAAAGGACAATGTTCGCTTCTTATATGTAAAATAGGATCATGCAGTAGGGCAACAGCTTTACAAGTCAGGCTAGTGTCTTAAAGCAATGTCAACAGTGTAACTGATTTTTTTTTATTACTGCATGAATGTCTCTACTCTTATACTTCTTGCTAGGGATGACGTACACACACACACACATATATAAATCACGTTC
This sequence comes from Piliocolobus tephrosceles, assembly GCF_002776525.5. NCBI lineage: Eukaryota > Metazoa > Chordata > Mammalia > Primates > Cercopithecidae > Piliocolobus > Piliocolobus tephrosceles. The sequence goes on from NC_045445.1 coordinate 49,741,644, forward strand.
AATTCTACGTAAAAAATATACCTGTATATATCCAAATTCCTCAATCTCTTCCTTTAGTAAAATCAAGGGCTGTTTTGAGGGTCGATCTCAAAGAGAACCCCAGACATATTATCCATTTCCCTGTGACAGCTAGGCCAACTATATGGTAGAAGTCGGATACACTCTAGGGGAGGTAAAAGAACATTGTACCTTTCCAGCCTTGGGGAAATGTGAGAGGAAAAAGGAGAGAGAATGCTAGAAAAGAGAGATAAGTCTATAGGAAGAAGCACAGTAAGATAAGGGTAACACTACTCCCCACTTGAACTATGGGAGGAGGCTACCTCACAGACTTCCCTATATCTTCCAGTGTAGGGTCAACTACATGAAAGTGTCCTTGATGAGGCAGAGAGATCCCCAAAATTTAGCTTTCCCCAACTGCCCTTAGTTTTCATAAGAAATGGACATTGAGGTAAAGGCCATTAAGTCTGTCATGAGAACCACTGTGGCAAAGAAATGAGCCCATTACAGATACTGGCCAGTGGGCTAATGGAAGACCTGGCAGAGACCCAGAATCTATAATGAGAATGAGAGGAAGCAGAGGCAACTAGGCCATATTGCCAGGCTCTGGCCAAACCAAGAAGGAGGAACCAAATCACTATTGATGAAATTATAAACTTCAGCTATAAATGCAAATAGAGCAAGCAGCAAGTAGGAGACAAGGGACATCAGCCAGCCACCGGAATAGCCAGAGGGCAATACAGAGGCTACAAAGATCCAATAATTCCCATCATCGCAGCATGGTTTGGCTCTGTGTCCCTATTCAAATCTCATCTTGAGTTGTAATCCCCATGTGTCGAAGGAGGGACCTGTTGGGAGGTGACTGGATCATGGGAGTGGTTTTCCCCATGCTATTCTCGTGATAGTGAGGGAGTTCTCACTAGATCTGGTTGTTTGATAAATGTCTGGCACTTCCTCCTTTGTTCTCTTTCCTGCCACCTTGTGAAGAAGGTACTTGGTTCTCTTTTGCCTTCTGCCATGATTGTAAGTTTCTTGAGGCCTCCCCAGCCATGCAGAACTGTGAATCAATTAAACCTCTTTTCTTTATGAATTACCCAGTCTTGGGGAGTTTTTTATAGCAGTGTGAGAATGGACTACTACACCTCCCCAGAAGTCAAATATATCAGTATCATGCTTCCTGTACAGCCTGCAGAACTGTGAGTCAGTTAAACCTCTTTCCTTTATAAGTTATCTGGTCTCTGGTATTTCTTTATAGCATTATGAAAACAGACTAATACAATCCCCTAACACTAAAAGTTTCCACAAGCCTTCTCCCCATATACTCAGACACCAGTTTATAACAAGAAGCAGAAGATGTTTACCTGAGATAGTATTTTTTTCCAAGAAAAACTGAAAACTATCATTAAAACGAGAGGATGGCCAAGTATGACCTATGGGCCAAATCTGCCATGTGTTTTTGTAAATAAAGTTTTATTAGAACTTAGCCACTCCTGGTCACTTACATACTCTCTTATGGACACTTTAGCTCTCAGAGTTGAGAACAATCAGCCCTCCACATCCCTGGGTTCCACAAGCATGGATTCAACCAACTCTGGATAGAAAATATTCGGGGAAAAAAATCCACAAAGTAACAAAAAGCAAAACGTATATTTGCTGCGCACTGAATACTACATTGAATCCACAGAAACAATGTGATGTTTAGACATGGCATTAGGTATTATAAGCAATCTAGAGATAACTTAAAATACTCGGGAGGATGTGCATAGGTTACGTGCAAATTCTACTCCAATTTATATCTGATTCTTGAGCATCAGTGAGTTTCGGTATCCAAGGGTGGGGGTTGGGGGAGGTCTGGAACCAATTCCCTTTGGGTACTGAGGGATGACTATACTTGCAATAGAAACCATATGGCTCACAAAAGCTAAAATATTTACTACTCAGTTCTCTACAAAAAGGTTTGATAATTTTTGGTTTAAAGTACCAAATCAGACTAAGTTTTAAACCTAATTGGATATTTAAGACTTTGGTACCCACCCACCTCTCTGGGCTCAAGAGAAAGGTCAGATTAGGTGGAGACTCAGTTGCAAAATTTGATTTTCTTTGCACAGCCAAATTGTACTATGCATTGTATCTACAATCCTGCTCCAATCATTTGAGATAATAACAATAATAACCCATTCTAATTATATAGTGTTTTGGAGCTTATAAAGTGCATTTACATCCATCGGCTTCTCTAATATTCACAAAAACCCAGTGAGAAAGGTGTCATTAGCCCCCATTTTATAGACAAGAACCTAGCTGAATCTTGGTGAGGTTAAGTGACTTACTGAAGGCCACACATCTAGTAAGTGAGAAAGCCAAAATGTGAGCTCAGGTGTTCTGATTATACATCTACTGTATTTCCTACACTACAACAGCCAAACTACTAGGAGTATCAATTCCAATTTAACCAAAGTAGAAAAAACATAGATACCAAACCAACACCTTCTAAAGAGTTTGCTGTTTTACTTATTTGCTCAACAATGAATTGGACAGCTTTCCATCTGCTATACTGAAAGTCCTTTTCCAAAGGAGTAGGTAGGATAGCGTCATTGTTAAAGAGTGCATACCGGCACTAGAATCAGATTGACCTGGGTTAAACTAGCTCTGCCACTTCCCAGGTTTATGATTCACGATTTTGAAAAAATTACTTAATTTTCTGGGCTTCAATTTCCACAATGTTAAAATGGAGGAATTTTTTGAGGATTAAATGAGATGATGCATGTGAGGTACTTAATATAGGACCTGGGATGCGGTTAGCATAAAATAAATAACAACTCAAGAAGACTGTTAATGCCATTGGCACAGCTACTATGGAAAAGAGTATGATGAAGTCCTACAAAATTAAATATGCCACTACCATAAAACTAATTATATGTATACCTAGATATTTATCCCAAAGAACTGAATACTTACATTGACCTAGAAACCTGTACATGAATGTTTATAGCAGCCAGTCTCAAAAGATTATATAATGTATAGTTCCATTTACATAACATTCTTGAAGTGAAAAAAAAATTATAGAGATGGAAGAAAGATTTGTGGTTGTCAGGAGCTAGGGAGAGGGAAGTCACAGGGGTGGCTGCGACTACAAAAAGGTAGCAAAACCATCTTTGTGGTGATGGAACTGTTTTGTAACTTGATTTTGGTGGTGTAAACATGAATCTACACATGTAATAAAATTACACAGAATTAGTCCGGATGTGTTGGGTTACGCCTGTAATCCCAGCACTTTGGGAGGCTGAGGAGGGCGGATCATTTGAGGCCAGGAGTTCAAGACCAGCCTGACCGACATGGTGAAACCCTGCCTATACTAAAAAAAAAAAAAATACAAAAATTAGCCAGGCATGGGGGTAGGCACCTGTAATCCCAGCTACTCGGGAGGCTGAAGCAGGAGAATTGCTTGAACCCAGAAGGCGGAGGTTGCAGTGAGCCAACATTGCACCATTGCACTCCAGCCTGGGCAACAGAGTGAGACTCTGTCTCAAAAAAATAATTAAAAAAGGAAAAACATAGACCATATTAGGTGGCAAGTGTGTTTCTTCTACCATCCCTTACAAACATATAGAGCCCTGAAGCAGTTCCCATACATGTGACTATAATCATATGCACATGAAAAAAATGAAGAAAACATTATCCAGGAACCTTAGACTCTTCAAGTGAAGTAATTTATTTTAATAAAAATAACTGTCAGGTCAATTTCCTGGTTGTAACATCTTACTATAGTTATGGAATGTGTTACTATTAGGGGAAACTGGGTGAAGGGTACAGGGACTTCTTGGGTACTTTTATTGCAATATTCTGTGAGCATATAAATATTTCAAAACAAAAACGTTTTTAAAAAGGGAAAATGATGTCATGGTTCTGAGGTTCTTCATATTTCATATTTATCACCTCTTAAATCTGTAAAAATTTGATTCCTTTCTTTCAAACCAACACTTTGGAATATTGGGGAAAAGAGTCTCAGAGCTGAATGGGACCTTGGAAGCTATCTAAATTAGCTGATGTGGACATCTCTTGCACAATATCCCTAACATACTGTTACTTAGTTTGAATATCTCTATTAACATGAAACGCACTCCACAACAAAGGATCCCTATGCAGTTAGAGGCAGATCTGATGTTTTAAAATTTTTTCTTATACTGACCTGAAATCTGCCTTCTTACAATTTTGACCCATGGTTCATATTTTTCCCTACTCCTCATTCTCAAGGAAGTAAAACATTTTTGGTAGACTCTTACTATATTAAAATTGATCATTCTTTCTCCATGTGGACAAGGAAATAAGACAGGAAGTTGGTAACCTTTCTCTTTCATCTCTAGAAGTAGTTAACTGCTATAATTTCCTGCAAAAACACTGGACTAATAATCAGCATAATTTTAAAAATTCAACAGCATATAGTGATAATAATAGGAAATGACAAGACTGTACCTTGGATTTACATAACACCTTTTCTTTGAATGCCAGCTAATAACAAAGATCGTATTAGTGCCTCTCCTGTTTTAGAAGCAAGGAGGTTTCTGTAAACACCTTGTCTTTGTTTTAACTTGTGTCATTTGGATGGGCAATTTTTAAAGTTGTGCTCTTTAATAGCCATTGGATTATAAAAAGCTAGGGGGAAAAAACGATGGTTCAGAACACCATCCAGGTGTAAGGAATTAACAGTTCTTTGGATTTGCTGAGAATTTACATGTGAAATCCTCATTAATGCTAATGTGAGTTCTGGAACTGTAAATCTTTCATACCAAGGAAAAAACCATGCAGTCTAATGGACTTCAATTCACCTATTCCATTAACTCTCTGAGATTCCTAATCAATTGATTTCCCTTTTGCTCACTGCCCCGTACCCCTACCCTACTGCCCCCACAATGGTAAAAACGTGTTTTTAATTATGAAAATCAATGCGGCTCTCTTTCTCCTCGACCAAACTCAAAATGGGAACTACAAGTGTGATATGACCCTTAAAAATCTTTTTCAGACAAATCCTCTGCTCTCTCTGTCTCCCAAGTGAGGACAAGGGCCTTTGGCCCCTGAGGCACTAAGTACTCATAAAAATCCCTTCTTGGTAATTATTGTTATAATTTCCCATTTGGTAAGTGGCAATATTGTTCATCTATGCTAAGAGGTCACATCCTGTGTCTTCCTCCCAACAGCTCACAGAATGTTGCTGACACTGCTTCAAAATGTAAACTTATGTCCTTTGTTGCTGGTGGCAGTGGTGGGGATGGGAGAGTTTTCTAGATTGTGAGTTTTGAGTAATATATGTGGCAGTGAGTCATGGATGAAAAGTGGGAGCTGGGATAAGGAGGGTGGAGGTAAATCTGAGACGGGGCAAAGGGAATTGGCAGAAGAGTGAGGTAGTCCTGGGATAGGATCTGGTACCCAGGGGCAAAGGTGAAGGCTAGTGTAAGCATTCCAGAATTCAGGTAAAGGTGGGGAGAGAGAAACCAAAGGTCAGAGCAAAGCAGCAAGTCAGAGCCAACTAGGCAAGCTGGAGTCAGGGTGCACAGGCAACATGAGGCACAGAGTTCATGGAGTCAGAAGTCCAGTCAGTAGATCAACACCAGGAAGTCATGGACATCAGCATCAGAGCAAGGTGGAAATATGAAAATTCAAGCCAATAGGCAGTCCCCAAGAGGACTACAGGCAGAGAAAAAGGGAGGGGCCAAGGGAACAGCAATGAAAATGACCTGGACAACTGAGCCATTCTGCTTTGTCCTATGCATAGGGTTTCTGTGACTCTAGTGAAGGCAGAAACCAATTCTTGAATAGCCAATGCTTACCTTACCACATAACTGAGAGTGTGTGAATGACACATACCCCAACATCTAGCAGAAAGATCCTGACTTGAATATAAACAGATGCACTGGACTGGAGGGAAATCCAAGGAGGCACAGATAATCCTGCAATGTGCAGGGCAGATGCCATATTCTATTATCCTGGATTCTACTGGGCACGAAGGTAGTTGAATTATTTTTTAACTCAACAAGTCCATATCATTTAAAGATTTCTGAAGTGGCTATTATTGGTGAAGAAGCCATGTTGCTATAAAATCATATTGAGCAACCAAAAAATAGATGTGAGGTGGGAAGGCAACATTACAATTTCCAGGGGTGATACACATACCTGTATTAGTCTGTTTTCACACTGCTGTAAAGATCTACCTGAGACTAGGTAATTTATGAAGAAAAGACATTTAATTGACTCACAGCTCCGCAGGCTTAACAGGAAGCATGACTGGGAGGGAAGGAAACACAATCATGGCAGAAGGCGAAGTGAAAGCAAGCACATCTTACCGTGGCGGAGCAAGAGAGAGAGAAAGAGCAAGCGGGAAAGTGCAACACACTTTTAAACCATCAAATCTGGTGAGAACTTACTCACTATCATGAGACCAGCATGTAGGAAATCCACTCTCACGATCCAATCACTTCCCACTGGGTCCCTCACCCAACACTGGGAATTACAATTCAACATGAGATTTGGGTGGGGACACAGAGACAAACTGTATCAATGCACAGGTCCCAGTCCTGGTGGCCTTTGGTGTATATGTGCATGTACATGTTTTCATTTATGCTACCATCATAATTGCTTACTAGTTTTATTTATTTATTTATTTTTATCCAAATTCACATCCCTTATCCCTATAGCCAAGAATGTTAGCATGTTACTATGAATCTTTTTAAAATGTTTTTTTTTTTCAATATTTGCAGTGTCATGTATAGGTTCTCGTCCCATTTATATTGAGATATATACAGTAAAATGCACAGATCTTAAGGTATCAGTTCTAGGTGCTAAACTCTGAGACTCTGAACATACCCTCAATTTGAGTCCAGAAAAAGAAGAGTTTAATGTGAACCAGAGAAGTCCAAAAGAGTTTTCATGGAGGATTTAGAACTCTGATAACCCAAAGATACATAGTCACAAAAAAAGACAATAGATATAAAGTAATGAGGAGTTTAGGGCAAGGGATCTCTCAGTGTGACTTTTTCCTATTTACTAATCTTCAATCACTCAATAATTAAATATTTATTCACTACATACTGCATTCCAAACTCTGAATATAGTGAAGGAGAACATGGACATATTCCCTGTCTTTATGTACCTTAAGGTCGAGTGAGCAGAACAAATATTAATTAGTCAAATAAATATGGATGGCACACAGCAGGAGAAGTACAGAAGATGGAGCACAGAACAGTGGGTATCTGAATAGTCTAAGGTCTCAGGGAAGGCTTCCTTGAAGAAAGGACACCAGAGCTTCCATCTGTGGAACAGGAGTTAATTAAGCAACTAACTCCAACTCAATTAAGCTAACTAATTAAAGGGGAAGGAAAAGAAGAACCATTTCAGATAGGGCTATCAACATATGCAAAGATCCTGAGCCCAGATAGGTGGGAGCGAGGCAGAGCTGAGTATATGTAAGAAAGCCAGTGCATTTAGACAAAAGAGAGTGACAGGGACACTTTGTTGAGATAAAGCTTTCAGTGAGGACTTCCCTGATCACCCAACTTAAAATCACAACCTTGTACCGCATCCCTTCTTTTTGTCCTCCACACTCTCCAACCTTCCTCATCCTGTTCTCCGTTGCTCTCTTCAAGACTGATTAGTTGGGCTACATCAATGAGCTCCCTTCATCGTTCTAGTTTCCTGTTATGTTTGACTAGCAGAGAAGACCAGGAGGAGATCTGAAATAGGAAAGAGAGTCAGAGTATTTATTCTTCCAACTCCCTCCCAATGGGGCCATCTAGGGCTGTCTGAGTCCCCTGGTCTAAGGTCCGAGTCAGAAGCTTTTCCATACAATCTTCAATCTCTCCTCGTTCTGGTGACTTCACTTTCCTCTTGATCCTTCAAGTCCTAGGTAACTGAATCCTGCTATACACTATATATTTTACCTTTTTGTTTCATCAATTTTCTGCTTCTTTCAACCAGAACGTCAAATCCATCAGAGCAGAGATCTTTCGCTGTTTTGCTCCCCTTACAAAGGCTAAGGATTTAATATGTATTTACTGAATGATCGAATGCATGCATGAATGTAGACGTAAGCAGGCACCATGCCATGCAAGGTCTTGCAAGCAAGAGTTGAGGGTTTCTATTTTATTTACGTGCAAGGAGAAGCCATTTAAGAAGAATTTTATGCAAGGGCGTCACGAAATAAAGTTTTAAGATCACTATGAGTGGCAATGGGGTGGGCACAAAATAGAATTTAAGAGGCCAGGTAAGTTAAGTAGTCCTTGCAATAGTGCAAGTGAGAGCCTAGAATAAGGTGGTGGGGGTGGTAAAGGTCGAGAAGAGGAGATTCTTCCTGGAGCATTCTCAAACTATAGATCATAAATGGAACTTGTTCATTAGTCACAGTTGGATTGGTTTGTCTGGGAATGTTCTCAGTACCTCAAGCAATGATCTCAGCAGGATTTGCCCAGCATTGTCACGTTCTAGATATATTTGCTGGATTTTAGCCATTCAGACCATGTGGATAATTTTTTAAGATCCCCATTTGGAATCCTACTAGGAATGGAATTTTCACAAGGGCATAAAACCCTACATTCATTATACTCAAAACTGAGATGTCAACACATCTGAAGAGCTTCTGAATAATGTAACTTTAAAATAAGAACCTTAGCATTTAAAACTAAAACAATATAATACAGAAGCCATTAATCCAAATGGTAATCTACTGTCTATGCTGTGGAGCCAAAAAATTAGTCTTTTTTTTTTTCCTCTCCAGAAAATGCCCTACAATTCCATTAGCAGATAACATGCTTCAAAAAAGTGATTTCACATGTAGACAAATCCCAGTTCAGTAGCAAGCAGTTGCATATCAATGTTTCTGAAATGGAATTAAAGTTTTAAAAATGATAGGAGTCCTTCTTTTGTCAGGGTAGATATTTAGAACATTTTTACCCAAGAGCTCCTTCAATACATTATCTATTACAGAAAAAATGGAATTTGACCTCATCTATTATGCCAGGCAGGTTCAAAGGGCTTTTAGGAGACAACAAAGACTCCTGAAGTCCTTATTCCTTATGGATTTCATTATTTTAGCATCTATAATTCCTAGATGTTTGGCATTTTGAAATAGTGACATTATACCATATTATTTAATGGGTCTTTAGAGTAGTTGGAAGATACCACCCCAGCACAGGCTTACTAACTAAATTCTAGGTTTTTGTTAGGATCCTACAGATGATGTCAACCCGAAATTAGGTTGGGACAATCTACCAGTGGAGTTCAGTGACATCTATGGGATAAATGTTACTTTGGGGAATTAAGGTTTAAAGCACCAATGCCATAAAAAGAGAGTTAAAAGGAGCCAGGAAGGGATGGGGGTTAGGAATCTCACATGAAGCAATCACGTTATCACTAAAGTCTAAATAATGCTTCACAAGTGTTTGAATGAGAACTCTTCCCAATACATGCCGAGGATTCTATTTGACCAGACCAAAGTGAAATGAGCAGAATATGGACAATGTGTATTTTTCATCACCCTAAACAATTCAGTGTTTTATTGTGCGATTATGTTCCATTTCCTTTTTTAAAAAATATTGATTATTTTATAATGGGCCAGGTGTGGTGCCTCATGCCTGTAATCCTGGCACCCTGGGAGGCTAAGTGGGGAGGATCACTCACTTGAGTCCCAGGAATTTGAGACCAGCCTGGGCAGCATACTGAGACCTTGAAGAAAAAACTAGAAAAATAAATAAATAAAATAAAATATTCATTATTTTATAAAATGATAATTTAAGGCAATGGTAGGTGAGTTTTGGTTTTTTAATGTCCTTACTTGGCAAGAAAAAATGATGGCAACGCTATGCATTTGCTAGGGTACAGGGAATTTTACTAATTAGCAAAATCTAAATTTGGTGACCAGTGACCTATGTGATTTTTAAGATCAACAGATACTGAATTATCTACATCAAGTACAAATATCACACTCTCCTTCCTTTGAGCTCTCCTAGCATGTTACCTGGACAAGTACCACAGCACTAACAACCTTTGTCCACCTTCTTTCTTCCATTAATGGAAAGTAAAGGAAGAAATAAGCTCTCTTCTTACTGCTTCCAGTGTGACACTGCATTTGATCTTGCCTCTGTGTTGGCCTTGTAAGCAACTCGAAACTCCCCACCACAGAAGTGACAGTTTTATATCTATTCAGGGTGAATGTAAAGTGGCTGCCTGTGAACCCAGCCAAACTAATTACAAAGCCATTCATTCCACTTTAGCCTAGGTGGTTAGAAAGTGTTTCTTTATATTGAACCCAAATATTCCATCCTGTAATTTTGATCTATTGGTCTTAACTCTATACACTGGGGCAACATAAATTAAAGTTCATCCCTTCATTTACATCAGAGGACAGCTAGCATGTCTACCTCACTCAAAGTATGTTTTTACCTTCGGCTGCCATCGTTGTTTCTCAGAGTATAATTTTTAAGCCTCTCTGAATTCTGAAATGAGTCTTCTTCAAGGAAGACTTCCGAAAACACTCCTCATACCCAGATCTCAACTCAGGTGGAGTATGACCAATTCTTAGTCATCCGTTGTCTCCTTTAATAGGAACATTTGCTTGAATTTGCTTTTACTATTATATTTTTCTGAATGTATGATGTATATTGAGCTCATGATATAGGTACATCTGGAATCACTAGAACAATCTATTCTTTTTTTATTTTTTGGGGAAACACTATATACATACATGGCACTAAGCATGACACTATGGGCATAGAGAGGGTATGTGAATATTGGAAACATGCATCTTGCACTCAAATGGCCTCCAAAATAATTCAGAAATGAGAAACACTCAAAAGCACAGCAATAGAGCTAACATTTACATAATACTATGAGCCAAGTATGTGCTTATCATTTAAACATTTTAACTGTTTTCTGCCTCACACTCCTACAAGGGAGGTGCTATTATTATCATCTCCCTGTCATAGATGAGAAAAGCGAGATATGAATAGGTTAAGTAAATTGCCTCAAATTATACCAGTAATACACAGCAGAGCTAGCACCAAACCCTAACAGTCTGACTCCAGAGTTAGAGCTATTAACCACCAAGCTGTAATGCAAAATACATGCATATATAGCATAGCATTAAAGTTAGAACTCTACACTTAAATGCCAAGAAATGCAAGCAACATTCATGGCTACTGTGGGCTGTGAGCGCAGAGAGGGTTGTAGTTGTAGTTGTGTTTGAAGGGGTAGATGCTCAGAGAAGTCTTCTAAGAATAAATGAGTCTTGTGCCAAACCTTAAATGAAAAAGAACAGAGTTGATTGTCATACTTGCTATTCTTAACCTTAGCCATTTTAATACAGAAAAGACCTTAATAGGATTTGAAACAATTATCCCATGATAAGATTTTCTGGTTCTGGGCCTCACATATAAATTTGAAGCAATGCTGGCACATGGATTCTGCAGAGACACATAATTAAAAGGAAGTAGGAATGATTTACAAGACTTTATGAAATGGACCATAAACTTTAGAAATTGGCCATAGCAGTTGGAGATGTAGTTAATCTTGTAGGATTGATGAATGAGTTAACTATTCAAAAGAAATCATTGATATAGAAATCAATGCATCTTGGATAAGACCCTGGGGTCAGAATAGTAGGAAAGTCAGGACCAGAGCCAGGGGTAGGGGTAGTGGCATAAAGTCAATTCCTTAATACTAGTCAATAGCAAATGCACTGGGTTTTAATCATCACCAAGTATTATTTGAAAACAGCAATGAAAATCACTAGGTTATTTTTTCCTTTCAAAGAAGATAGTGTGTTCACATAAAGTTGATGGAGCTTATCTGGTTTTATCATCATTTTGATGCCCCTTACCCCAACTTATATTTTGTAATCCCTAAATGGCATTACTTTTACTCTTTATCTTCTATTTGCAAATTTCTATATTACACATGAGAATTTTTTAAAGACAACAAAATGGGAATAACTGTTATCATGAAAATACAGTTCTGTTTGCTTTTCAAATCATTCTTCTGTAAGTAGTTTGTATAAATAATCAAACAATTGCTTTTCATCAAACTCATGGTTTTGATCTTGGAACTTTTCACTTCTTTTTAGCCAGCTTAGGCTAAAATTAACTATGAAAACTAAAATCTCCATCACTTTATGAAGCTATTCATGGCATGTTCTTTCACCTATTATTAGCATATGAAAATGCAACTGATTCAGCAAATAATTTCTTTAAAAAAAAAAAAGCAACCATTAGGTTTTTAGTCTCTTTGGGGCTAATTTATGCACTAAATATGTTAAAAGAGAGGTGAACATCCAGCATCTAGCACAGCATGGCTATGTTTCTACTACAACAACAAGAGCAAACATTCCAATAAAAATGAAAAATTTCAATTATCCAGGGGGCTTCAAATAACCAGACTACTTATATCTTTTAGCACAACCTCTTGGCCAAAGTTTATAATGTTATCTGAGTTCTTCCTGTTCATGCTTGTTAACTAAGCACTTGGAATCTGTGGTAAGATATATTGTTCCTCATGATTGCATGGACGTATCTTGCAGTACAGAGCTTAAAGGCAGAAACTTGCATGCCAGATTCTAGCATAAAGTTTATCTCAGTAGATGAGGATGAGGAGAATGTGAGTATATCAATGTGTCCTTCGAGGCTCTAAGAAAGGGGGGTGTCCAATCTTTTGGCTTCCCTGGACCACTTTGGAGGAATAATTGGCTTGGGCCACACATAAAATACACTAACACTAACAATAGCTAATGAGCTTAAAAAAAATAAAAAAATAAAAAAAATCACATAATGTTTAAGAAAGTTTATGAATTTGTGTTGGGCCACATTCAAAGCCATCCTGAGCCACATGTGGCCTGTAGGCCACCTGTTGGACAAGCTTGCCTAAGGGATCGACAAACAAGAACCAAATTGACCAAGTAAAACTTTACATTTGCACAGATTTATACACAGGAATGTACATTTAGGCATTTTCTTTAGCCATGTCCCACAAATAGCACTGAATGAGAAACACTCAACCAGAACTTATAAAGTCCAACAAGATTCCCATATACTGTGCAAGCTTCAGGATAATACCATCAAAAATCCAAGCAACAGACCAGGCAAGGTGATCCCAGCACTTTGGGAGGTCAGGGCAGGAGGATCACCTGAGGCCAGGAGTTTGAGGCCAGCCTGGGAAACATACCAAGAACCTGTCTCTACAAATATTTTTAAAAAATTATCCAGGCATGGTGGCACATGCCTGTAGCCCTAGCTACTTGGGAGGCTGAGGTGGGAGGGTCAGTTGAGTCCATTTTCATGCTGCTGATAAAGACATACCCGAGACTGGACAATTTACAAAAGAAAGAGATTTAATTGGACTCACAGTTCCATGTGGCAGGGGAGGCCTCACAATCATGGCAGAAGGCAAGGAGGAGCAAGTCACACCTTATGTGGATGGCAGCAGGCAAAAATAGAGATTGCGCAGAGAAACTCACACTTTTAAAACCATCAGATCTTGTGAAACCCATTTACTATCACAAGAACAGCACGGGAAAGACCTGCCCCCATGATTCAATAATCTCCCACTGGGTCCCAATTACAACATGTGGGAATTACAACATGTGGGAGCTACAACAAGAGATTTGGGTGGGGACACAGAGCCAAATCATATCTCCCAGGAATTCGAGATTACAGTGAGCTTTGATTATGCCACTGCACACCAGCCTGGGTGACACAGTGAGAACCTGTCTAAAAAAAAAAAAAATCCAAGGAACAAATATGTATTGAGCACCTACTACATCCTAAGTTTTGCGCTGAGTACTAGAAAATCAAGACATGATTTATTTTCTCAAACCAGTGAAGAAGACAGACAAGTAAATGAGTAACCGGTGACCACCTCTGCTGAAGCCATGCAAGGGCTGTATTGTGGAAGCATGCCATAATAGGATTCAATCCCAGTCCACATAGACCTAAGCATATCTGTCCCTACATCCTCTGTGCACTCTATACAAAAGGAGAAAAACCCACCCAGGAAGAATGTTCCTGCTTGGTCACACCTATAAGGTGAATCGATTCTAAGCAATTTCTTACAAGATGGAGGGAGAGATTGGAGGTTACAAAAGCAGACCGTGAATGACCAATAAATCACATTTATGTTACATATGATTATGATACAACTGTGTAAGTCATATTAGACTCTCCAAAATGGTTACCAGAGTCGATGGATACAGTTGTTAGAAATTCTCCTGAACTGACATTATATTCAACATATGGTGTTATTCAATTTATATTTCAATTAGAAGTTAACCACATTCCAAGAAAGGTGAGCTTATGAACTTCAGCTTTAAAAAAATCTCTTTATCTATCATCATCTGGACAAGGTTTACTAGATTCCCTTTTAACTGTTAAGCTTATCTCAGCCTAAGAAAATTGCTGCCACCTACTGATAAGAATGAAAAACAAATTCCCACCCCACCCACCACACAAATCACAATAACAATAATAACAAAATTCCCAAAGAGATCAAATTTCCCATGCTGCAACTTATAGTCAATTCTTTATCTTTTTATTCATTTTGTTCTTGTTTCCTTCTTGGAGGAATTTTACTTATAGAAAGCGGGCCTTTGTTTTGGTTTGTATTTTTAGGTTAAATTAAGTCAAAAACCCTCAGCCAATTATTTGCTCTTGGTGTCATTGCTGAGGAGTTGAACACGGGTAAAAACAGAAAGCTGTATACCTTTCAACTTTTTAATCCACTTAAATATATATATATATAATAAATACATATATAATATATAATAAATATATATAATATATAATATATGTGTATATATATATATAAAGCAACATGTAGTCGTCGAAAGATCAGGGGCTTTGGAGGTGGTTACATATGGGATTGAGTTCCACCTCCACCACTATGTCATTCATTCAACAGCTATGAACAACACACATCTACTATATGCCTGGAACTATTCTAAGACTGAGTTAACGAATTTAATAAAATCTCTGCCCTCATGGCATTTTCATTTTAGCCTGGGAGAAAGACAGTAAACAAAGAAACAAATTAATTTCGGATATTTACTGGTAATGGTTGTGAGTGGAAAGAAAACAAGGTAGAGAGATGGAATCTAAAAGAGAAGTCCTATTTTAGATAGAAAGCCTCTAACAAGGTTTGTAACTAGCTATGTAACAAGGGGCAAGTCTCTAATCTTTCAGGGACAGTTTTCTGACCAAGGAAATGAGTATAATAAGAGTTCTGACCTCATAAGATTGTTGCGAGTTAGAAATAATATATATAAAGCATCCAGCATATCCCTGTCATATTATAGGCATAAAATGAATGGGTATTATTATTATTGTTGTTTTGTTACTGTCATGAAACTATGAACATAATGGAGATCAAATGCTCCAGGAAGTCTAATAGCTTTTTTTTTTTTCTACTCTAGGAATGAATATTGAGCCTCTTAGTGTTTTAAGAACAATGTTTGGATGCAATGTGATTTTCTGTAGGACAAAATATCTTTTCTTTCTAGAGATGGAGTCTTGCTATATTGCCCAGACTGGACTGGAATTCCTGGTCTCAAGCAATCCTCCTGCCTAAGCTTCCCAACTAGCTGGGACCATATGTACATGCCACCACGCCAAGCTCAGAATATTTTTAAAGTAATTCATTCCTCTAATTCCATGATACTCCTCTGAGGCCCTGGGTGACTCTAGACCTTTCCCACAGCAGCCAGATGACATGACTATTTTCTCAGCTGGAAAATTCTGGCATGAAGGAGTGATCTTATGTGTGTACTATCCTAGAATGTGAGCTCTTCTCAGTGTCTGTAGCTCTCTGTGTGTTACAGATTGCATTTTTCAAAACCTTATGCATGAGGCACTCTGATTTTCACCCCATTCATTCTCCCTTCAAATGATGCTCTTTTGTCAGGAAAAAGCAAATCACTAAGATTAACAAGCAAAGAGCCAGCTGATGCTCAAACATACCTTTCCTCTTTGTTCCTCTGACCCTGACCTGTCAGTGTTTTTTCTAGTTTGTTAGGTCCCCTTGGTCTGTGCAGAGGTCAGCTTCCTTCCTCCCTTCCCTAGCCTGAACTTGGCATTAATCTTCCCTTTCTTTTAACTTGTAACCTATGCTGTATTTTACCTTCACTGCTGCCTATCATTTGAGACTCCCTAACCCTCAGACAGAGAAATTTAACAGGAACCAGTTTTAAATGAAGAACTACTTTCAAAAACACTGACTTCACATCATCTCACAACACAGGCAGGTGGGTGGGACAAATGTTATGCGCCATACTTTTAGATGTGGAAATGAGGGCTTGGGAAGTCAAGTGAACTGCAAAGGTGACACAGCAAGTCAGTGATAGTACCTATCACTGTTTCTAAACTGGGTGAAGAATTTCTGAAACCAAGCATATTTCCATACAGATAAAATGAAGTATTAGTCAAAAATCCTAATGTAGAACACTAGTTTTACTTTCCTCACTGACAGCAGCAGAGAGGTAGCATATAGGTAGTGGTTAAGAGCTAAGAACTTTGATGTCAGAGCCAGACTCACAAGGTGTTGGTATCGTAGCACTGCCATTTTACCAGCCATGCGAACTTGAGCAAGAGACTTCACCCCTCTGTGCATCAGTTGTTTCATCTGTAACCTGGAGGAAATAATAGTAACACCTCATTGCATTGTGGTGAGGATTACAAGTAGTGCATACTTGTTTATACCAATGACTAGCATATAGTAAGAGCTCAATATATGCTAGGTATTATTATTGCAGGGGCTAAAGTTCTACTATTTCCAATGTTGATTTGATTTTGTCAAGGCAGATTCTATATTAAAGAGATCATTTCTGGTCCTTGGTTCAAGTCAGTTTAGTTCATCAGACTGTAACTATAGTTAAGGGTCTTTGTTCAGTGGTGAACATTTCAGTGGTTGTTCTGTCCATATCAATAAATCTATATGAAAGGGCTGGAAGCTTACAGTGACGTAAGCTGTGAGCAACATAGCAAAGCAAAATAAGGAGGCAACACTGGTGACATAGCAATAACTCTGTAGTGAATGCTGAGTTCGAGGAAGCCTCTGAGCTTCGGAATCACTGGGGTAGAATTCTGTGGCATAGCTCTTTTAAGCAATGGTGGGTAGGTGTCAACCTGGCTACCAGCTAGAAAATCACCTCGCAGGCCCTGGGCACCAGTACATCTGCTCAGACGCCATGACTGTCCGACATCTGAATTCCTAGGTACTGATAAGCAAGGTAATAGTACTCAGTTTTAGACATACCACAGGTCAAATCCTAGTCTCCAAAACATAGCTTCCTATAACAGGCTTGGAGTCCAACAAGAATGTTTATCCTATTCCCCAATTATGTTATGAAGGTGGCCCACAGTGCCTAAAAGACGAGGACCATGCAAATCAACACAATAGGAAAACATTCTATATTTGTTTCAAGGGAGATATATTTGCAATGTATTACCACAAAGGGAATTTCCCTACATGGTGCATTTATGCCAGGTGAACTTCCACAGGGAATTGCAGCTACGGTACCCAGAGAGGTCCATCTGCATGAAATTTACTAGGTGGGAAGAAAAAGTCTTCATGGCATTCTCCCCAAAGAAGAATTTCTGTAACCTTTTTCTGACAGGCTAGTAAAAAGTATTCACACCGGAGAATATTGCTTGGATTCCCCTGACAGGCAAGAGTGTCTTTTATCCTGGCAAAAAATATGGAGGATAAACTGCAGGTTTATCTCTTGTGCTGATCCAGGTGCAAGATTTCAATTGCTTGAGTGAAGCTAAAGGAAAAGTGTCAATATAGTACTCAAAGACTACAGAAGAAGTACTCAAAGAAGAAAACAGTAGATCTTAAGGTAAAGACAAAAGACAGGTCTTCAGGGCTCCTGGCCACTTAAACTGGTTTCAGTCTCCAGGAAACAGATGAACTTTTGGGGTAACTTTCTACTTAACTCAAAACTGGGAAGATGTGCCTGTTAAGAATGATAGTATCCTACAGATCATGGTTACTAATAATGAATAAATAGCATTAGATTGGCATTCTCTTCTTGTAGTAATGTCTATTCTTTTTCATTAAATAACCTATATATAAACAACAACAATAACACTAATAATTAGCCTTGAAGACAGAAAATGAAACACAATCCATTTATTTGCGAAGCTCAGTAAACATGACTCTGAGTTGCCAGTATCGCCCAAAAATGGTGGCCATGAGTTAACTGAAGGAAATCTAGAAAGAAGAGAAAGGTCAGCAGAAATTTCATGGTGATTGACAGGTATTAATCAGGGAATGTACTTTTATCTCTGACTACATGTGATAGCTCTTGTAGTCAGATATTCATTGAAAGGATGTGATGGATGTATCTGAATTGCTTATCTAGGCACCTCCATGTTTTGCTCTGTGAAGCTAATGGTATGAGCTTTAGTAGCAGCCCAGCTGGGTGCAGGATGACTTCAGCAGGCTCAACACAGATACTAAAAAGATAATGAATAACATTAATGTTTACATAACATGTGTGAAAAGAAAACAGGGTTAGTGAGGCAAGTAAGGGTTTCATGGAAAGGAGCAAAAAATATGGCTTTATTCTAACCCAGTAACGTGGCTTGACCTATTCTTCTGTTATTCCTCTCAGTGATTTTCTCCAGGGATGTGGTTTGATCTGCTGACATCTCACTTATGAAATCCTTGCTCCTGTTTTCCATTTTAAGCTTCTCATTCCTTTTCCAGTCTCCATTGTTTTCTCTGCCATTCTAAATGCTATTCCTTTAGTTCCCACAACTCTCTACCATTTCTGGTGTTCTGTAGAATACACCCCTTCTAAGATTCTTCAAGGTGGGGTTCACAGTGCACTTTCCCAAGTTGCCAGGGGTTTCCCTTGGCCCGCAAACATTCTAAGGAATCCTTTCCTCTCTACCAGAATGACCCACTAAAGCAGACGGCGCCCCTTTGGCTCAGTTTTTTTCCACCTGGAATGCCATTCTATCATTCTCCCATTTTTTATACAATAGTAACACGAGTTCATTTATGTTAATGGTTAATGGGTTACTCTAGCCCTTGTAATTTATTGTATTTTTACAGGAAAATTTTTTGAGATAATATTATGGTCCCCAAATAGTTCCTCCAATAATGGAAATACTAGGCACCTGTCAGGCCAGGGAGAGATCCTTCAGGTCAGGAGAAAACTTTGAGGTAAGACAATGGCATGCAGATCACATCATCAAAAGTATTCAATAGCAGGATAGTTCCAGATCACAAGGCATCTGCAGGTTAGCAATTCTTTTGCTGCATCCATCACTGAAAAGTAGATGGCAGACTATGAGAAGGTGCTCCCAAGCAAGATGAACTATGAACTGCACAAAGCCAGCTGACCCCTGTCCCACTGAAAGTAAGTCTCTGTTTTTTAGTAAAAAACAGTTAATATTAAAGTGATGAATTCTGTAAAAAAATTGCATAAGACACCCATTATCAGGAACAATAAAATAACTAACTAATTATGGAAATTTAAAGAGTAAGACCTTCACAATATTTTAAGACAATTGCTAATGATTTTCAGCTCTTTACGTTCCCTTCTATACAGTAGGAGAAGGAGCATCATCATGCCAAAGCTGTTTTTTATC
The DNA here is from genome assembly GCF_002776525.5 of Piliocolobus tephrosceles. NCBI lineage: Eukaryota > Metazoa > Chordata > Mammalia > Primates > Cercopithecidae > Piliocolobus > Piliocolobus tephrosceles. The sequence goes on from NC_045445.1 coordinate 49,761,266, forward strand.
AAGTGCTTGAGGAGGCGCTTGAGTTTAATTGCAGCCAGCCAACCTACTTCCCAGGAGCCATTAGGAAGGTGTGGATCGGGGAAAGGCAGAACGTGGGTGGGAGACGAATTAAGTCCTTCCCAATGCATTCTATTATGCTTTTATCTACCTTTGTCTTATCCAAGAAGGCTTTAAAGGGTCCAGAGCAATTGAAATCCTCTATTGCTGTGAAATTTTGTTTTCATTCCCTCCACTTCTCAGCAAAGGGTTTTAGGGGTAAAGGAATGTCCATCTAGGAGTCCTGTTGGTTAAAGGTTACACAGAAATACACACAAAGCATATTGAAAATGTTGCTATGATTCATGATGATATTTATCTGAAAGATTGCATATAGGTATAGCCTGGTCCCTTGAATGTTAAGATTATAGTAGAAGCTCTCACAGAAAAACCCTGAAATCTCAATAGCTTAACATAATAGAAGTCTTACTCATATGAAGTCCAATATGGATATTTCTTTCGGCCACAGGGAGTCACAGTCATTCAGGCACACATGCCAGTGGAGGCTGTCAGCTTCACCACAATGATTCCAAGGTCACTCTGAGCATCAACATCTAGCAAGCAGATGGGAGAAGAGAAACAGTTGGGGGTGGGGTGTTATGAGACATCCACCCATAATTTTGGCCTAAAAGTACCAAAACTTCTGTCCACATTCCATTGGCCAGAAGCCAAACAGCCAAACTTCACTGTGGAGATGAGGAAATATAGACTGTGTTACTAGGAAGAAAAGAAAACAGAACTGGTGAACAATTAGCTCATCTCTGCAACATATCCCATTCTCATTCTCACTTCCAATAGCCCTTCCATGAATTTCCTACAACTACTTCTTCTCCTAGTTCTTCCCACCCTTCCAGGCTCCAATCGTACCTTTCCTAGTCAATCACAAACCGTATGTGCCTCCCAATTTTCACAGATATTTTTAGCCTTCTGCTTCCCAAAGGATAGTTTAGGGATCCCCAGCAACAGAATCAGTTAGAGAGCTTGATAAAATGCATGGTCCCAGGCATCACCCACAACCTGAAAAATTGGGCCCTATGGAGTTCAGTAATTCAGAGATCTCAGGTGATTCTAAAGCACACTTGCATATGAGATCACTGACCTAGAAGGCTTGTAGTCTCTGGTCTTGACTATGCAAGATTACAATCTTTCTCTAAATTTTTTCCATCTCCAAGTAATCTTCAACAAAATCTTATCCTTTCTGTAGGCTGAGAAAATTATTTTTATCTCCTATTATTTCCCCCACAGTGTCTAATGTCACACTGGGCACATAATAGAAGCTTAAAATGTATTGCTAATTGATTATGGATTGAATAATAGAACAGATAGCTGCTAAGTAAAATGCACTAGATAAAGATGATCTTTCAAACTGGAAAGGTAAAGACTCAGAAAGGATGTGATGAGATCCCAGAAAATCATGAATGGCGAAGTTAGAAGAAATAAGAACTGAATCATTTGTTTCTAGCAAGACTAGAATTTGTCTCCCCTAGCTCAACAACAACTAAAAAATCACATTCAAATAAAGGTGAAGAGAAGCAAAAAGATGAACTACTATGCACCATGATTAATGAGCACAAAGAATTTCTTCCCTTCAAGAAGATAATGTATACATAGCTTAAATATAATTCATTCACAAAACTGTAGGACCAATACAGGACACTGATAGAATCTGGTAAGCAGGAGGACATCCCTAACCTATGAGAGTTTTGATGTCACTCACAAAAGCCATACAACCTTCCCTTCAACTAAACCCTTGTGCATATATATATATATATATATATATATATATATATATATATATATAACCTTTGTCAACACAATGAGGAAGACCTTTTGCAGGGGCAGAGTTGTGGCAAAATTGAGCAAATGCTGTGTAACCAACCATACACAGTTAGACTATGCCACTAACCCATGCACTATGTGGTCATGAGCTCATAAAAATAAGCTGCAGGTACTCTGGCCATATTTCCAGTGTTCAGCTCCACTCCTCTCTCAATTTTCCACTATTCTTGCTCCTGTTGTCCTGCTACACTGCTCCCTTGCTCCAAACAAATTCTGCCCACCTGTGAGACTTTGATTTCATCTCCTGTTTCTCATTCTGCTGTCAACCTTAGTACATAAAATATGAGCCCAGTCTTCTCTGGTTTTAATTTTGAGCATTCAATAAGTTTAAGGCTCCCATATCTTCTCACTCTGGCAACAAAACCTTGTATATCCCAAACCAAGCCTGGAGGTCCTGGTTCTAGCATGCAGTTGGGCCCACATCAGCCCCTTAGAAGGAAGAATCAATCCATTCCTTTGGCACCAGAACATTGGGAAATTTCCAGATATTACCCTGTTATTCCCTGCCCATTCTGAAATCACAGAATGATGATTGCTATGATGCAATATGTCGTTGTCCCCTGAACTTGTCTGAATGGGGAGTGTGGGTGGGGGATGACTAAGGGGAGGGAAAGAATGTTTAGCTCTTTTTTTTTTTTTTTTTTTTTTGAGACGGAGTCTCGCTCTGTCGCCCAGGCTGGAGTGCAGTGGCCGGTTCTCAGCTCACTGCAAGCTCCGCCTCCCGGGTTTATGCCATTCTCCCGCCTCAGCCTCCCTCCGAGTAGCTGGGACTACAGGCGCCCGCCACCTCGCCCGGCTAGTTTTTTGTATTTTTTAGTAGAGACGGGGTTTCACCGTGTTAGCCAGGATGGTCTCGATCTCCTGACCTCGTGATCCGCCCGTCTCGGCCTCCCAAAGTGCTGGGATTACAGGCTTGAGCCACCGCGCCCGGCATGTTTAGCTCTTTAACCTTGGCAAATCTCTTTAATCTCCTGGTCAGGGGCCCATAATCGGGGATTACACAAGAACCACTTGCAAATATGACAGCTTACATTTATAGGATGTTTATTTAGTGTCAGTGAGTGCTAATTTACATTATATAATGTACATTGTCTAATGGTCTATTTTCTAACTTCATCCATTCAACAATCCATGAGTAGGTACTATCATCATTCTTTACAAAAGAGGAAACTGAGAATCCAGAAATTAGATAACTTGCCAAAGTCATGCAGCTGAGAACTGGCTGAGCTGGATTTGAACACAGAGTTGTTTGACTTCAGGGAGAACATAACGACACATAACGACACAATAATGATGTGCTAACAGACACATCATTGATATCAGTGGAGGGATTTCACATTGAAAATTTTTCACATTGAAATTTTTCACACTGAAAAATTCCAAGGAGTAATTTTTAGTCAGTCTATTTGGCCATTATATTTTCTATCAGTGAACATAAGCTTCCTGAAAGCACAGGTTTCATGTAATCTGTGCACAGAAATTAGAAAATTGGTATTACAAACTTCCCACAATGCAGGACAATGTGAGAGATGTTACTGCCTGAAAAAAAAATTAAGTTTCAGATATTAGGTAAAGGGTAGAGTTGGGAGTGGAGTTTGTGTGGAGGGGCGAGATGAAAGGAAAAAGACGTGGGCACTGTATCTCGAAAAGTCTTAACCCGGAGTTTCAGAGAAAGTAAATCTCCAAGGGCACTGAGACCACACTTAGCACGATAGGATGAAATTTGTCATAGCCTAGACTTTAATATGTGGAAAGCGGGGGAAAACCGGATAAGAGAATACAACTGAAACACCATGAAGATTCTTAATTGGGGAGATATAAAACGCCTTTATCAAAGATGGGGTAACAGTTTTGAAATTATCCTTAACGACTCTTGTGAGTCAGGCTCTTAAAATTTTACCAGCTCAACAATGGAATTAGTACAGTATTTGCTCCTAAAAATGTGTCTCCAATTACTTTAAGAACTTCTTTTAATCCTAAAGTGACTTGGTAATAGTCATCACTGCATCTGTACATTGTGACATTGATACAGGACAAGAAATGTTTTTAGCCCACAGCAAGGATAGTTTAAAGGTTAGAGCCAGTTTCTGGGTAGTGAACTAAAATTCCATTTAAAGGAAATCAACTGACTGGTTGAAAATAAAGACCTGAATAAAGCTTATAAATGTATTTAACTTTTATTAAGGTTCTTGTTATCCTAATAAATTGATAAAGAAGCAAAGAAAAAACAGATATATTTGTTAATTTTACATTATTACCCAAGAAAAATAGAACAGATTCTTATATAAAATCTTCTGGCTAAATTGCTGGCTTACATTTTTCAAATGTGCTTGATCCCAACTCATCATATAAAAATGTGAATTCACTAGATTACTTATTTAATTTTCATATTGCTTAGTGAATGTAAAATATTAGAAGACTCTTGGATTTAGAAACAATTTAAGCCACCAATTACTTATTAGAATGGATTAATAATTTGATGATTGAACATTCAAATAACTGTTTCAATGGCAAAAATACTGGAATTATGATCACAGCATTCCTCACCAGAAATCTCAATTGAATTTAGGAAGAAAATGCCCCAAGAAAAACATATCATTACCTTTTTCAATGATCACACACACACACACACACACAGAGAGAGAGAGAGACAGAGACAGAGACAGACAGACAGAGAGAGAGAGGGGGAGGAGGGATGGGGCGAGCAAAAGAGCAAGACAGCAGGAGAGACGGAGAAAGAGAGCACTCTGTGACAACAAATGTATATTCTATCATATCAGGTATTTGGAGACGTTTGCACAGATTTGACGTGTAACTAAAAAAGCCAAAGAAATAAAAGTGATCCCCCATTTACTACACCAACCAGTTCTCAGACAATATATCCTTTTTCCAGAAAGCAGCACTTGAAATAAAAATACCAAAGGAGGGGGCAAGCCACTAATGCCTTACTGCAAACTTGTTTATCAGATTTGCTCTGTCACCAAGAATGGCAGAAACTGATTAGCTCTCCATCAAGCTCATTTCTTCTCCATCTTAGACACACAGTTGGAATATATTTCCCATTCTTTCTTGCCATCAGATGTGACCGTGGACTGTGAGCACAGGCTACACTTCCAGTCCAGGATCATAAAAAACCTCACACATGGTTCTCTGTGCCCTTTCGTCTTCTGGAGCTGATTCAGAAAATCACGGCAACCTTATGATAGACAAATTGAAGATGATAGAGTCATAAGATGAAAGTAGCATGAGTCCGTAGAGGGGGTGCCTCCAGCCAATCAGAACCACCTAGTTTGGACTTTCTATGCATGAAAAATCAACGACTCTGTCAAGCCACTGAGATGTGGGGGTTTTACTGTTACTGCAGCTCGATTAATCTAACATCCAGCAAACCCTTCAGGGAATGAAAGACAGAACAGATAAACCTTTGATGTCAGAGGGAAGAACTAGCATTAGATGGTCCTACAGTAAGAGGTATCCGGCAGCCTGAGAGCACTGAGGAGATCTAGAGTCCGGGGAGATGCAGAGGCAACAAAAACAAATTTCTCCTCTTTGCTACTTTACCTGGGGACAGCCCTAGTTACAGTAATAAACCTGAAGTCACAAGATGAATCTCCCCAGCATGGTACTATTTATACCTCTGATCCCTACTCATGTTCCTGTTCAAAGAGCACAGATTTATAATTTTAATTATCTAAAACTTGCAGAGATTTAAACATCTGTTTTAAGTGTTCAATAAGTATTAGGAAAGCAATCCATTTTTCTTTAAGCTGAGTCATAATTTATAGTTTCCTGCAACTTGCACAACTCACTGCAGCCAATGCCCAAGGGAGAACTTGAGAGAGAAGCAAGGAGCACTTAATTATCTCACAGTTAGCTTCATTTAGGCTGCCTCCATGAAATGTAACCACCCTAAAGAACAGTAAATCATTCCATTACCAATATTGGTGTGTTATTCAGCCTCAAAGACAAAAGCAATAGTATCGATATTGAGTGTTCGGCACTGGATTTAGGTGGCAATCCAATGTCCACCTACTCAGGCTGAGGAACACCTGGGACACATTTTAGCAATTCAGAAGCTGTCACCTGGACCTTAGAATGAGGCTTGACTTAAAAGCCTTTATGATTTGATTCAGAAGACTTGATGTGTCACCTCCTCCAAGAATAAAAAGTTTTAAAAGGGTGAGGGCGTGACCCCAACAGAAAAACACATGAGATTTAAAGAGACACACTTCCATAATCAAACAGCCAAATCTTGGATTGCCCATATTAGTATACCATCTCTATATTGCATTTATAAAGAAGGACAATATTGAAATGGAAATAAAACTGAATCAAGATCAGGTAAACTAGGCCTAGCATTGGCTGAAACCAAGAAAGATGTAGCCCTCCATTCAAAATACAAATCTAATCATATTACTTTAGTGCTCAAAACCTTTTAACAGCCTATCACTACTTTTAGGATAAAGTCAAAATCCCTACCATGGCCTATAAGAACTGAATCATCTGGCCCCTGGCCCCTGTCTACTTCCCCAGACTCATTTGTATGTTCCATTCACACTGGCCTTCTTGGAGTTCCTCATTAGTGTTAAGCTTCTTCCCATCTCTGGGCCTTTGACCAGGCCCTCTGCCTGGAATGCCCTTTATCCTTATACCTCTTCATCCAAATAACCCCTACTCATTCTTCAGGTTTTGCTCTAAGTGTTTGTTCTCCAGGCTGACCATCCCAGTGCCCTCAGAGAAGGCTAACTTCATCCATTATCTGCTCTCAGAGCACTTCCTCTCTTTCTTCCTTCCCTACACTTCTATAATGTGATCATCTTTAAAAATAAAAAATAAGGCCGGGTGCAGTGGCTCATGCCTGTAATCCCAGCACTTTGGGAGGCCAAGATGGGTGGATCACGAGGTCAGGAGATCGAGACCATCCTGGCTAACACGGTGAAACCCCGTCTCTACTAAAAATACAAAAACTTAGCCAGGCGTGGTGGCGGGAGCCTGTAGTCCCAGCTACTCAGGAGGCTGAGGCAGGAGAATGGCGTGAACCTGGGAGGCGGAGCTTGCAGTGAGCCGAGATCGTGCCACTGCACTCCAGCCTGGGGACACAGTGAGACTCCGTCTCAAAAAAATAAATAAATAAATAAATAAATAAATAAATAAATAAAATAAAAATTAAAAAGTAAAAAAATAAATAAATAAAAAATAAAATTTAAGCATGATCAGCTACTGACACAGTATGTGTAATACTATATCCTATCAGCCAGCTACAGTACAAAACTGATTGGTTAGTGAAGAGGAGGGATGAAGGACGAAGGCGGACTCCAAGGCACTTTGAGTGAAGGCATTGCAGAAGGAGCACCACTGAGGAGAGCCAGGGAAAAACCTAATTGATGAAAGCCCTGAATAGATATGCAGGAGAAAGGGGTAGAGAATGAGAGGGAAAGGGGACTGAAGACTGATACCGAAATGTGGCTGATTGTCTCCTCTGGTCCTCAAGTCAATGATAGTGCTAGACTGTGGGAGGTGATATTTTGATACTCCCTTCCTGATTCAATCATTTTTATGAAGCCTAAAAACAAGCCCCCATGACCCTTTTGCTTTTGGTTTCTTTAATGACTAAGTAATGTGCAAAATAGAATCACAGACGAGGTTGGAGATAAGGCAAGGGTCAGACACATCTTGCATTCGTTCCATATTTAACCAAGAGTCCATGGTTATTCCATGTGCTCACCTCAAAAAGGGCAATTACTCATTCTAAGCAGAGTGCCCGGGAATTCACTTCCTGCCTGAATAGTCTCCTTGACAAAATTTTTCTAGTGCTTCTTCAGAGTTACGATTTAGTTTTAGTGATTAATTTAACTGCTTGACAATAAAACTTACAGTTTTCCACTAGAAAATCTAGAAGATGGGCACCTCTGAGTTTTGTAGACTTCCTAATCATACAAATTTTATGTTATCAAATATCTACTACACAGTGTTAGAGGAAAAATAGGTGAACTGCAACATGATTCATTATTTTCAATTCCAGACTAAACAGTTCCTGAAGAACTCTTACTAAATATACATACACTTAATAACAGTACATTTCTTTATAGTGACTTTCTAAAATAGGACAAGAGGCTAACCCAATTCTAACAGCTTTTTTGAAAATCTTTATTGCTCTATTGATGACTAAATTAATATATACTCATAAAAATTTTAAAACTACTAAATAAAGTGATAATAAGATGATACTGACTAAACATTTACTAAGGTACTATGCTAACTCATATAGATCCCAAAACTACTATCATTCCCATTTTACAGAAGAGGAAATTAAGGCTGAGAGAGATCATGTATCTGTCCTGAGATCACATGAGTGAGAAGTGGCAGAGACAGGACTTGAACATATGATGGGATCTAACTTAACCTAGCTTAACCATTATTCCATACTACCAAGTAGCAAACTATACAGTGAAAGGGTCTCAGCACGGGGTACAAGTTAGGCTGACTCAAAGGTCAAGGATGTGTCTTGTAAATATTATTGATATTTAAAAATAACCAGTCCTTTTATAATTTTACAGAGATCTCTCAATGCCCATCTGTTTCAAAATGACTATGTAAAAATGTCCTGCTTCTGAATTCAACCCAAAAACCCTTACAGAAGAAGATCCTGAGAATAGACAAAAGAAAACTTAACAGACACCACATGCCCTGGCTCCCTGCTTGTCCTGGGTTTAGCACAGTTTTAACTCTTGCCTCAGTTTTCCAGGCAAGTTTGTTGCTATGCTGACGAAATCTCCAGAACTAATTAAGCCAGGCAAGCCCAGATGAGGACTGGATTAAAGGAGATGAGATCTAACTACAATCCAACACTTGGTACTTGTTCATTGTCAAGGAGACTAAATAGAACAGGGCTGTTTGCTTGAAATGGCACCTGAGTTAGCTCTTGTTCTCTCATTCTCTCTCTCCTTCTATCTCTCTCTCTCTCTCTCTCTCTCTCTCTCTCTCATATCACCCTCAATAAGAATCTTGAGGATAAGAGGATGTCATTTCCCACCACGGGTCCAGGAAATACTCCAGCTTATCAGACATTTAACTCTCCAACAAGTTAATTGAAGTAACTGTGCTGAAGGCAGCAGCTGACTGGACCCTTCAAGGCACTGCTTTGTGTGAAACACACACAGCAGGCCCACTTCTGCTCCTAGATATTCAGAACTCTCCCTACAGCTCTCTGACATCTCCAGGCTGGTACAGAAGAGCTTTAGGCTTTTTAGAGGGGATTATTTTCAAAAATTATCTCCACCTAAACCTGCTGTAAATAGTTCCAGTGTGAGCTATTGGACAGCACCTGAGAAGACATTTTCTTAACAAGGTGAAAGTTTATCATCTGAAATAGAATTTTTCTAAGAAACGATCAATGATTGCCTGAGTCTTGTTTAATATGATAATGCGTGTGCATACACACACACACGCCCTGATCAATATATAACACATAATCAAGGGAGAGAAAAACAAGGAGGAGAATCTGCAGGTACATAGAAACTGAAATACATCATGGAATCCAAACCCTGCTTTTCCTGCAGCACTCTCCAGTGGTGGCTGATTATTTTCTCACACCTCAGCTACCTCAGGGCCAAGAAGCTTACTACGTGTCATCTATGCTCGCCATTGCTATTCCTAGTCCTCTTTTCTCCTGTAAACCTTCCTTTTGGCTTATATCTTCTGACTATACCAGCCTCTCTCTTTGTGTCACTGTCAACAATTCCTTCACTTATCAGACCTTGGCATCTTCCAACCCCACCCAGGCCCTGTCACTGTTCTCAATAATATCAATATCAATATAGATGGATTTCCAAACTCCTGGCTTCTTAGTTCCTTGACCTCCTCATTTCTATTGACCTTCCCTTGCACCCCGTTTTAACCACCCATCCCTAAGATTCTTGAATCTTCTTCACCTTTCATATCACTAACTCCATCATCCCCTTCTCTGTCCATAACCTCTCCTTTTTCCACTTTGTATGTTCAAGTACTTCCACTACAACCATTCTTTGACTTCATTAAGATCTCCAGTCCTTTGACTTAATCACTTTTTCCCAATCCATCAGCTAAGTTTTTCTTTACTTTGCTTTTTGTCCATTGGATCCCTCCCCTTGGTCCTTTGAATAACTCTTGTAAACATCCTAAACTCCCTCACCTCTCTGTCATTTCATTTTATCCATCTGGCAAAATCTGGAAGAATGTTATTGTCCACTTTCACCATACCTGTGTCAGATTGATAACTACCTGCTGGATAAAGTTACACAAGAGAAAGACTTGGAACATACACCTTCATGACTGCCAACCTCATACATGTTCTCAATGCCATATGCCATCCTAATTGCAGATCTTTGATCGATTCCACTTCCCACTCTCCACAGACTACTTCAAATTCCTCCATTTTCCTCAAACCTCCACTCCTTGACTCCATCCTCCTCCCTCTCTTTGCACAGATTACAGAGAAAATTGAAGCCATTAGACATAAATCCTCTCCTTTACCTGATTACAAACAAAAAAGCCTACCTACACCACTGGATTTTTCAGTTAAAAGCCAGCTCTACCACATAGGAACTGGGAATTTTGTCATATCACATAGGCTTTCTGTGCTTTTTTTGTTTTTTATAAAAAAGGAATAATAGTACCTAATTAACAAGATTATAAATTTAATGAGTTAATATATGTAAAGTGCCCAGTTCATAGTAAGACCTATTTAACTGCCTGATATATTAGACATTATTATTATTGTCCTTTCTTCCTGTTATGATAAAGGAACTAAGCATTCCTCCTACCTAAGGTAAATTCCTCTACCTGTACCACATATCCCATCTCTTCCATTTATACTAAGAGCCTAATATCATTCAACAAATATTTGTTAAGTGCCTTCTATATGCCAAACACTTACTAGGCATTGGGCTACAGTAAGTAGGAACTTGTATTATTCAAAGTACAGCAAGAAGTCCAGGAGTGCTAGAGCAGTATATGAAAGTCAGTCATAGATGAGATGGGAGGGGTAGTGGGACCCATAACTTATAGGAACTTATAGGATTGATGTTTACTAAATTATCACTGGGTCCCATTTTGTTTCAAGATTATGGACAAAGCCATAAATTAAATGTTGCATATGACCTGATACATAATATTAGTGAACCATCCAAATTAGTCACCTTCTTCAAAAGGTGCTATGGGCTGCCAGGATTCATCCTAAATCCCGGTTGGATAATGGAGTTCATTCAATGATTAAAAGAGTCTAAATCAAGAAGCTACATGTGGCCTTATCAAACCCATCTCCCACTTTATGACTCTGTTAGCTGTGACTTATGCCTTGGCCTCTCAACGATCCACTCCTAATCTTAAATCTTACATCAATTTTTTACTTTTGAATTTCCCTTTAGCCTCGTGTAGTGTGCCTTGTGCTTATGGCATGCTGGATAAGAGCATTAACTGCAATTTATTAAATAGGCAGGGTTTTAAAATTCTATATGTGGCTGTTTCCTCATCTATAAATTTAGGATCCTAATAGCAGCTATATCATAGCACTATTGTAAGGCTTAAATGGTACATTACATGTAAAGTGTCTGGCCTCTAGTAAATGCTAACCAGAGATCTGTGGAGACAAATTTGGCCCAAGTGCCATTGCGAACTCTACACCATACTAGCTATGTGACCTCATGAGAGTTAATTCACTTCTTTAAGCCTCGATTACCCCATCTGCAAACTGGGGATAATATTAGTAGCTACCTTACAGGTTGTTAGAGGATGAAATGAGATATAATGCCTAGAAACTGCTTACGACACAGTAGCTTCTCTTGTTATTATGATTAAAGTCTCAAACTTTGCATTTAAAAAGTCAGATTTCCTGTGCTCCCATCCCCATGTAAAATTATATTATTTGCTGCTACATATTTCCTTCCTCACCCCTTGGCCACTTTCCCAAATCCTAATTATCTTTCCTCTTATTATAGGATATCTTCAAAGATAATGTTCTTATCCACAGTCTGGGACAGCCTACCTAACATTATACACACTTTCTGTCACCAAAACAAGAACCCCAGCAGGGGTAAACACATTTCAACTGTCACTCGTTTCCATCTTTACACCATTTGTTTTCATAGGTGATTATCACATTTTGGAATTTATCCTCAAATCAACGTAGTTTACTGGCAACCAGACAGTGCAGCCATGAGAAGAGGCTGTAGCCTGACTGTGGGAAATCCACCCCAGAGTAGAGGACACAGAAGACACAGCCAAGCAGACACAGCCTGAAGTCTAAAGCAAAACCATTATCAATCACCCAGATGGCTGGTGATGGGGCTTTGTGGACATGCAATGATGCATAGCAGGGGTTCCAGCAGAGACAAGGAAACTAGGGAGAGTGAAGGAGTGGTAGTTTGGGATAAAAGAATAGAAAATGATCTCATCTCTTCCTCGGTATGGCATCAGTCAAATCTGTTAAGATTTCTGAGTTTTTGTTTTTCCTTTTATAAGAATTAAATATGCTCTCTGCAAGCCACTTCCCTCTATTCCATGTAATTAGAAACTTCCACCATTAGAGATTCACATCTTTAACAGCATTTGCAATAATCTGGATGAGATTGGAGACTATTATTCTGAGTGAAGTAACTCAGCAATGGAAAACCAAGCATTGTATGTTCTCATTGATATGCGGGAGCTAAGCTATGAGGACACAAAAGCATAAGAATGATACAATGGACTTTGGGGACTTTGGGGGAAGAGTGGGAGGGGGGCGAGGTATAAAAGACTACAAATACGGTGGAGTGTATACTGCTCGGGTGATGGGTGTATCAAATTCTCACAAATCACCACTAAAACTCTTACTCATGTAACCAAATACCACCTGTGCCCCAATAACTTATAGGAAAAAAACTCCCCCCTCCACTCCATCCCTACTGTCACTGTCTTAGTTTAGTCCCTCATCATTTAGCACCAGAATACTACTATAATCATTTCTTAACTGCTACTTCTCTTAAACTCCCACCTCATTTCCACATATACCAGCATGTCCAAAGTCTCAAATCTAACCATGTCTTTTCATTCTTTAAAAATGTGGGGGAACCCAAATGTCCTGGGCCTTGCCAACCAGTGAATACAAATAAGGTCACATTAACCCTATTACAGAAATCATAATAGCCCTGAGATCCCATCTGTTTCAGTGTAGAAAATTCAGTCTGTTCACATGCACACGTATGTTTATTGCAGCACTATTTACAATAGCAAAGACTTGGAACCAACCCAAATGCCCATCAATGATAGACTGGATAAAGAAAATGTGGCACATATACACCATGGAATACTATGCGGCCATAAAAAAAGAATGACTTCATGTCCTTTGCAGGGACATGGATGAAGCTGGAAACCATCAACCTCAGCAAACTAACATAGGAACAGAAAACCAAACACCACATGTTCTCAATCATAAGTGGATGTTGACAGTGAGAACTCATGGACATAGGGAGGGGAACATCACACACTGGGGCCTGTCAGAGGGTGAGGGAAAAGGAGAGGGAGAGCATTAGGACAAATATCTAATGCATGCAAGGCTTAAAACCTAGATGATAGTTTGATAGGTGCAGCAAACCACCATGACACATGTACACCTATGTAACAAACCTGCACGTTCAGCACATGTATCCCAGAACTTAAAGTAAAATTAAAAAATTAAAATTAAAATTAAGAAAGAAAGTTCAGTCTTTTATAGAATATAGATAAAAACCATCAGGAGTGCTTACTGGGGTCCATAAACCCTGTCAGTCATCCCTTACTGATGCAGCTGGCTGTGACAGAACTCCACAACCTTGGGTTCTGAAGGTGCCTAGTAGGAAACATTCCAACCTGAAAGTTTGATCTGGCTGAAGTCACTACTGCTTCGGGGCGATGGACCTTAGAAACTATTATGTGGCCTCCATGGCACATTATTTCAGTATTGTGTTATTCAAATGTGGCCACAGCCTCTGCCTAGCTAATTCCAAAGATGCCAAGGTCAATAGGAAGTGACATCAGGAACAGAGGAACACTGCTGTCCATCTTATATATAGTCTTGGCCTATAATGGGGCAGGTGACTAACCAGCCCTCCAAGCAGAGGCTCACCAACCCTCCAGGGACTCTCACCACAAACAGTTGCCCAGAAGAGATCACTACCCAGGCCTTCCTACTACTCTGGGAGGCCAAAAACAAGTGACAGGCATGCCCCAACCAAATTTTCCTCCTCCCACCCTTTAGGGAAGCCCACATTCAGAATAACTTGTTTCATTTTGATCATCTTCTGGGGTGCTCATATTATCCTGGGGACTGAATAGGAATGCCCCTGTGTAGAGATTCCTCAGAATCTTTGCATACCATGTCGCACTATGCTCAAATGGAAATAATTTTAAAAAGCAAACCCATGGAACATACAACTTATGAAGAACTGTTTTAAGCATGTTAATATCATACAAGATAGATTAATCTCCTCCCCATTTTACAGATGAGAACACTGAAAAACATAGGGGTTAAGTGACTTGCCTAAGGTTATACAGCTAGCACACTGCATAGGCAAGATTAAAACAGAGAGTGTCTGGTTCCAGAGTTTATAGTACTAAGCCATTCATTTTACTGGAATTTTCCAGTTAAATGGAAAATGAGAAGCCCAGACAAGTATTTGTCCTCCTTCTCTTCTTCCCTCACCTCCACCAACCACTACTACTCAATTTCACTGGCAGACTTTTCAGAACTTCTGGCTAACAACACAAAGCCTAAAATACACCTGCCCCTAACATTTCTGGAAAACTGGGGCAAGAGTAAAAATGGAGGTCCACATACCATAAGTCTAAAAAAGGTTAACAAACTGATGAATAAAACATGTTTAACTCTCTTACCTTTATAAACATACCTTTGTAACAACTTGGAAGTCCAGGTTTGCAGAATTCCATGACTCCTCAGAGTTCTTCACAAGAATTTGGTGGTATAAGGTGTGAGCCCAAAATACCTGAGACAAGTCTCAACCAATTTAGAAAGTTTATTTTGCCAAGGTTAAGGACACGTGCCTGTGACACAACCTCAGGAGGTCCTGACGATATATGCCCAAGGTGGTCGGAGCACAGCTTGGTTTTAGACATTTTAGGGAAACATGAGACATCAATCAATATATGTAAGATGTGCATTGGTTCACTCTGGAAAGGCAGGACAACTGGAAGCAGGGAGGGGGATTCCAGGTCATAGGTAGGTAAGAGACAAACGGTTGCATTCTTTTGAGTTTCTGATTAGCTTTGCCATAGGAAGCAATCACATATGCATTTATCTCAGTGAGCACAGGGATGACTTTGAGTTCTGTCTGTCATTTGTCCACAAACTGTGAGGGAGGTATGTAGTTTTGTTTTGTTTGTTTGTTTTTGTGTTTTTATCTTAGTAGCAATCTTTTATTTGAATAGAATGGGAGACAGGTTTGCCCTAAGCAATTCCCAGCTTGACTTTTCCTTTTGGCTTAGTGATTTGGAGGGTATCGAGATTTATTTTCCTTTCACAAAGGAAAGTCAGCCCACCCCCTTCTTCTCCTAGCTCAATACTGCACCATCCTGTCTTTTATGTATATGGGTGGACACTCTAATCTGAGTATGATCTACAGTCCTCAGAAGAACCACTTCTTCAGGGTAGAGATATGTACAGTAATGGTGTAGTTTGCCTTTGGGAGAAGAAACCCTAGAAACATGGCAGTGAAAGCTCTGGAAGTGGGTTCCAAGCCATTTGATGACAGAGAGAGAGGAGTCACCACAATACCTGGCAGATAGTAAGCACTATAGAAATCTCATCTGTGATTATCCTCTGAGGAAGATATATGCACGAACTTGATCATAGGAGCAAATGAGGCAGATGCCCATTCCATTAAAAAGGCATGGCAGGCCGGGCGCGGTGGCTCAAGCCTGTAATCCCAGCACTTTGGGAGGCCGAGACGGGTGGATCACGAGGTCAGGAGATTGAGACCATCCTGGCTAACACGGTGAAACCCCGTCTCTACTAAAAAAATACAAAAAAACTAGCCGGGCGAGGTGGCGGGCGCCTGTAGTCCCAGCTACTCGGGAGGCTGAGGCAGGAGAATGGCATAAACCCGGGAGGCAGAGCTTGCAGTGAGCTGAGATCCGGCCACTGCACTCCAGTCCGGGCGACAGAGCGAGACTCCGCCTCAAAAAAAAAAAAAAAAAAAAAAAAAAAAGGCATGGCAGCTCTGATTGCCCGTGCACAGAATTCCAACATATTTGGGTGAGTTTCAGTTTCTGACATGTGGAAACAAAATCTTTCAGTTCAGACCTACTCAGTTTTTATGTATGAATTCAAACAATCAGAAAAAGAAGCAGCACAGCATCATGTTATAAGCGAACTCTTAATCTGTTGTTAAAGTAAGGAAAAACATGCCCTCAAGCTCATTCTGATGAACCCAATACAAATGTGAGGGTTATTAGTTTTTCTTCTATTGTATATAGGAGCAAAAAGTTGGAAAGGACACATGCAATTTGTAAAATCAAATTCGTGAGTGCAGGACCGCCTAAATGGTATGGAGTGAGAAACAAAGTTGCTCTACTCAAAGATAATTTCCCCTATGTGGCAGTAGTTTCACCAACTGGAACTCATTTCTTTGAGTTAAGACATCATCTTTTCTGGGAACCACACATGTAAGTTTAATGTATTAGGTCATGTATTAGCCTATCATCAGCCATTAAATTATTAGTGCTAAATTCATCAACAAATGACCAAGAGCTGAAAGCCAAGATCCCAAGGTCTTTGCTGAATTCCAAGAAAGAGTGAGCCCTAGTGCTCTGGAGACAGAGCCAGAAAGCAGCACAGATTCAAACTTGTACTTCAAGAGTTTTGTCATTACAATACAACAAACACAAAAACAAACAAACAAACAAAAAAAAAACCCCAATTTTAAAATGGGCAAAAGACTTGAATAGCCATTTATTTAAAGAGGTATACAAATGGCAGACAGACACATCAAAAGCTGCTCACCATCACAAATCATTAAGGATATGCAAAACAAAACCACAATGCACAACCACTTCACATGTGCTAGTGTGGCTATTAATAACAACAACCGCCGCCCACCTCTCCACCCGCCCCCAAAAAAAACCGAAGTGTTGGTGAAGTTGTAGAGAAATTAGAACTCCTGTGTATTGCTGGTGGGATTGTAAAATGATGCAGCTGCTGTGGAAAATGGTATGGCAGTCCCTCAAAAAAACATAGAAAGCAATTCCCCTTCTGGGGATATAACCTAGAGAATTGAAAGCAGGGATTCAAGTGGACATTAGTATACCAATCACAATAGCTAAAAATGCAGAAGCAACCCAGTGTCCATCAACAGATGAACAGATAAACAAAATGTGGTACATGAATACAATGGAATATTTTTCAGCTTTTAAAAGGAGGGAAATACTGACACGTGCTAGAATATAGATGAACCTTGAAGACATCATTTTAAGCAAAATATGCCAGTCACAGAAGGAATAATCTGATTCCACTTATATCCAATACCTAGAATAGTCAAACTCGTAGAGACAGAATGATGGGTGCCAGGTCTGGGGGGAGGAGGGAATGAGAAGTTAGCATTTAATGAGTAAAGAGTTTCAGCTTGGGAAGATGAGAAAGTTCTAGAGAAGCATAGTGGTGATGATTGTACAACAATGTGAATTTACTTAATGCCACTGAACTGTACACTTGAAAATTGTTAAAATGATAAATATTATGTTCTATGTCTTTTACCACAGTACAAAAAGTTAACTGCCTACCATAATACTTCTAATCCTGATGATAATACTATGTGAGTAGAGTTTATGAAATTTTGTTGTTTTGTTGTTGTTGTTGTTGTTGTTGTTTACAAAAGAAAGAAGTTTAATTGGACTTACAGTTCCATGTGGCTGGGGAAGCCTCACGATCATGGCAGAAGGCAAGGAGGAGCAAGTCACATCTTACAAGGATGGCAGCAAGCAAAGAGCTTGTACATCCTTTACAATAACCATAAGATATCATGAGACTTACTCACTATAATGAGAACAGCATGGGAAAGACCTGCGCCTGTGATTCAATTACCTCCCACCAGGTCCCTCCCACAACATGTGGGAATTTGAGATGAAATTTGGGTGAGAATATATCCAAACCATATCATTCCACCCCGGCCCCTCCCAAGTCTCATGTCCTCACATTTCAAAACCAATCATGCCTTCCCAACAGTCCCCCAAAGTCTTAACTCATTTCAGCATTAACTCAGAAGTTCACTGTCCAAAGTCTCATCTGAGACAAAGCAAGTCCCTTCTGCCTATGAGCCTATAAAATCAAAAGCAAGTTAGTTACTTCTTAGATACAATGGGGGTACAGGCATTAGGTAAATACAGCCATTCCAAATGGGTGGCATTGTCCAAAACAAAGGGGCTACAGGCCCCATGCATGGTTTTGTTTTTGTTTGTGTTTGTAATTATACTTTAAGTTCTTGGGTACACATGCACAACCCGCAGGTTTGTTACATATGTATACATGTGCCATGTTGGTGTGCTGCACCCATTAACTCGTCATTTACATTAGGTACATCTCCTAATGCTATCCCTCCCCCCTCCCCCCACCCCACGACAGGTCCCAGTGTGTGATATTCCCCTTCCCTGTGTCCAAGTGTTCTCATTGTTTAGTTCCCAACTACGAGTGAGAACATGCAGTGTTTGGTTTTATGTCCTTACGATAGTTTGCTGAAAATGATGGTTTCCAGCTTCATCCATGTCCCTACAAGGGACATGAACTCATCCTTTGTTATGGCTGCATAGTATTCCATGGTGTATATGTGCCCATAAAACTGTTTTAAAAGTAGTATCTTAAAATATTTTGTATTCTAGACTATATAATATCCATTTTTGCTTTAATGCTTGAAAAGGGGTCCCAAGATCTATGAACAAACATGATGCTTTATGAAGGTGTTTGCCCTGACTCTGCAAAATAGTGTATACTATCCTCTGACAGCAATTTGAGAAGTGAAAGCATAAAGTAGAGTTTCTCAACCATGAAACTATTGACACTTGGGGCTAACATAATTCTTTGTTGTTAGAGGGCTACCAAATGCATTGCAAGATATTTAGCAGCATCCCTGAGCTCAACCTCCTAAGTGCCAGTAGTGAGAGAGATAGACTGAGCCCTTCACAAGATGATCCTGGAAAAGCAGAAAAGTGGGGTATCGGGGGAACCCACCCCCAATATTTCAATGTAGGTTCTTTCTATTTTCTCTAAGAGTCAACCAGCTGAGAAATAAAGAGAAAGAGTACAAAGAGAGGAATTTTACAGCTGGGCCCCCAGGGGTGACATCACATACTGGTAGGATCATGATGCCCACCTGAAAAGCAAAATTTTTCAGCAGGTTTTTATTAAGGACTTCAAAAGGGGAGGGGGTGTATGAACAGGGAGTAGGTCACAAAGATCACAAGGCAAAGGGCAAAATTAAAAACTCTTGATAAGGGTCTGTGTTCAGCTGTGTACATATTGTCTTGATAAACATCTTAAACAACAGAAAACAGGGTTCGAGAGCAGAAAACCGGTCTGACCTCAAATTTACCAACTGTTAACTGAAAATGTTTAAAATGACTCTTAACTCATTAACACTCCTTATTCTCCATGTAAGCAAGGGACTTATTTCTCTTAGAATTTTTGTTCAGTAACATAAGTGACTTATTTAAGACCTTTTTTGTCCTTTCACTGGGCCTTTTAAGTTTCAAAACGAAGTTGAAGTACTTCACATCCCTTGTAAGTTGTATTCCTAGGTATTTTATTCTCTTTGTAGCAATTGTGAATGGGAGTTCATTCATGATTTGGCTCTCTGTTTGTCTGTTATTGATGTATAGGAATGCTTGTGATTTAACAAAGATTTTTGAAGTCTGGAAAAGAGTTGCTCAGTTGTCTTTCAGGATTATTCCAATCTGCATTTTCCTCTCAACTTCCAATCAAAACATGCCATTGAGAGGAAGCCTGTTGATTTGTTTCATTTTGTTTTGTGTCTCCACAGTTGTATGCAATTATTAAATCATTGCTTTCTGTGAAATGAATTGAAATATTTTTTGAACACCTACTATGCATTCATTATGCTTCCCACTACCTGTCCTTGATGTTCTCTATGAATTTGGCATTTGTATTTTCCATAATACTGGACATTAACATCTAATTAATATTAATCAAGAATATAATTTCAATTTGGGCAGGATTCTGTAAATTTTGATTTGCTAGAAATGATTTTTCCATGTTGCCACTATGAACATATTATACTTCTCTACAGGGTTGAGTTTAGAATGTGTGTGTGTGTGCGTGCACCTGTGTGTGACAATTTTGATAAACTAAGTAAGATCCCTATATCTGGCAGATCTCATCTTTAACCTAAGCAGGTGCAAAGTTTGTCATGAATATTACAAGAAGATGCATTGATAAAAACTCACAGAACCCGTGAGATTTCAGGAGTGTTTGAACTGAAGGCCTAACTGTAAAGTAAGGGGCCCAAGAACCAGTGATGTCAAAGGATAACAGATAATGAAACCACATACCAAAAATAGCAAGAAGTCCCCTGTAGAAAGGAGAATTTCAGAGCATGACAGGTTCTGTGCAGGGTACTGAGTTTCGACCTGGCATTTAAAGGCAAGCAGTCCTATCTGCCATGCCTCATGCTGGGGTACAGCACATTGCCCATGCCTTTCAGTTCTTCCAGAAAGGGTCAGGAAAGCTGCTTGGTGTCTGGGCTGTACATTGGGTTATGCAAGGCCCAACTGTCCTGGGATTTTTTTTTTTTTTTATCATGCGCTAAGGGCTAAGAATCATAACTGGTCAATATAAGTGATGTGTGCTTAGAGAGCTCTGGATTAAAAGTTCAGTGTACCTGTTCCAGTATGTTTGCTGACATTAGGCATGGCTAACAAAAGAGTAAGGCCACACACACACACCTCTAACTTCTGTTTAATGAAAGTGAATGCAGAATAGAAATAGTTCAAAATGCTACATGCTTGATTCTATTCAGTATTTCAATTATATCTATTACATTGTGTTGTAAGCTGGGTTGATTAGCAATACGTTAGCTCATTAACTTTGAGAGTCTGACCACCTTATGCTCTCTATGGATGGCATCTGAGTGCCCTCATTTATATGCATTTGATTCACTCATGGAGGTTTTCCTGGGAGAAAAATAAAACTCATAATAAAACAAATAGCCACTGGGAAGACAATACAATAATAATTATAAGGAACACTATCACAATTATGCCTTCAAATTCCAACAGCATAAATGCAAACCTACTTTTAGGCAGGAACTTGTAAAAATAACAGGCAGATGGTATGTGAAAATTCATACAGCTTTATAAAAATGCAATAATATTGTGCTTTGTGTTGACAGAGTTCCTTCCTTGAAAAGAGCTCTAATCCCTTGACGGATGCTCTCTAAGGATGTGCAGCCCACTTGCTGAACTACCCAGAAGTCAGGGTGCAGATAGGCATGTCATGGAAGTGTTGGTAGGACCCCACCCTGCACATCATTCTGTGACATGAGAAACAATTGAGCTTCCAGATCAAATTGACATCTCCTGCAATGTTCCAGATATTTGGACTTTCCCAGCCAGGCAAAAGAAGCAAGGCTAGGCAGGGTGCAGTGGCTCACGCCTGCAATCCCATCACTTTGGGAGGCCAGTGCAGGAGGATTGCTTGAGCCCAGGAGTTTAAGATCAGTCTGAGCAACATGGCATAACCCTGTCTCAACAACAAAAAGAAAAAAGAAAAAAAGAAAAAAATTACAAACATTAGCTGGGCACAGTGGCATGTGCCTATTATCCTAGCTACTAGGGAGGCTGAGGTAGGAGGATCACTTGAGCCCTGGAGATCGAGGCTACAGTGACTAGTGATCATACCACTGCACTCCAGCCTGAGACCCTGCCTCAAAAAGAGAAAAACAAAAAGAGGAGCAAGGCTCAACCCTGTCATCAATCCATTCACTGATTTATTCAATCAGTGCTTACATAGAACTCAGGAATGTATTCACTTAGCAAAGAGCTGCTTAGTTGCAGCTGAATATTAGAATCACTTTGGAAGCTTTTAAAAATTACTGAATCTCGAAGCTCATCCCCAGGGTTTCTGACTTTTTTCACTGGTAATAATATTTATTAAGCATATACTTTGGGGTTAGTTTGCTAACTCATTTATTGACATAAAATTCACATGAATAAAATTCAATCATTTGAAGTATATAATTGAATAGCTTTTAGTGTATTCACAGAGAAGTACAACCATTACAGTCAACTTTATTTAGTTAGTTAGTTAGTTAGTTAGTTAGTTAGTTAGTTAGTTAGTTAATTATTGAGACAGTGTCTTCCCCTGTCACCCAGGCTGGAGTGCAGTGATGCAATCTTGGCTCACTGCAAAGTCTGCCTCCCGGGTTCAAGCAATTCTCATGCCTCAGCCTCCCAACTAGGTGGGACTGCAGGTGGGCACTACCACATCCAGCTAATTTTTGTATTTTTAGTAGAGACAGGGTTTCACAATGTTGCCCAAGCTGCACTCAAACTCCTGACCTCAAGTGATCTGCCCGCCTCAGCTTCCCAAGGTGCTGGGATTACAGGCATGAGGCACTGCGCCCAGTCCACAGTCAACTTGAGAACATTTGCATCATCCCAAAAAGAAACCCTGACTGGAGACAATCCCAGCCTAGACTCACACTTTGTATAACCTTGGACATTATTTAACCTTCGCTATTTCAATTTCCTAATTGGAAAATGGGAATAATAATACTTAAGTATTTGGTTTTTGGGAGAATTAAAGTAAAATTTAAAGAAAGAAATCCTGCACACATTAGCTATCAGTACCATTCCCCATGTCCTCATCCCCGCCCTGGCCCTAAAAAAAAATATGATTCTACTTTCTGTCTATATAGATTTGCCTATTCTGGACATTTCATATAAATGGGATCATATAATAAGTGGCATTTTTTGTTGGATTGCTTATAATTTGCATAAAATTTTCAAGGTTCAAATATAATGTCTCGTGAATCAATACGCCATACATTTTTATGACTGAATAATATTCCACTGTATGGATGTACCACTTTTTGTTGGTCAACTATTTATCAGTTGATCGACATTTGTATTGTTTCCACATTTTGGTACTGGGAATACAGCATAGAACACTACACAGTGCTTATCTTGGCATAATTTACAGTCCAGCATTCACTCAAGGATATTCAGAGGAAACCTAATTAGGATGCCAGACATATTATTAGGGTCCAACTGATTCCAACACATGCCTCTAACTTGGCTATTGCTTATTTCTCTCCTCAGAGTTAATGAGGGAAGAAAGGAATCATTTTGAATAAACTTAACATCAGGTATTTTACAAAAAGGAACCTCACATTCTCAGGAAAAAAGGGGGGGTTCTGGACAGTAAAATACAGTAAACTTATGTTCACATGTATTTATTTAGTACTTCTTGGGACTTTAGCACTACAGTAAGTGCTTTAGTGGATATGAAGGAGAAAGAACAAAAAGAGAATTAAAGGGAGAGAAAAACAGAAAGGAGAGGCTGAATAAGAGAAAAAGTATTTCTGAGCTCCTGCTATGCACATGACATTATGCTATGTGCATTCAAACACCTCATCTTATTTTAATGACATATGAGAGAGGCGTCCTGTCCATAAAGATATATTCTAGTTGGAGAGACAAGCACAAAACGACCATGGAATGCTACATAGCATTTATTATGAAATCATACAACATTGTCTGGTACAGAAAATTAAGAGTCCAGGAAAGACAAAAGTCAATATACGCTAGAAGGGGAAAGAAAGGCATGAGGCCAGCTGATTTACTTGTATGACAAGGTGTAGGATTTTTTTTTTTTTTTTTTTTTTTTTTTTGAGACGGTGGCTTGCTCTGTCACCCAGGCTGGAGTGCTGTGGCCGGATCTCAGCT
>NC_045445.1:49785500-49798548 GCF_002776525.5 Piliocolobus tephrosceles
GCACCCATCAACTCGTCAGCACCCATCAATTCATCATTTATATCAGGTATAACTCCGGCTAGTTTTTTTGTAGTTTTTAGTAGAGACGGGGTTTCACCGTGTTAGCCAGGATGGTCTCGATCTCCTGACCTCGTGATCCGCCCGTCTTGGCCTCCCAAAGTGCTGGGATTACAGGCTTGAGCCACCGCGCCCGGCCAAGACAAGGTGTAGGCTCTCAATTTGGTAGAGGAGTGGGGCTTCCAGGGAGCACAGGGGTAGGAACAAGCATGAGAAATAATAGCTTCTATTATCTAGGAACTATTTCACACTAAGCTATCTCCTCCAAGCCAGACTTTACGTGGGATAAAGGCAATGTTTTGTACTTTATACTGTTTTTACTCTTTATCTGTACTACAGTTGAATTGCTTCAGAGCTTGGATAGGGAAGAGGGTGCTATTTATTCTCCCCTTCAAAATCTCATCTCCCAAACTGCTTGGGCTCCTGAAATGAACCACCAAATTATAGGGCTCTCAGTTTTAAATACGCAGGTGAGGCTTTGGGGCGGAGAGAACGCTGAAAAACACAGTCCAAACTTCCTGAAAGCTCAAGCTATAATAATGCGTTTGACTGCAGGCAAGTCTAACTAATCAGGAATTTAGCAAAATCCTCTTTAGCCTTCTGGAGGCAAAATAGTGTAGTATTTTAGGAGCACAAACTATGGAACCAGAATACCTGTGTTTGAATGTCACCTCCTTATCACCTGTGTGGCTTTGAGCAATTTATTTTACTTATGGCCTCAGTTTCTTCTTCTGAAAAACTAAATGGGTTCCTATGAAAAGTAATTGTGTTAATGGATGTAAACTGCTTCTTAGACAGTGCTTGGCATGTAGCAAATACTGTCTCAGTTTGTTAGCACTATCATTGGATAGATTCTGCAAATGAACCTATTGAATAAGAGTTGGCTCCTGATGAAAGATTGAAAAATCACTCATTCTTGTGGAAACTCAAAAAATGTACTTGCTCCCTGACAGTACTAATGACTACAGTGAAAGCAGGAGAGCTTAGGTCAGATAAGTAATTAGTGCTGACCAAAGAAATATATTGAAGTCTCTAATGAATGAATGAGTTCATTACTCAACTCAGCTTGGACAGTAGATCCAGACTATCCATCCTTCACTTAAATGCAATTTAGGATCCAGGCCCTATCCCCAGACCTTGTTGAGGTAGTAACTGAGAACCTTTTTATTTATTTATTTATTTATTTATTTATTTATTTATTTATTTATTTAAGACAGGGTCTCACTTTGTACCATCTCGGCTCACTGCAGCCTCGAACTCTGGAGCTAAAACAATCCTCCTGACTCAACCTCCAGAGTAACTGGGACCACAGGCATTCACCATAGCTCCCAGCTGGTTTCTTTTGTATTTTTTTGTAGAGAGGAGGTTTCACTATGTTGCTCAGGCTGGTCTCAAACTCCTGAGCTCAAGTGATCCTCCCACCTCAGCTTCCCAAATTGTTGGGATTGCAAGGTGTGAGCCAGCGCACCCAGCCAAGAGAAGCATTTTAGAATTAAAGTATAGTTTCAAATAATAGTCTATTATTTTCAAAAATGGTATTTTCTTCGTTTAAAAAAAGCAAATATCCTTTATACTTATGGGGAAAGAAAAATAAAAAGACTGTTTGGCCAGGCGCTGTGGCTCTAACCTGTAATCCCAACTCTTTAGGAGGCCGAGGCGGGCGATCACTTGAGGTCAGGAGCTCAAGACCAGCCTGACCAACATGGAGAAACCCCACCTCTACCAAAACTACAAAATTAGCCGGGCGTGGTGGTGCACTTCTGTAATCCTAGCTACTCGGGAGGCTGAGGCAGGAGAATCACTTGAACCCAGGAGGCGGAGGCTGCAGTGAGTTGAGATCATGCCACTGCACTCCAACCTGGGCAACAGAGCCAGACTCCATCAAAAAAAAGAAAAAAGGACAAAAGATCATTTATCATGTGCGTACCCAGTATTCATACTTAAGTCATACATTTCCTCTCCCTTTTATAACTTTGCATGTTACAACAAAACTCAGAGGTTTCAAATTGTACAGCCTTTGATTAAAATTAAGTAATACAGTGTGAATCTGTGTGTGTGATTAAAATTAAGTGACACAGTGTGAGTCTCTGTGTGTGTGTGTGTGTGTGTGTGTGTGTGTGTGTGTGTCTGTGTATCTTCAAAAGTAGATGAACTAAATTCTATGAATATTGGGTGTATTCTTGCTTTTGGAAAGGGCTTTGAGATAAGCATTTCCAATGGTTGCTTGGATGTCATCAAGTTTCTAAACAGAGCTAATATTAGTAATAGCCAACAAATTCTGAGTGCCTACTATATGCCAGACCCACTGTCACATGCATATTTCATTTGATACTCACAACAACCCCATGAGATGGATACCATTATGATCTCCATTTGACATATGTGGAAACTGAAGCATAAAGAGATTAAGTAAATTTCTCAAGGTCACAGAGCTAGCAAGCGACAGAGCTGGGACTGAAATCCAGCTTCTACCTACACTGTCAACAGCATTCTTCCCTTCCATTCAGGTAGGCTCTGGCTGAATCTACTCTAGTCCTCTGCGAGACAGGGATGGTATAGGAGACAGAAAAAGGATTTTGCCAAGCACAGA
This sequence comes from Piliocolobus tephrosceles, assembly GCF_002776525.5. Lineage (NCBI taxonomy): Eukaryota > Metazoa > Chordata > Mammalia > Primates > Cercopithecidae > Piliocolobus > Piliocolobus tephrosceles. Next base: position 49,788,148 of record NC_045445.1, read on the forward strand.
GGGTAAAGGTTAACTTAACTCTTTGCCCTGTCAAGGAGACAGAAGTATGATGAGGTTGAGGTTGTCCTTTACCTAATTTAACTCACTCAGCTCTGGCCACTGTCTGCTGTGCGTGCCTTCACATCCCTGCCTTACTCTCTGAGCTTCCACCGCAGCATAGTGGACTATGTATGCAGTAAGTACATGGGTACGTTTAGCGTGAACCCTAAGTAACAAGTGGGGAGAAGTTCATTATTAATTCTACGCAGAGATACCAGGCCTGGATAGGGGAGAGAATAGCCAGGAGGTTAGGGTTCCAGTTAAGGACTTAGGCCTTCAAGTCAAGCAGATCTGAGTTTGTATATTGTCTCCGTCACTTACTACCTGTCACTTAGAGCAAATTACTTAACCTCTTTCAACTTCATTTTGCTCATTCAGGAAATGGGGATGAGAACAAATCTTTCACAGTGCTGATGTGAGAATTCAGTAAGTTGCATGTCAATCACTTAGCACAGTCTGGCAAATAAAAACCACTGTATGGCAGCCACTCTTATCAGTGATATTATCTAATGAAATGTCCATGGGTTTTTCTCAGGAGAACACCTTCGGCAGACGAGCTGTCTGGCTGCCTCAAGATGGCACAATGTACAAGCAGGACACAGGAGTGGATGGGGGCATGGATAATGCGGCTCCTGAGCTCTCCAGTTCACCAATGACCAGCAGAGCCAGAAGGGCGCCCAGGCTGTGCAGACATACAGCTCTTTGGAGGTTGCTACCTCAAAATGACAAGGGCAAAATGTCAACTCCTGGGATACCTCCTCCCACCGGTAATGCCAATAATTGCTCTGTTACTAGGAATGGTGCCCAGGAGAGCTCCATGAAGCAAACCCCATAGTGGGACACAACTTTATACTGTGATTCTAGTACTTTCTCATGCATCAACACCTGAAACCTATGGCTATTAAGGCCTATTCATGCCTCACTGCATTTAAGCTGCTTACACCCAGCTAACTACTATAAACTCTAGAATCTCGTCCTCACAGTGCTCAGCTGCACAGGAATGGCTGCATGCTAAGCAGCAGGAGTGGACGGTCATCACTTCAGCTTGTCCTTGGTATCCACCCCTTTATCAGCTTGCTGAAGTTATTTTCACAGCACTTTATCACTGACTGTTGGAGTTTCTGACCAAAGATGGCCAGTGGAACACCACATTTTTTAATTGTATATACTGGTGTCAGTTTAACCCAGGCAAGAGGCACTGCCCTGAGGCCCACATTTTGAAGGGCCCTGCTCTGACTCTCCTGTGGTTGCAACTCTCCCCACAGAGTGGGCCATGGGGCCACAGGGACATGCACATTTTGAGTTCAGATCCTCAGCTTCTAGAACAAAATTTAGGTAAATGAACCCCAGAATTTTCTGCTCAAACAGCATGAAGACTACTGATGGGAGGAGGGTGGTTGTGTAGGACTCTTGCTGGGAGTTATCCCTCTAAGGGTATGCAGTGCCACAGGTGTACAAGTCCTAGCCTGTTGGGTGACCAATGGCCAGTTGTTTTGGACATTAGAGTGCTAGATAGAGCTTGGACGTGTAGGCTGGCATGTCCACGTGCTTGAACTTTCTTGTAGTGTGGAAAGAGAGCCAGGGATAGGAGAAGAGAGTCAAGGGTAGGAATATGAGAGGGCAGTGGGTGAGTAGGCCACAGACCAGATGCCTCCATTTGTAACATTGATCTGTGCCCTACAGATCTTAGATGGAAGACTGCCTGTTGGTTCTGCCTTGTTCTTACCAATTACATGGAAGAAGCAGAGGGGTGGTAGCTCCTCCCTCACCCTTCACAACAAAACAGAACAGGTGGCTTGCAAAATGGAATTTCCTTTTTGGCAGGAGAGTGTAATCTACAGCAGAATCCATCATGACTGAAAATTTCCAGAATAGGCTTAATTTCAAACATTTTATAACCTATGTTGGATATTTGTCCATGCCTATGTTCAAATTTGGGTCTCAATAAAGTCCTCTACATCCCCAGCTGGTTCTCTAAGTAAGCCTTCCTCCCAGCACCTTTAGTGTGTGAATATCGCTGGGCAGATGTGCTTTAAAGATAAACTCTAAGGCCTCTCAGTAGGAAAGCATCTGGCAGCCCTGAGTGCCCTGATGAGTGTCCTAACCCATGGAACCCTGCTCTCTCCTTCACAAATAGTCCAAACACTTCCCTGTCCTTCATTCAACATTCAACACTTGGTTCTGACAAGGAGGAAACTGCCTTTCACAAGCTCCAGATTCCCAATACCCTGGTGCTTACCCCCCTTCAGGAATGTGATTAGTGCTCGACACTGACTATTAACTTTCACTGTGGGGTTGTTGATCTTTTCCAGGGTAAATCTTGAAAGCATAAAACTTCTTTAATGTCAAACACTTAAACCGGATGAGAGAAAAATTAAACCACTAAAAACTGATGATCTCCAGTAAAACAAGCCCCATCCAAGAGTCTGGGCACTGCTAATGCTGTCTGCAGCAGCTCATTCGGTTTCAAGTACATTTGAAACAGCAATTGTTTCACCATGAGTAGCTGCTGTATGTCTGATGCACCACACTTCCGAATAATAAGGAAATCATTCAGTTGTTTCTTTGCTGAACAGGCTGGCTTGTCCGTGAGCAGTCTGGCCAGCAGAAGCCTCAGGGATCCCAGAGAGAAGCAGTTGTTTCCTGATTGGCATTTCGTCTAAGTACTAAGGACATCCACTGAAGAGAAGATGCTGGATTTCACCTCCATGGGCAGGTTAGTGAAAGTCTCTCAAGGAAATGAATCTTTTACAAAGCCATCCTCTGCCCTCTTTCCTTCAGTCCCTTTGCCTGCGACTCCCCAAAGTTGGCATTTTGGGACACAATCTTGACCTTTCTACTACAGGACTAGTCTTCTCCAGACAAGCCCCCTATACACAAGCCAGGGTAAGGAAAGGAAGCTATTTCATTGAGGAGGTAGTCATGACTCCAAGCTCACTTCCCAAGTCCTCATCTCCACTCCCATTCTGTCTCCTTAAATCTGTATCAGCCCTAAACAGCAGAAATTAGGACAAATTTGATTCTGCTCTTGCCATGTCCTTTTTAGCACCTAACATGAAGCTCCCACTCTGCCCCTTTAATGGTACACTCCTGCCTGTCCTCTTTGTGAGTTCTCCAAGCCTGGATTCTCTTCTCCATTTAAACACTCATCACCCTGATTTCTCAATAGTTCAAGCCCATCTCATGTTTGGTCCTCTTATAAGGACAAATAAACGAACGTGTACACCACACAGTTATGAACAGAGGAAAATAAAGTAATCCTTTTTCCCCCAGGGATCATTCATGGAATGGGGACCTTCAATATCCTTAGGGGGAAAAAAGAGTAAACATACCTTTTTTTTTTTTTTGGAGACAGAGTCTTGCTCTGTCACCCAGAGTAGAGCAATCTTAGGTCACTGCAGCCTCAAACTCCTAGGCTCAAGTGATCCTTCTGTCTCAGACTCCCAAGTAGCTAGGACTATGGGTGCACACCACCATGGCCCAACTACTTTTCTTATTTTTTATAGAGATGGGATCTCACTATGTTGCCCAGAATGGTCTCAAAATTCCGGCTTCAAGCGATTCTCCCACCTTAGCTTCCCAAAGTATTCGGATTATATGCGTGAACCACTGTACCTGGCCTAAATATTTACTTAAAGCACCTGATACAGTAGCAACTAAATGACACCAGTGGTTATTTTAATTTAAATTAAGAGAAATTAAATATAGTTAAAAATTTCGGTTTTAAGTGCTCAAAAGTCATATGTGCCCAGTGGCTACCATATAGTACAAATATAGGATATTTCCACATTTGTATTGGACAGTGTTTCTCTGGAAGGTAATTCTACTGGTGGGACTTACAGATTGTGTGCAGGTTGCTAAGGCTGGTAGGACAGATATGGGAAGCAAAAGGACCATTCTGAACTTCTTGCGAGGTATCCATTGTCTGGACGGAATGTTCTCTCTACTGCTGCCCAAGACTCAACATTTTCCAAAAAGTCATTTTATGCCCCATACAAACGACACATAGCTACCTAGCCTTTGCTTTTAGAAATAGTCAGAATAACCTTCAACTGAGCTCCTCCTTTAGGGACATAAAAAATTATAAAGTCATTGACTTTTTCCTGGCACTGTAGGTTACTAAGACCATGAAAAGTAGTCCTTGGTGAAGCCTAAACAGAAAACTAGAAACCCCAAGGATTCTGCTGGCATCAGGGGCCATGATGCTCCCTGCAGTCCGAATTAAACTAGCTAAAATCAAACCCAGAACCTTGGATAGATCCTTTGCCTCCACTGCAGACTTGGAGGGACAGCCACTAAACCCTATTTATTAAAGTGGATAAGAAGCTAGGGATACTTCAGAATGATTTCCAAACAAAAGGAATGAAATAAATAGGGTGTTCTAGTCAACTCCTGGTTAATTAACTAGAAAATTAAGCTCAGCAGAATGCCCCATTCTGGATAATCATGGTATTGGCATAAGCAGAGTACACCCAAAAGGTTAATATCACCTAAGTTTCAACCATTTCTCTAACTGATTTAGGAACCTCTTACCAACCTCCAAATTAATGTTATTAGTTCTGGTGAGGGAGCAAACAGTAGTAATGGTAATTGCTAAAATTTATGCTTGCTATGTTCCAGATAGTATTCTAAGTACTTAGTATCTATTAATTCTTTTAATCTTCACAACAATTCTATGAGATATGTACTATTATGATTGCTGTTTTGCAGGTGAGAGAAATGAAGCACACAGAGATTAGGGAACTCATGCAAAATCACATGAGCAGAAGATGACAGAGGTTGCATTTGACCCTAGATGATATGATGTCAGACACAGCCTGTGCTCTAAGCCATTACACTATACAGCCTTGAAACTCTAGGTGACAATGAATGAATCACAGAAGCTCTTTGGGTGTTGGCCATATTTACAACTAGCACAGTGCTGTGGCAAACAGTAGACACTCACTGAAAGGTCGATGAATGAATAATAGCTAAAATCTACTGTACACTTCCTCTCTCTATTAATCCTCAAGGAATAATAATGCTAGTATTATAGTACTGTTATCACCACCAATTTTTGCAGATGAGGAAACAGAGACATGGAGAGGCTAGGATACTTGCTCAAGAAGATAGAGCTAGAGAATGATGGAGAAATTATTATTCCAAATCAGGATCCATCCCTGGAGGAATAAAGTCAGTGTATAATCTGCCCTATCACATTCTTAATTATTTGCTGTGCCAAGTGTGAAGTATAGCTGCTTCCCCTAGGTCTTATCTCATCAAGGTAACTGTGTGCTCCTTGAAGCAGAGACCATGCTTGACTGCTCTTTCCCCCTCAAGCTCTTGGCCCAGTGCTGAGCATGGAATCGGTGTTCAATAAGCACTTGCTAATTGATTCAATACCCTACTGAGGAGGGGCTTTTTGAGTCCAAAGCCTGCTGGCTTGTTTCCTGTCTTTCCTTCTGGCCTTATGCAGCATCTCTGGCTTCATTTGAGGGTGAGGTGAGGAGGAGGCCAGAAAATGTCATTGGATGGAAAACCTGAGGAGTCTTACCTTTCAGGAAGGAGTGATGAGAGTGGTTTGTCCAAATAGGGAGAATTATTTTATTACTGAAATGTTTAGAATTACTGAGGCATAGTGATGGTTAAAAAAAAAAAAAAAAAAGCAGCATCACTTAGAATAGGTTTTATTATTGTTTTTGGATTCTCCACAACGCACCTCCTCGTGGCCTAAACCTAGGTAGGCCATGCTCACCACCCTGTTCCCAATCACAGTATTCTAGAAAGAGTATAGAGGAGCAGGGCTGGAGCCACTCTTATCAATCAGTAGGCTTACAGCCCAAAGGCTAGGATTGGAGTCTCAGCTCAGTCATTAACTAACAGGACTTAGGCAAGTCACTGAACTTACTGATATTCTAATAAAATGGAGGCATCATAGCCTGTTTATATAATTGGTCCAAAAAGCATAATAAGATGATGATACAGATATGCTATAAATGGAAAGTGATAGTTGTTACTTTTATTCTTCGCTAAACTAGTGGTCACAATTTTGCTAGCTTATCATGAACCTTACTTTTGCAATTCACAGAATTAGTTGGGGTTTTTCTAAGCTTTGACTGAAGCAAAGCAAACACTTGGTTAAAGCTGGTTCAGATTTATATCCTTAGTAAGAAAAACAGAGACCTCAATGAAGAATGCTACCAAATCAGCACAATGCTCATATTTTAGCTCAATCCATTTTAGCTGGAGCCACCACCACAATGGAGAGACATTGGGTAAAAAAGCAGATTCACAACACGGAGTGTGAAGAAGGAAGTCGTCCCAGTCAGACGTCCCATGCCTTCTCTCAGTCATCACCGTCCAGCAAGAAGAACCCATATCCGAATCACTTTTTTTTTTTTAGAAAAACAGTAACAGCAATAGCAGGAGGTTCAAAGGAAGTGAAGAAGGGCGCAAGGGTATGGTTTCCCTGGAGATTGTTTCACAAATAAGTAGACTTGATGCAAGAGCTTCAGTCACCTTCAGGCATCTTCTCTGACACCTGATAGAGCCATTCTGGTGAAGTTAATTCCGAAGAAAGAAGCCCAATGTACTGTCATATTAGAAAACATTCCCAAAGCTTACCATTACCAGCTAATGCAGAGACGTGTCAAAACGCCTTTGTTTAGCAGTCAATCTATAGATGACATTTCAATCAAAACCAACATATTCAAAATATAATTTGGGTCCACGTATGGGTGAGGGTTAATCAGAGAACATTTTTTCTCCTTCAAATACCATAGGTGATTGCCTCAGAGGAAGGCCCCAGGCGGAACTCCATGGCTATGGACACTACTATTAACAATTAATTAATAGAATATTCAGGCCAAAGAGACCTTTGAACTCACTGAACCCAGCCTTGTCAAATTATGGAGGAGAAAAATGAGGCCCAGAGAGGTTAACTGATGAATCCAAAGTCAGTGATAGATGGAACCAGAAGCCACGTTTCATGTGAGTGTGCTTTTACTAAAACGCATGGACCCTTATTCTTTCCTCTGAATTCTCTGGTAAAGCTACTACCTTGTTGATCACACTCCCAAATCTACAACCTCTCTCACTTCACCACATTATTGTACAGATCATTTTAAATTGTATGTTTAACAGGTCATTTTAAACCAATTTTTCCTCTCAGACATGTTTTCTTTTTTTTTTTTTTTTTTTTTTTTTTTTTGAGACGGAGTCTCGCTCTGTCGCCCAGGCTGGAGTGCAGTGGCGCGATCTCAGCTCACTGCAAGCTCCGCCTCCCGGGTTTACGCCATTCTCCTGCCTCAGTCTCCCAAGTAGCTGGAACTACAGGCACCTGCCACCAAGCCCAGCTAGTTTTTTTTGTATTTTCAGTAGAGAGGGGTTTCACCATGTTAGCCAGGATGTTTTCGATCTCCTGACCTCGTGATCCGCCCGCCTCGGCCTCCCAAAGTGCTGGGATTACAGGCGTGAGCCACAGCACCCGGCCAACATGTTTTCATTTACACCAAATAAATTCCTGGTTTCTCTCACCAGTCAAAATTACAAACTCATTTTAATATTCATATAAATAGGTCATAATTTAGAAGGTAACTATAATACCTATAAAAATAAAGTGAAAGATGATAAGACTGTTCATTTTTCATTTTTTGAATGATCCGTGACAGATACTATATAACTCATAGTGCTTGGACTTGGGGATTCAGAGTATTTTACATACTACCACATGTTATAAATAAGAGGTAATGCTGTGGTTCAATATTCCTTCTGGTGGCATACAGTTAATCTTTCTTTTTTGTTATTTTTTTTATTTTTAGTAAAGACAAGGTCTTGATACTTTGCCCAGACTGGTCTCAAACTCCTGGGCTCAAGCAATCCTGCTGCCTCAGCCTCCCAAAGTGCTGGGATTATAGGTGTCAGCTGCTGTGCTCCAAACAGTTAACCTTTCTTTGAAGATCTATTTGTATGTCAGAGAAATAATACAATGTTAGTTGTAGGGAGTTTTTCCATATAAAGCCTCATAATTACATCACTTTGTTCCTATTTCCACAAACCAAACTCTGCAATATCTCTGTGAGAAAAGGTTGATTTCTGCTCAACAATGAATGAAAACATAATTGTATTCATCTAGACAGAGGATCATACTGACTTGAAATGCATATCAGAATCTCTAGAGAGTTATTCTTCATGAAGGGATGAGTACGTCTGCGAGGTGATAATCAGTATCTTCAAAGAGTCTAGTTACCCACTTGAATGGTATGGAGGCAGGAAAAAGGTTGATAACTCCCAATATAATGCTTCATATTAATATTTTCCAACTATCCTTAATAATAATGACATTTACTGAGCATTTACTATGTACCAGATACAACTCTAAGAATATTTAACATGTATTTAAATCATTTAAATCCCACATATAACCTGATGAGGAAACTGAGGCACCAAGAAGTAAGATAACACACCTAATAAGTGGCTGAGTCAGGATTTCAGAGGGCTGAAATCAAATCTTTCTTGACCCCATCCCCAACCCTCCAGTTCTAGTCTCCTGGGGGTAACCATGGCTATCTATTTGAGGTGCAGCCTGCCAGATTTCATTTTATGCATTTATAGACATAGGCATGTAGTCATAGGAAATGAATGTTTTTGTATTATATTAATATTTTCTTTTTTGTCTACACCAATCCTCCCATCTAATCTCTCTCCTACAGTGCACTGCCTCTTGAAGACGGCTAAGTTAAGCACTATTAAAAATTATTCAGAAACCCGTTTTGGATATCAGCTTTCTCCCATGGAGTATGTTGAAACCTTTAAGAATTTGTGGCTCCAAACTCTTGGGCTAAACTTGCAGCTAGAAAACACTGCTCTAGACCAGCTCTTTTCTACCATGGCTGCACATCAGAATCACCTGAGGAATTTTTTTTTTAAATGTACTGATGTCCCAAAATCATTTTTCTGCCTCCATACTATTTACATACCTTTTTCAACCTGGGACTTTCAGAGCTCACCTGAACCAACCAATGGAAGCACACCTGAGCTGACCAGTCAGCACTCACCTGCCTTGGCCAATCAGGGTCGTCTGTATTGACCAATCAGAACACAGCTACATCTGCCAATCAGAACTAATCGAGTTTCAAATCTCATTTGTATAATCAGAACTTATTGGGAACCTGAGTGGAAACTTTTTCTATAAAACCCTAGCCATCTCTTTGTTCCCTGGAAAGCACCTTCCTTTTAAACATGTAAACTGCTCACTGTGATAAAGTCTCTTTCCTCCAAATTTCTGTTGACAGAACTTTGGTTTACAGAACACAACCATGCCCATCATTTAAATATCATCTATGGTTGCTTTCATGCTACTATAGGAAAGGATAGTAATTGCAATATACTATCCATATAGCCCTTTACACACAAACATTTTCTAATTCCTGGCCTAAGTCATCTCCTTTCTAAGACGGTTTGCTTCAGAGACCCGATGATCATGACAGAAACAGGTACACCACCATCTAACTGAGAGATTCCAAAGCTAGGGAATGGCCTTCCTTGGGATCACACTACAAATGGACCCATGAGCAAAATTTTGAATGGTTTTGCATTTTTCTGGAGGAAGTCATTTCTTCACAAATGTTCTCAGATAATTAGTTAGGCTAACAGCACAGGTAGAAGATAGAAATCAGTCAGGAATGAGATAAAAATGAACAGCAACTGAGATAGAATATTGAAATAAAGTTGAGGGCCAGGTACTATCCTGCCTGTAATCCCAGAACTTTGCAAAGCTGAGGTGGGAATATTGCCAAAAATTCAAGAGCGGTCTAGACAACTTAGTGAGACCCCATGTACACAAAAACGTTTTACGAAATGAGCCAGATGTGGTAGTATGCACCTGTGGTCTTAGCTGCTTGAGGGGCTGAGGGAGGAGAATCCCTTGAGCTCAGGAGTTCAAGGTTACAATGAGCTATGATTGCACAACTGCACTCTGGCCTGGTGGATAGAGCAAGTCCCTGTCTCTGAAAAATTAATTAATTAATTTGATTAAATAAAGTCGCATCAAATTCAACTGACTAATAACTGCTCATTGAAACTAGAAACACCTCAAAGCCAAGGCATCAGCCCTAAATGTTACTCTATCTACTCATATGGTCAAAAGAAATTTAACAATTTCAAAACCAGAAGTGTTCATGAGGACCAGGTCAGATTATGAATAGGAAACTCCTTAGAAAAATAATAAAATATATGATAATAAGTAACTTGTTTGAGGGTTTATTTCCTTTAATTACGAAGAAGAAGAAGAAGAAGAAGAAGAAGAAGAAGAAGAAGAAGAAGAAGAAGAAGAAGAAGAAGGAGAAGGAGAAGGAGAAGGAGAAGGAGAAGGAGAAGGAGAAG
>NC_045445.1:49798558-49875025 GCF_002776525.5 Piliocolobus tephrosceles
AGAAGGAGAAGGAGAAGGAGAAGGAGAAGGAGAAGGAGAAGGAGAAGGAGAAGGAGAAGGAGAAGGAGAAGGAGAAGAAGAAGAAGAAACACAGAAAATATCCAGGAGCCCAAGGAAATAATCCACAGTGGCATTAGGGCTGGATTGAATTTTCCAAATATTTGAAAAGTTGTCTAAGAAATGTACAGGCATCATTGTCCAAGGGCTACTAATGAACATGTTCAAATGGCTTTTCTGGATTTCCAGAGGATTTTAAAGAGAAGTTTCTCTCAGGCCCTCATCAGTATCTCTGAGGAAGGGTTAAAGGTCCATTTCTTCAATTTTCTCTTAATTTGCTTTGAAAACATTCTCCTCCAACAGTGCAAAAAAGCAAACTAACAAATGAACAGAAAAGGAGATTCTCCATCCCAGAAAAGATGGTGGCACAGTGATGACAGGAAAATAGCATTCTAATGTGATTGACAGATCCATTTTTTTTTTTTTAATTTTTGTTGTGTTTAGATTTTAAATACTGACAGCTCATTATGTGATTGACCTAGTAGACAGTGTGTGTTTGGGGGAAGACTTGTGAATGTCAGTTCCATAAGGCCCACCACATCAAGATACTTCTAAAATATAAATATTATCATGGTCATGGTAACACACTTGCCTTATTTAACCACATCTTCTGAAACTGTGACCTTCCAGAGGACCCAAGAGTCATTGCAACCCTACCTCATCAGGAAGGCAGAGCTATTGAGGTAGCCTCCCTATGTATATGACTGTGGGATGCTTAATGTTTCCAGCTCCTTGACCCACACCATGATTCCCAGATGCAGTTTTCTTAAGGGGACCCTCACAGTTTGAAATGGTTAAATTCTCTTTCCCCAAGTAGCTCACTCACTCCCATAAATAAAGTTCAAATGAAAATCTGCCTCAAGAAAAATTCTAAAAGCCCACTCCTTAGGTTCCTGGGAGATTTATGGTATGTGTATGCTAATCCTTGTTATTGCTGAAGTAAGACAAGTGAAATCAGCACATGGCTCATTAAGGAAAACCAAATGGTATAGATGTTAGCGTTTTAATTGTGGGCGGGTTTTCAGATTTCACAGAATGGCCTATTTAAAATAAGTTGAATGCAATACAAGGCGAATTTACGAGGAATTCCCTTTAATTGGGTCAACTAGTTCTTGGTTCAAACCTAGGGAAGAGAACAATTAAAGGTCGAGGCTTCATTTCATGGGTGGTTTTGGAAGGTAGTCTCATTACTTTATAGTCACAACTTGCATTCCCCGGTCACTGACGAGAAAGCTGAGAGCAAGGAGCTTTTCTGAAACCCATACCATTTTCTATTCTGATCCACTGCAAATGTTCTCTCCCCAAGGCACAGGAAGGACACATGGAGTGCATCTTGGCTACAACATATGGTGCTGAAACAGCAAGCTGATAAGTCTTTAGCAGTACTTGACAGTGGTAAGAGATCAATTATTGTCACATAAATATTAAAAAGCTCCCCTAGTACTTTGTTGTAATGAGTAAATTTAACCATGATAACTACCTCTCTGTTAATAGCAACCAAATTTGCCTAGGAAACAAAGTGTCACTCCATTAGGTGTTCAATTAAATGCTCAGTTGGTCCGAGGCTGTGTTGCTGCTGTTCCTATTGCTGCTGCTTTCATCTGCAATGAAAGCGAAAACATGAAATAAGTACCTGTTACCTTCCCTGAGGACCATGATTTTTCCATCCTGCAGGTGATAGAAACTTTCTGAAGACTGCCAAATGTGGGTTTTGTCTGGGAAACTCTGACTTTGTCTCAATTTTTTGAGGAGATTGGATCTGGTCCTAGAATCAAGAGCACACACTCTTTTGCTCCTGAGGTTTCAAAAGTTCTTCTCTAGCAGATTCTAGCAATCAATCCACCAGCAAGCATTCACTGATTGCCAACCTGATAGTTAGCTCAAGTCCCTTCTCCCCGAGGCACGGACTTCTCCTGGGCAGGCTTGGGGAAGTGGTGAAGAAAAAAGAAGCGTTAGCCAGGAGGCTGAAAATTCCACGATTCAGATGCTTACCTAATGTCTCAAGATTCTGTCTGTGGTCTGGAGAACTCAGTGCATTAATTCTAGTTCAAGCCACTGGGAAATAACTTCCCATTTCTCCACAGCTAGAATGGTGAAGCAGTCCCTTAAAACTGACTACAACTCCCCTGATTTGAGTTGTAATTAAGTTTACATTGCATTTCTAAGACACAAAAGCTCCAAAGAAAATAACAATATCAGCTTGTAAAATCAAAAAGAAAAATGTTTTCATATTTGGGAGTGTGTGCAGTTGTGCACAGAATAGGTGGGAAGATGTTCAAAGCACCAAGACCTTCTCGACCTCAATGAGAAACAAATACCAACACACATAGTTATAGAAAGTATATTTATATGATACAACAACAACCTTTGACTATAGAGTCAAGAGAAGGAAGTCCAATCTCTGGAATGAACAGGAGGGAGCAAAACAAAGTGTTTAATGGTTAAGAGAATTTACCTTGGAGCCGGCCTACCTGAGTTCAGATTCTAGATCTGCTACTTACTTGAGCAAATTACTTACCCTTTTTGTGACTCGGTTTCTTCATCTGGAAATGGGGATAATAGTAGTGTATACCTTGTAAGGTTGTTTTGAAAAATAAGTGAATTAAGTTTTAAAATTTTAATTCAATTTAAATTTGAAATCCTTTGAATCTTCAATTGTAGAATTCATTTTATTGCAAATTTATCTTCAAGAAACTGCAGTTCTCACCACTTTGGAGTCCCAGAGTCTGTCTCTGCATTTCTCTGGCTAGAAAAACTCAAAGACTTTTGAGCAAAGATTCAGCTTTGTCAAAGTACTAGGTATTTCAAGAAGGGCTGAAGGTGAGTCCCTTGAAAAGGCAAGCCCTCACCCTCGTACACAATGGGCGGTAGAGTGTGGCTACAGATCAGTCCTGAATGTTTGCACAGTGGGCGCAGACCATTGCTCTGGCTGGGAGCAATTTCTCAGGGAGCTCTCTCCTGAGGAGCCAGCCTACATGGACTGGCAGAGTTAGGGAGAGACTATTCATTTCGGGAGTGTTATTAATTGTTTTGACACCTGCCTCTGGCATCTGTACCTCTTGCGTAAGTAAATAATTGGCTGGGGCCAGAGCACTGCCTGCTCTCAGATGATTGGAAGAAGTGCAGCACGGGGAGTTACATTCAAAACACATTTTTCTCTCTGTCCCCACTACCCCATTCTTTTTTTTTTTTTTTTTAATGGGAAAAAAAGAAACCTGTCTTTTCTTCATATTCTCATCCCAGCTGGTGTTTCTTCCCTCTCTCTTTTCCTTTCCCCTCACCCCACTGGGGAAAAAAAATGAAAGAAGCCCTGGTTTCTGGGCAGTTAAAATAATGCCTTGTTCTGTCGTAAAGTCAACAATTTGGGTAGGAGGAGATGGAAAAGAAGGAGGGTTCGGTGAAACCCCTAGACTGAATGCAACCTCCCTGCCCCTTCTGCCCACGTTTGGATTGCTTGTCTTTCTGTATTTTATCTCATTTTGAGTGCACGCCCTCAGAGGTCGGGGATATGGCTTCCTTTACACTGTGACAAGGTCCTAGCATCATCACAGTCATAACAGCTAACACTTGCAGAGTGTTGCCTATATGCCAATCACATAGATCAGCACTGTAGACACTCTACCTTCTTCAATTTTCATGTCAGCCCTGGAGGATTGGTACTCATGATCCCTCTATGGCAGATGCAGAAACTGAATCCCACAGAGGTCCAGTGAGCTGCCTAAGGTCACACACTGAGTAAGAGGAGGAGGCTGCAAAGCATACAGGGTAACCAAGTCTCAGACTTACCAGTTTAGTTGTCCTTAGGTCACATTTGAGCTCATTATGAGTACAAGCCTTCAGAGGGCAGGGCTGCAGCTACTCTTCTACTAGTCACTAGCTTATTTGAAGCGGCCAATCCACATAAAATGATCCTCATGCTTGGGAACAGCAGCCCTAATCTTTAGTTTCTTTAATGGGTTTAGAAAAGGCCATTAATTCTGAGAAAGTCATTCTCCTGCTGTGTGCCTGACAAGTGAGAGGTGAGCTATACGCCTGACAGGATCATTCTGAGTCAAAGAACAGCCCTTTGTATGGAAGTATTCTCAAATTCCCCCCAACATAAAGTGAAGAGAAACATAATAGAACAAATTTCCGAAGCTATTTTTAAAAAATGGGGAGAGTAAATTTAGTGCTCATGAGAGTGAGGAACTCAACAGGATGATCTGGAGCAGACCACTGAGTTTCACAACTCACACTCTGCCAATCTCCTCCGTAAATACCCAGGCTATTCCAGGCCTGCTTCCTCTCTGGAGCAGATGCCACCAGTCTCAGAACATCATGGGGGTAGAGATGTAATAGGCAAAAGAGGCAAAAGACCATGTGGTGACACCATTGCACATTCATTTAGTGCTTCAGAATGTGCAAAGTGGCATCGCCTACACGATCTCATTTGTTCCCCTTACATTGGGGGCCAAGTCTAGGCAGGACTGGTATTAGTACCACCCCATTTGTCACATCAGGATCACGAGATTCCATATGCTGACTGGACATGCCCCAGCTCCCACAGCCACTGAAGTAACAGAATCGGGATTTGGCACAGGTCAGCTGACTCCAAATCCCTGCATTTTCTGATAAAAGGATTTTAGAAGTAGGAATTTGGTTTTTGTTTTGTTAAAGTGCACCAGAGTATTCCTGGAAATGAACACGCCATTTTCAGTGTAGATATTAAGGGCCTGGCACATGCCCTATAGACTCCCTGAGAAGGCACACACTCTTATTGGGTTTAGTTAGGACATTTCAGGGACACGTGGCACCCAGTCAGTCTGCCATCCATCTCTTGCTTCAGTCTCCCTTTTCTCCAAACTCCTACAAAATGTAAGTGCAGAAGTGTCTTGTTCAGTTCAGTTATGCACTTATACTCTACTCGACCTAATTTACATTTCATCTTACCTGCTTTGATGTTGTTTCACAAGTCCTGTATCTCCAAACAGATTGAAAACTCTTACATGTTTTTCCACTGTACCCAGCAATGTGATCATCAACAAATAAACATATGTGCTCCACTTTATGGTTTCCAAAGAGGTTAGCTGCAGAGTCTCAGCAAACTCAGAACAAAGTAAATCAATAATGGCATTGAAAATTATTACCAATTACTGAGCACCTACTATATGCCAGGCAATGGGCAAGGAACTTGATGTGCATTATCTTATTTAATTCTAACAATGTTTTAAGGTTGATACTGTTATTATACATAATCTGTAGAACAAACTAAAGCCTAGAGCAGTAATCCTCAAACTCTTTGATGTTAAGGCCACTTTAAACTTATAAAAATCTTGGAGAACCCCAACAAGCTTTTGTTTATGTGTAATATGTATATATATCTCAATACTTTGCAAATTAGAAATTAAAATTGAAGTTTTTAAAACCCAGCAACACACAAGCACACATTCCATTAGCCATCAGAGTGATGAAATCATCATTCATCATGGGGCCTCTGGAAATCTTCACTGTACATTCATGAGGGAATAGAAATGAAACAGGCAAGTAAGTTCTTACTGTTATTACAGAAATTGCTTGGATTTCATGAACCTCCTTGGATCCTCAGACCACACTTTGAAAACTACTGGCCTAGAGAGTTGATTGAATGTTCAAGATCACTCAAAAAGTTATCAGATTAAACCACAGCAGCATGAATCTAGAGGCCCTTCTTTGAGTCACTGGGCTATACTGATATTTATTTGCCTCACTCTGGAGTCAGGGAGAAAAGGGGGTAGGTAGCTCCATGCCATTAGGACCCATTACCATGGTGACAATAAGTATAAGTGTTAGGGAAGTCAGGCGGCATGCTGCGTTCTTTGCTTAGGTGGGGGCAGCTCACTGCCCAGGGTCCTTGGACTTCCTTTCTCAGTCTTTCCCAAGCACAGAACAAACATCTTGCCTAGAGACTTGATTGATGGCCCTCCCTCTTCTCTACATCTCCTTTCTTCTTCCCCATGTAGTGGCAAAGAGCAGAAGCTCTATGACTCACTGGTTTCATGACCCTGGACAAGCAATTTAATCTCTTTCTCATCTGTAAAATGGAGATAAGAAAAATACCTAACTCAAAGGCAAGATTGAGAAGGCTAAACAAGATAATGTATGTAAAGCTTTTAACACAGAGATGGCCATATAGTTATATCAAAAAGAAGCAGCAAATACAACTACCACTAATAATCATAATCGGTTGACCATTTACTCTATATGAATTGGTATGCTAATGCTTTACATGTACTAATTCATGTAATCTTCACAGCCTTTAGGATTGGGGTCATTTTGCCAATGAGATAATTGAAACAGAGAGGTTAGGTGGCATTACAAGGTCACAGAACTCCTAAGTGATGACACTAGAAGTCAAACGCTGGCTCTCTCATTCTAGAACCTGAGTTTAGAGCCATAAGGCTCCCCTCAAAGAAAAGTCCAAGCTGCTACACCCAGAGGAAGCAGAAAAACAAATCCTTATCCTAAAATCTCTAGATACAACATGAGCATAAGAAAACAAAACAGAGCCTTTCTCATCAACAATGTACAAAGGGCCAAGGAGACGAGGATTTTTAGGTTTGTGGATAGGATACCCACCACAGTTGCTCACTGGTGGCCAGATCAGAGCTCACAACATCCTCCTAATCATTGCGTATTTGTTTTTCAAAGTCTTATAACCTCATGCATAGTCTCTGCACCAAATAAATGGAAATCCCTTGCTTCACTCAATTACTCTTCATTGACTAATATAGTGGCTGATGTACTGAACCACAAGCATCTAGCTGGCTTTGAGGCAATCTTGTGGAAGCCAGAGTCCCTCACTGGTGATCTGCTGAGTATTAGTGGTTGACAGGCCACTTATTTTCCTGTCACTTCAAAGTGCAACGCAGAAGACGCTTATTTCATTTTACTGCTTTGCAACCTAGATAGCCTAGGCAGTTACTGGATTTATGCTTCATTCTTATGTTTATTTCTCCTTGAAAAGCAAAGGATCCCTTCACTGCCGGCCTCAGTGACATCAAACCAAGTAATGGAGTGAAACAGAGAATGCAGGGGATCAGGATTGGATCCTAGGTGTATGAATTAAAACGCAGGGCAATATCTCCGCCACTGGTGTCAGAAGGCATAATTTGTATAACGAGCAGCTGCAGGCAATTGCTTAGTGTGGTCTGAAGCAAGAACTTTAATAAGATAACAGCTCACATTGATTGAATGTAATAAGTATGCCGAGCATGTGCTTCACATGTATTAATTCATTGAGTCCTCACAACAGTGCTATGACAAAGGTCTTCTTCCCATTTTACAGATGAGGAAACTGAGACAGAGACCTGAAGTAATTTTGCCAAGGTTGAACAACTAGTAAATGCCAAAACTGGGATTTGAACCCAACTATTCTCACTCCAGAGCTACCTTCATGTACTATAGTGTCTCTGTTGAAGGAGGAAATGGTACAAAATAAGCTACTTTCATATGCTGGATCTTGTTTGATGAGTCATTCATCTAGTAAGCAAATCATTACTGTTCACCTTATGTGTGCCAGAAATTATACCAACACCAAGGATCCTGTAGGTGAGGAGAGAAGTCCCTGCCTTTGTGAAACTTCGAATCAAATGTGGGAGACAGACACTAATCCAAAGAATTTCACCAGTAAGAGTAAAATCACAACCGTGACAGGTGATACCAAGGACAATTATATCATTCTCAGAAAACAGACAATAGGAAACTTTGACCTTGGAGGAAGGAGGGGGCACACAATTAGAAATCCTTCCCTTAAGAAGTGACAATTGAGTTGCCATCTCAAGAGGTGGGGAAAGAGCATTCCAGACAGAAGGAACAGCACGTGAAAACTATTTTTTCTCCTTTTTCCCAAGCCTTTTTGACAGCTGCACTGGGCTCGTTCTCTGGCCTCAGTTTGAGTTAGATGGTTCACTTTATCATGGTGAGACAAACATGACAAACCTAAAAATAATGGCTTCTTTTTTTTAAAAAAGCAGCCTGATTGCATAAAAAGATTTAAAACTCAGGGCTCACCATTTTATCTCTTTTCTCTAAGTGCCCAAAGATGAGCAGGGGTGTCAACTAAGACTAATTGTTCCAATTGCAGCTGAATTTCCACCTCCTTATGAACTGGTTCTAAAAGACCCCCTTTAACAAAGGAAAAAGGGCTAGTCAGAGCTGGAGGGGGAGGCAGAGGTTCTGAGGGATGGTGTGGGGAAAAAGGAAGAAGCTCAGAGGACGTGCTCCCTAATGGACTGCATCAAAAGCTCTTTGCTCCCAGTTCTTGTTCCCTCCAAGCACATTTCTCTTGCCCTTCTTCCTACTCCTATCTGCCCATTAACCTTGAAGCCTGTGCAGTGAGCAGGGACATCTTAGAATCCATTTGAACTTGGGGCTTGGCTGCCAGCTTCCACAGAGACTTGGAATCAGGTTGTCCTTCCAGACAACAGGGATTAGCACAGCCCAGGGACAGAAACACATTTGGCAAGCACTTCCCTGTCCTCAGAACCCCCATACCTGCTACGCCCTTCTGACATGAAGACCAAGCCACCTCCATCTCCTTACTCCCTAAAGCCCTTGAAGTACCCTGACATATCAATCCCTAATCTGATGTGCAAAAGGGCAGGACCCAAGCACATATGAGCTGGTTTCTTTTCTTTACTTATTTATTTGTGTATTTATTTTGACAATAAATAAAGACGTAGGATACCCTTCCTATATTTGAACATGATGAGTTCTTATCCCGGCAGAAGTCACAGTCCTTGGGTTATTGATTTCCACTCTGAGAAACTTCCAGCCTAATGTGAGACACAGACATTAACCCCCAAAATCTCACTACTCATAGTTAAATCACAACGGTGACAAGTGATACCAAGTAGAACTTTATGTTTCACCATCTCCACAATACAGATATGGGGGAGTAGGATGGACTTGGTCTGAATTGATCTATAACATTCCCTTCAGTAGAGTGGGAAGAGCAGCAGCCCCTATTCCTATGTAGTGGTTATGAACACAAAATCAGACTGCGTGGGTTTGAATCCTAGCTCCACCCCTTGCTAACTGTGTGTAAACCTGGATGTCTTTTACAAACTTTAGTTACCTCTTATGTAAAATGAGGACAATAATGTAAAATGGGGATAATAGTACTTAATCTTAGCATAAAGTTGTTGTGGGGCTTAAATGAGGTGATACATGTAGAAGAATGTCTGAAACTCACTAAGCTCTCAATAATTCTTTTTTTTTTTTTTTTTTTTTTTTTTTTTTTTTGGAGACGGAGTCTCGCTCTGTCACCTGGGCTGGAGTGCAGTGGCCGGATCTCAGCTCACTGCTAGCTCCGCCTCCCGGGTTTACGCCATTCTCCTGCCTCAGCCTCCCGAGTAGCTGGGACTACAGGCGCCTGCCACCTCGCCCGGCTAGTTTTTTATATTTTTTTTAGTAGAGACGGGGTTTCACAGTGTTAGCCAGGATGGTCTCGATCTCCTGACCTCGTGATCCGCCCGTCTCGGCCTCCCAAAGTGCTGGGATTACAGGCTTGAGCCACCGCGCCCGGCCAGCTCTCAATAATTCTTAACCATTATTCTTTCTGAACCATGTGCCTTAATTTCGTGAAGCCAATTTAAGCAATTCAGTGAAGTACATGCAATCACACATCTACTAGTACCTGTGATCCTTTCTCTATCCCAATTATACAAGGTAAAGTACTAAATAATAACCTTGCTCCATTCCACATTTTTGACAAAGTTTTGCTACAAATACAGTATTTTGACCATTATTTTATTTTGGAGCTTGAGTTCTGTAAAGGATTTTGTCATTTCTTCATTGTGAACCTCTTAAGCACATTAAAAATCATTTTGTCCTTGAATACAGTTATACAATAGATTTCTTACAAATCCGTATATATGGCCTCCCCCATTAGCCATGGTATCAGTTACCTATAGTCAACTTGTGGTCCAAAAACATTAAGTAGAAAATTCCAAAAATAAACAATTCATAAGTTTTAAATTGGACACTTCTTTTTTTTTTTTCTTGAGACAGAGTTTCGCTATTTTTGCCCAGGCTGGAGTGCAATGGCACCATCTCGGCTCACTGCAACTTATGCCTCCCCGGTTCAAGTGATTCTCCTGCCTCAGACTCCCAAGTAGCTGGGATTACAGGCGGACACCACCACACCCAGCCAATTTTGTATTTTTAGTAGAGACAGGGTTTCGCCATGTTGGCCAGGCTGGTCTCGAACTCCTGATCTCAGGTGACCCACCTGCCTCGGCCTCCCAAAGTGCTGGGATTACAAGCATGAGCCACTGCACCCAGCCTAAATTGGACACTTTTCTGAGAAGCATTATGAAATCTCAGGCAGCCCTGCTCCACCATGTCCAGTACATGAATCCTCCCTCTGTCCAGCATATCCATGCTGTCTACTTGTTAGTCACTTAGTAGTCATCTCAGTGATCAGATCAACTGTAGTGATACTGTAGTGCTTGTGTTCAAGTGGCACTTATTTTACCTAGTAATAGCCCCAAAGCAAGAAAGCAGTGATGCTGCATAATGTTATCATTGATTTATATGATATTTTATTACCTATTGTTGTTATCTCTTACTGTACCTAATTTATAAACTAAACTTTATCAATAGGGATGTATGTGTCAGAAAAAAAAAAAAAACAGTATATATAGGATTCAGTACTAGCCGTGGTATTAGGCATTCACTGGTGGCCTTGGAATGTAACCCCCACAGATTAAGGGAAACTACTGCATGCAATTGGAGTTAAAATATACCTACCTTGAAGGAACTTTTATTCTTCCTTGTATAGCAGTCATATTGCATGCACATTAAACCCCAAAGTTGAGGTTTTTCTCATTTTTTTCTAGATTCTTGTGGGTCTGTGAGAAAAACCTGTGAAGACTCGTTGCTGTTTTTTTTTTTTTCCCTGAATCAACAGCGACATTGATTTATAGCTTAATGGTGATCCCCTGAGTACTCAATAGCATAGATTACACTGTAATAAATTCATTTCCTCTAGACTTAAGTGACTAACATGCTATATTACACTGGTATAATAATATAGGAACTTTCTTCCTGGTTACTGAGAAAATTTCTAAGGAATTGATACCTACTTAAATAGGAGTATTAAAAACAATTTTCTGCTGGTGGATTCTTTCTATAAATTAATTCTTACCTGGGAAACAAAAATGGATAATTTCATTTTCTAAGAATATGCTCACCATGTGCACTTGAATGAGCAGGTCTATTTATTTTAGTTAACCTTAATTATCTTTAAACATTCAGGATCATTAGGAGAATTAAGATATTTAATACTGTTCAAATACACTTACTAATGTCAAGATTCTCACTTTGCATTTTATCTTCTGGTTCCTGAATCTGGGTCAAATCTGCCTGCACTGCACATCTCCAAATGTATTTTATCCCTTTTTCCAGGCCTTAGGCCCCGTTATGTGTTAATCAGTGAAAGAAAAATCTTAACATACAGATGCTTGTACTTAACATCTGTCAGTAACCCCCTGATTAATGACTCCTGTGTTGCCTAGCATGTCCAAACATCATAAGGCTTGGCTAATGTTTTGATCAGGCCTGAAGAGCATGTTTAAGAGATTCTCTTATGGACAGCTAGAGGGTAGGAAATAATCACATTGAACGAAGAGTCCAAGTTCTTGCAACTTGTAGTGAAATCTTTCTGAATATTGATTCCCTTTGCTAAGAAGCTCAGAAGTTCAAAGCAAGGACCTGAGGCCGTGGCTCCCCCTTGCCTCCTTCAGACAAACTGAACTCCTCCTCCTTCTAAACGAACAGGATTATGAAACAGAATTTTTTGAAGTGACGTTACCCCCTTGACCTCTTTTCAGGAGGCTCTGTTATTAACATTAACTTAAATTCCCTCCGACAGAACCGAGTTTTCAAATAAATTACACTCAGATCATTCCTCCCACTTCATCCTAGTGGTATTTTTAAAATGATGCAATGTGGATAATTTTGTATTTTAGAGTGAGGCTTTTAAAATTCATCCTCAGGTAAGTGAGCATTGCTCTGGATGAGTAGCAAGCTGGTATGGCAACTGATTGCTTAACCTACACAGGGCCTGCCACTAGTAGCTTAAATACAAAGACATTCTGTGGGTCTACCTGTCTCTTGGTCCTTACAGGAACAGAAAGGAGCCTCACCACATTCCAGAGAGTTGGGGGTAGCGATACTGCCATGTGGCAGATACACAAAAGTATTTGTTAAATAAATAAATGAAAGAATGAATGCCTAGTTTATTTTTAAACACAGAAAAGAAAGCAAACCCACAGCTCCTCCCTACCCCCACCACCCCCATACCATGATGCCATTCCAGGAATAAGCTTCGTCATCACGAGTTCTCATTTCTTCCTCAGAAATAGAGACTAGGCCTTTTGTATTTGACCAGTGAGTGAGAACATCAATGTACCTAGGAAGCCTTCCTTAATTAAACCAAAGGCTAAAAAAGAGGCCACTAGTTTGAACATGCATGCAGCCATTGGTAACTTTTAAAAGAGCAGTTCCAGTGGAGTGGTGAAGGCGGAAGCCACCCTGCAGTGGGTTGAGTCGAGTAGGTGGAAAAGCAGCAGAGGCAGGAAATGTAGGCCAGTCTTTTAAGCAATTTGTCAGGGAAGAAAAGGATGGAGAGAGAAGAGCAGCTTTAGGGAGAAAGCCATTCTTCCTGTTCCCCCTAACAAGGGAAAGTGTTTTCAGGAAAGTCATCTATTTTATTTGCACAGGGTAATCCCTGAGCCTTCTTTCAAGCCAAGGAAAATAAAATGAGGGAAGCAAAAAGGTTGAGGATGCAGAAAAAAAGAAGAAATAAAATTGGGGAATTTTCCAAAGAGCGCCTGGGGTTAGTTTTGTCCAAGAAGTGAAGAGTGGAGCATACCTTCTCTTTGCAAAGATACAGAATGAGGAAAGGATGCATCGGCATGCAGAGGACTGTGGAGAAGGGGTGGATATAGTGATAAGGATGCACTAAGGACACAGTGAAGGAATTCAAGAGAAGCAGGAGCTGCGAGGCTCAAAGGGGGTTTGGTGATGGTGACTGGGAGAAAACAGAACATATTCTGTTCTCAAGGGGAGTCAGGAGAGCTGTTCAGGCATTTTCTGTACTAGTAATAGTAAGGGTCTGGCGTCAGATGAAGGCAAATGCTGTCGGATGACACACTAGTCTCCAGGATTTTGCTATATAAGTCTCTATACAGACAAATAACCCAGTGTAGCAATCAGCCCAGCTGCTATTTTCCTGAAGGAAAGACTAGGAGAATGATCATTTTTAGCCTACAGGGCTCATCAATTCTAGAGCTGTCTCCCTGCCAGTGGAGAGGAAAGGGCTACAGCTATGTGATTTACATAAAAAGCAAGTCCTGGTCAATGAGGAAGATCAAGCAGGGAGTTATTAGAAGTCACCCAGGCTTCCTAGAAACTTTTAATGCCAGGCTTAGCTCATTCCATCTTTCATGTCTCTCACCCTATACCCTGAAACTTCACCATTGTTTTAGGACTCTGTTGCCTTCCTGCCTGTTTACCCAGAACATTCTCATAGCATACCAGTCAGCCATTGTGCCTGAATTCCCAACTATTAGAATCACTTCTTTGGGGTAAGGCTATGTTTAATGAAGATATGTTAAAATGAGAGAAATCATGTAGCAACACCTGGGTACCCAGTGACACCCACAAGTACATTTGCACTGCGGTCTGTGTCACTTTAGCTTGCTGTCACCTTAGGAGCATAGGGCCTGGAGGGGGTATGGAAAAACATAGGGGTCTAGAAGGTTGTGGGACACAGGGAGAAGCCAAGAAGACAGACCAGAATTTGTCAATACAGTGTGGGAAAAATCAGGGATCTGGGCTCTGGAAGCAGCTCTCATCCAGTGTTTGGGAAAGGGAGCTGGAAGACAACTTTTCCCACTTTATACTTTTGTCCAGGTCCAATAAGAATCCCTGAAGGACATTATTCTTATAAGAGCACATGGAAAAGGATTCATCTTCCTGCCAACACTAACATCTTCCAGGTTAGTGTTCTACCAGAAGCGAAGCAACACTGGGAGAGCTCCCAAGGAAAGAGAACAGTTATTTCAAAGGGTTTAACCTATAAACTACCTCAATGTAGACCCATGACAAAAGAGTTACTCTGGAGGCCGGGGAAGGTCCCACTCCTGAAAAGTCATGTATTGACCCAAAATGACAAAGATCCAAACGCCCTGGATTAAAACTGTCACTTTGCTCTAAAGACAGATGCCTTAGGATTCATATACCCCTAGGAGGGGCAGCATCCTTCCTTAAACATACATTGTAATTTTGATGAAAGATTAGAGCCTATTCTGGGAGCAACACTTTCTATTGGCAAAATAGAAATATCTTTATTGTTTTTGTGATTATAGAGGTAATACATGATCTTCATGAACATTCAAATAATACAAATGTATAGAAAGTAAACAGTAAAAGTACATTGTAATGTCACTTCTCTAAAAAGTTGTTTATACACTTCCAGATTTCACTAACCTATAAAATCACTTCATTTATGCTATTTTGTACCTTAATTTTTTCACTCAGCAATATATTATGGCCAGTAAGGAGAAGTGAGTTTCTAACAAATTGACTCTCTCACAGATAATAATGATAAATTCAGGACAAAACACAGAATAACAACTACCTGAGGGCTCTGGACAGTAAGCAAAGGTAGTTCAAAAAAAGAAGCATTTCCCTGAGAATTTGTAACTGCAGTCTGACCCTCATGTGGGTTTCTGGTTGGGATTCATGCTACCTGTCCAAAAACCCTCAAGCAAAAAGTTGAACTAAAAGTGGTCCAAGGTTGGTAGTAACCTCCAGGCTACTGGCAGAAACAAATGCAAATCATCTCTGGAAGAATTCCAGCCGAACTCCAGTAGAAAATATACAGAATATATTACCAACCAAACAACTCCTTTCCTAGCTATAGACAGCGAAAAACTCTTATATATGTGCAGTGGAAAATATGCAAAATAATACCTATAGCATCAATACTTTTAATATGAAAACCACACCTGGCAATAGCCCAAGTTATTGAACAAATCAAAATAGATAAGTAAATCCCATCATAGTTATACCATTGAATGTCACACAGTACTTATAATGAACTACAGCCACATGCATCAACATGAAAGGATCTCAACAACATAACACTGAGCAAAGGAACGGTACATATACAGTATGATTTAACTTATATATATATATGAATTTTGAGAGTATTATATATGTGTGATAAAAGTAAAGAAAATCAAGGGAATGATTTTTCTGAATTTCAGAGCAGCAGTTACTGCCAGGTGACAAGAGGGATACACTCAGAGCAGACAGGTCACTTCAGAAATAGTGGCAATGTTCTATTTTCCTAAGCTGGGAGTGAAGTGCTCATTTTATTTCCTTCCATTTTCATTCTTTAAAATGTACACATATGTTATCTACACTCTGGTAAGTATAATTATTTGACTGTATGCTTTTTTTTAAATCCAATCAACAAACAAAGGGGAAACTGGATATTTAAATAAGTTCTGAAAGAAACAGTGAATTTTTATTTTTTTAAAAAATGGCCCTAGAGTCTTACAACTTTGAAGAATTCAGATTTTCTTACCTTGGGTTTCTGTACAGATGCACATCGGCCTAGGTTAACATGGAACAGAATGCCAAAGTGGGTCTTTGAAGGTCATCCAGATCAGCCGCCAGTCTTTTGGACAGATTGAAATAAATATCATCAGAAAATAGAATAACTGATTATACATTACAAATTGTATCAGAAGATGAATCCACAGCCTCTTTAGTTAAGTTGTTCTAGGTGTGCCTTTTCTCCAAGTGGATCTTTATCATGCTTTCTTCATGAAATGCATTATGAATATTTTCAAACATACAAAAGTGTGGAGAGAATACTGTAACTGACCTCATAAAGATCTATCAATGAGAACAACAAGGAACAAAATGTTGCAACAAGTGCTTTAGTTATGTTGTTTCTGTATTTATTTATTTATTTATTTATTTAATGTGACAGAGATTCTCAATCTGTCTTCCAGGATGGAGTGATCACAGCTATAACCCTGAACCCTGAGGATGGCCACAAGTGATCCTCCAGCCTAGGCCTCCCAAAGTGCTAGAATTAAAGGTGGGAGCCACCATGTCCGACCCTGTTTCTTTATTTCTAAAGTATTTTAAAATAAATCTCAAGGATGTCATTGAGCACTTACATACTTCAGTATGCATCTCTAAATGTACATACATTTTTATTACTCATTCATAATGACATTTCACACCAAATAAAATTAACAATTCCTTGATAAAACCTGGTGCATCGTCACATTTCCAAGATTGCTTCAAAATTTAATCTTACAATTATTTTGATGGAACCGCTTCTTTATTTTTTTTAATAAATTTTGTGTATATTTGAGGTTTTCAACATGGCTGCTATACAATATATATAGATGGTAAATTGGCTACTATAGTGAAGCAGATTAACATATCTATCATCTCACATATTTAGATTTTACTTATTTAACAAAAAACCCAATACAATACAATTTTGTGAATTTTAGTTCTCGAGTTATACATGAGGTCTCCAAACTTGTTCATCCTGCATATCCCTTGATCTACATCTCCCTGTTTCCTGTCTCCCTTCCCCATCTCCCCTAGGCCCTGCCTGTGGTAACCATTGTTTAATTCTCTATCTGTGCACTTGAGCTATATTTATTTTTATTTTAGAGACAGGATCTCACTCTGTCACTCAGGCTGGAGTGCAGTGGGGCAACCACAGCTCACGGCAACCTTGAACCCATGGGTTCACGCGATTCTCCTGCCTCAGCCTCCCAAGTAGCTCAGACCACAGGCATGCATGACCATGCCTGGCTAATTTTTTAAATTTTCTGAACAGACAGGGTATAGCTATGTTGCCAAGACCGGTATGGAACTCATGGGCTCAAGCGATCTCCTGCCTTGGCCTCCCAGAGTGTTGGAATTACAGGTGTGAGCCACTGCACTCAGCCTATTTGAGCTCTTTTTAAAATATTCTGCATAAGTAGGATCATACAATAATTTTTCTTTTTGTATCTGGATTATGAAATGTCCATCAAGAAATCATATATATTATTTATAATTATATATTACATTATAATCACATAATTATTATATATTATATATAATTCATATATGTGTGTGTGTGTATACATATATATATGTCTTTAAAAAGGAGATCCTACCGCTAGCCACAACAGGGATCAACCTGGAGGACATTATGCTAAGTGAACTACATTTATTTTTGAAGTACTGCTAATGTTAATGTTCACTGGTCTGGGTCAGAGTCTGTATTCCAACATGGCTTACCATCTCCCAGATGACAAGGGTGGGCTTTTGGCTGTTTTTCACAAGTGTGGAAAAATGTGTCCCTAAACCTTCTGAACTCATTCACTTACTGCCTGTCAAGACTAACACCTGTTTGCCAGTTGACATTCTGGAGTACAGAGTGGAACAATCAGACCCCTGTGGTAATAAAGCCCACAAGAAAGTTATTTGGTAGTAGCCCCACCTTGCCTGCTACTGCTCTAGCTGCTGTGTGGCTTTAAAACCCCCAAAACCACTCTGAATTCCACCTAGGGCTGTACCATGGCAATAAAATCCTGCTGTTTTGGAGTATTCAAATAGCAGCAATAAAACCCAGAAATGACTTGTATAAATGTTTTGCTGTCTCCTTGTTGACAAGAATTATTTTAAAATAATCCCATTGATGCTATAAGCAGTGTCTCTCAGGGAGACAAACACTGCCAGCTGCTTCTGTACAGGTTAGAAAGAGCTATAGGATCCACACTGGAAGCTTTCATTATAATTTTGTTAAAAACAAATACCCTATGACACAGAAATTCCGAATTTTTATATTTGCTCTAGAGAACACACACATTGTGTGCTAAGGAGCTGTTTAAAAGGATTTTTCATTACTGTTTTTTGTATCAATAAAAACAAAATTTAGAAAAAAAACTAAATATTCATTAAAAGGGAATCAATGTATTCATCGTGTAAAGTACCATGCTTCATTCTTTAAAAGAATGAAGTAAATCTTCATTTACTAACCTAGGAAGACACCAAAGGTAAGTCGTTAATTTTTAAAAACAAGCTGCAAAATAATAGATAAGACATCCATTTGTAGGAAAACACATACACTCTATAATCTCTATTGCATATATGTACTGAATGCAAAGATAAATGACTGGAAGATTCCCTACCAAATTGTGAACTGTGATTATCTCTAGAAAGAAGAAGAGAATGATCAAGGTCAAGGGGAATTTAACATTATCTTCATCATTTCAAATTTTACAATGACAATGTAGTCATATGTCATGTGGCTCATTTATAATAAATGAAAATGTTAAAAGAAAAAAATTCCTAGATGTGTTTTCACTGGCAAAAGTAAAATTGCAAGTTTGCACAGACAAGATTTCAACCATTTATTGAGAGCAGACTCTGTGGCAGGTGATATGGGGTTACAAACATGAATGAGCAATGGACCCTGTCCTTCAAGAGCTTCTCATCCAGGCAGAGAGACGGAATGTGAATCCATGAAAAGATTCTCTATAAGCAAATACCCATCTACATCTACTATGGTGTTCAGAAGGAGGAAAGGCACTACATAGTGCAGTAGACGGAGATAGTCTCAAAGAAGAGGTAGTTGTTGAACTGGACCTTCAAGAACAGATAGGACCTAAATAGGAGGGGGAGTCAGCTCTGTGCCATATGGAGTTTGATGGCATAAAAGACAGATAGAGGCAGGGAATCCCAAGTCCTTCTAGCAGTCCTTAAAGGCTCCCTGGACAACTCTGCCCACTGACAGACTCTACTTTCTGGGCTCAGTACCAAAGAAGGTCCAGCCATGGTACAGCTCATTTAAAACTGTGAATAATCCAAGAATTATTTCGATTTGGCTTTGAAAGGTGTCATGTATTTTTTTTTCATTTTTTTTCCCAGCAGATTTAACTTCCCTAATTATCTTCTGCTCATCAGATTCTAAAATGAGTTTCCATTTTCTAAGCCCACATTTACAAAATGGTCCCTGCCTGATTCACCCTACCACTCTCTCCCCATGCTATACCACCAACTGCATGAAGCCTTACCAACCTCAGGTCCAATGTAAGTGAAGGTCTCCCAGGACCCCATTTTCTGCCGGGCGAGTCAGTGGCTGCTAATAACTTAATCATTAGATAATCCCCATTCATTTGCTATATCTCTCAAATAACATACTTGCTTAATCAAGATAAATTGAATACATCTCCAGAAAACCTCAAAGCAGGACTTAATGGTGGAAGTTTTAGCCAATACATTTGAGACTAAAGCAGAAGGTATTTGGAGAACCTGACTCATCCCAATGGTCTGGGGCTCTGTGATGGGACAACTCTGCCTAGGCAAGAAGGACTTCTAGGCAAAACATCAGAAAGCTCGTTCAGTGGGCTGGCACTCTGCCATATCCCTTTCTCTGGAGCAATCCAGAAAGAATCCACAAACCTGAACCCTTAACAGGTTTCAGAGCCAGTTGGCTCCATAGCAAGGGCCTTCTAATGTTGAGCACGTTTTCATGTAACTGTTTGCCATTTGTATGTGTGCTTTTTATAAATGTCTATTCAGATGTTTTGCCCATTTTTAAATCATATTATTAGGTATTTTCCTATACAGTTGTTTGAGCTCCTTATATATTCTAGTTATTAATCCTTTGTCATATGGTTCATTTGCAAATATTTTCTACCATTCTATGGGTTGTCTCTTCACTTTGTTGATTGTTTCCTTTGCTGTGCAAAAGTATTTTAACTTGATGTTATCCCATTTGTCCATTTTTGGCTTTGGTTGCCTGTACTTATTGGGTATTACTCGGGAAATTTTTGCTCAGACTAATATCCTGGAGATATTCCCCAAAGTTTCTTGTAGTAATTTCATATTTTGATGTCTTAAAGATTTTAATCTATTTTTATTTGACTTTTAAATCTGGTGAGAGATAGGGGTGTAGTTTCATTCATCTGAATATGGATATCCAGTATTCCAAGACATTTATTAAAGAGACTGTTCTTTCCCCAATGTATGTTCTTGACACCTTTGTCAAAAATGAGCTCAGTGTAGGTGTGTGGATTTGCTTCTGGGTTCTCTATTCTGTTCCACTGCTCTGTGGGTCTGTTTTCATGCCAGTACCATGCTGTTTTGATTACTATAACTCTGTGGTATAATTTGAAGTCAGGAAATGTGATACCTCCAGATTTGTTCATTTTGCATAGGATAGCTTTGGCTATTCTGGGTCTTTGGTGATTCCACAAAGGATTGTTTGTTTCTATTTCTGTGAAGAATGTCATTGATATTTCATGGTGATTGTAATGAATCTGTAGATTGCTTTGGGTATTACAAACATTTTAATAACATTGATTCTTCCAATTCATGAACATGAAATATTTTTCCATTTATTGGTGTCTGCTTCAATTTCTTTCATTAGGGTTTTAATAGTTTTCATTATAGAAATGTTCATTTCTTTGGTTACTATTAATTTCTGGCTATTCATTATGTGTGGCCATCATAAATAAGATTATTATCTTGATTTTTTTTTTCAGATTGTATGCTGTTGGGATATGGAAATACTACTGATTTTTGTATGTTGATCTTGTATCCTACAACTTCACTGAATATGTTTCAGTTTGAATAATTTTTTGGTTGAGTCTTTAGTTTTTTTCTAAATATAAGATCATATCATGTGAAAATAAAGATAATTTGACTTCTTTCTTTCCAATTTGTATGCCCTTTATATCATTCTCTTGTCTGATTGTTCTATATAGGACTTCCAGTACTATGCTCGATATCAGTAGTGACAGTGGGCATCCTTGTCATGTTCCAGATCATAGAGGAAGGGATTTCAGTTTTTCCCCATTCAGTATGATACTAGCTGTGGGACTGCTGTATACAGTTTTTATTATGTTGAGGTATGTTCCTTCTATCCCCAGTTTTTTGATGGTTTTAATCATGAAGGATTAAACTACATGGTGGAATTTTATCAAGTGCTTTTTCAGCATCAATTGAAATGATCATATGGTTTGCATCCTTCATTCTGTTGATATGATGTATCACATTGATTGATTTGCATATGTTAAACCATTCTTGCATTGTAGGGATATATCCCAGTTGGTCACGATGAATGATCTTTCTAATGTGTTGTTGAATTACGCTTGCTAGTATTTTTGTTGGAATGTTTACGTCAATGTCGATCAAAGATATCGGCCTGTAGTTTTCTTCGCTTCATGTGTCTTTGTCTGGTCTTAGTATCAGGATAACACTGGCCTCATAGAATAAGTTTAGAAGTATTCCGTATTCCTCCATTTTTCAAATGTATTCCCAAAATGCTGGGATTACAGGCGTGAGCCACTGTGCCCGACCTCTGCATTGATTTTTATTTATTTTCTTCTACTAATTTTGGTTTTGGTTTGCTCTTGCATTTTTAGTTCTTTAAGACACATCTCAAAGATGTTTATTTGAAGTTCTTTTTTGATATAGGCACTTATAACTTTAAACTTCCCTCTTAGTACTACTTTAGCTGTATCCCATAACTTTTGGTATATTGTGTTTCCATTAGCATTTGTTTCAAAAAATTTTTCAATTTCCTTCTTAATCCCTTTATTGACCTATTGGCCATTAAGGAATATCTTATTTAATTTCCATGTGTTCTTACAGTTTCCAAAATTCATCGTTTTTGATTTCTAGTTTTATTCCATTGTGATCAGAGAAGATACTTGCTATAATATCAGGTGATTTCTTTAATGTTTTAAGACTTGTTTTGTAGCCTAACGTGCTGAGGAGAATGTGTATTCTGCAGCCGTTGGATGAAATGTTCTGTAAATATCTATGAGACCCCCCATTTGGTCTATAGTGCAGATTAAGTCTGATGTTTCTTTGCTGATTTTCTGTCTGACAGATCTGTCCAGTGCTGAAAGGGTGATGTGTAGGTCTTCAGCTATTATTGTTTTGGAATCTATCTCTCTCTAGCTTGAATCATATTTGCTTTATATGGATGCTCCAGTAATGGATGCATATATATTTACAATTCTTATATCCTCTTGCTGAAATTGACTTCTTTGTCATTATATAATGACTTCCTTGTTTCTTTTTATAGTTTTTGTCTTCAAATCTATTTTGTCTTATATAAGCACATTTACTGCTTTTTTTTTTTTTTTTTTTTTGAGATGGAGTTGCACTCTGTCCCCCAGGCTGGAGTGCAGTGGCGCAATTTCGGCTCACTGCAAGCTCTGCCTCCCAGATTCACGCCATTCTCCTGCCTCAGCCTCCTGAGTAGCTGGGACTACAGGCGCCCGCCGCCACACCTGGCTAATTTTTTGTATTTTTAGTAGAGACGGGGTTTCACTGTGTTAGCCAGGATGGTCTCGATCTCCTGACCTCGTAATCCGCCCGCCTCAGCCTCCCAGTGTGCTGGGATTACAGTTGTGAGCCACCGCGCCCGGCCTCTACTGCTGCTTTTTTATGGTTCCCATTGACATGCAATATCTTTTTCCATCCCTTTATTGTTTGTCTATGTGTGTCTTTATAGGTGAAGTGTGTTTCCTATAGGCAACCGATCATGGGTTTTCATCTTTTTTATCCATTCACCCACTCTATGTCTTTTGATTGGAGAGATTAGTCCATTTACCATCAATATTATTGATAAGTAAGGCGACTTACTCCTGTCATTTTGTTATTTGTTTTCTGGTTGTTTTGTGCTCTTCTCTTCCCTCTTTCCATCCTTCCTGTCTTCCTTTTAGTAAAGGTGGTTTTCTCTGGTGGTATGTTTTAACTTCTTGCCTTTTATATTTTTTTATCCATTGTATGTTTTTTTTTATTTGAAGTTACCAGGAAGTTTGCAAATACTATCTTTTAACCTATTCTTTTAAACTGATGAAAACTTTACACTGATTGCATAAACAAACAAACAAGCAATGCGAGAACTAATAAAAATTCTTTAACTTCACTTTAACACATTAACTTCATCCTCCTTTTTAATTTTTTGTCATTTCTGTTCATTTTTTGAATGTACTGTGTCTTGGAATGTTATTGTAGTTATTATTTTTGATTGGTTCATCATTTAGTCTTTCTAGTTAGGATAAGATTAGTTTACAAAGCATAAATACAGTGTTATTATATGCTGTGTTTTCCTGTGTACTTACTATTATGAGTGAATTTTGTATCTTCAGATGATGTCTTATTGCTCATTAATGTCCTTTTCTTCTGATTAAACTAGTCTCTTTAGCATTTCTTGTAGGACAGGTCTGGTGTGATTAAATCCCACAGCTTTTATTTGTCTGGGAAAGTCTTTATTTCTCCTTCATGTTTGAATGATATTTTCACCAGATGTACTATTCTAAGTTAAAAGTTCTTTTCCTTCAGCACTTCAAAAATGTCATGCCACTGTCTCTTGGCCTGTAAGGCTTCCACTGAAAACGTATGCCAGACATATTGGAGCTCCATTGTATGTTATTCGTTTCTCTTCTCTTGCTGCTTTTAGGATCATTTCTTTATCTGTGTTCTTTGAGAGTTCAACTACTAAATGCCTTGATGTAGTCTTCTTTGGGTTAAATCTGCTTGGTGTTCTATGACCTTCTTAGACTTGAATACTTATATCTTTTTCTAGGTTTGGGAAAGTAACTGTTATTATCCCTTTGAATAAATTTTCTTACCTCTATCTCTCACTCTACTTCCTCTTAAAGGTCAATAACACTTAGATTTGCCCTTTTGAAACTATTTTTAGATCTTGTAGGCATGCTTCATTGTTTTTATTCTTTTTCATTTTGTCTCCTCTGACTGTGTATTTTCTAACAGACTGTCTGCAAGTTCACTAATTCTTTCTTCTGCTTGATCAACTAATAGACTCTGATGCATACTTAAGTAGATCAATTAAATTTTTCAACTCCAGATTTTTTGCTTGATTATTTTTAGTTTTTCAATATCTCTTAGTTAAGTTTATATGATAGAATTATAAATTTCTTCTCTGTGTTATCTTGAATTTCACTGAGTTTCCTCAAAACAACTATTTTGAATTCTCTGTTTAAAAGGTCACATATCTGTCTCTCTGGGATTCATTCCTGGTGACTTATATAGTTTGTTTGGTGAAGTCATGTTTTCCTGGATGATTTTGATGCTTGTAGAAATCTGTCAGTGTCCTGGCATTGAGAGCTGAGTATTCATTAAAGCCTTCACAGTCTGGGCCTGTTTGTATCCTTCTTGGGAAGGCTTTCCAGATATTTGAAGAGACTTGGGTGTTGTGATCTATGTTTTTGGTAAATGCAGCCGTATCTGCATTAGTATGCTATGGCTCTTGCATACTTATAGAGGTACCTACAATCTTGGTCATCTTGGATAAGATCCAGAGGAATTCTCTAGATTTCCAAGCAGCAAATCTTCTTCTCTGTCCTTACTTTCTCCCAAACAAACCCCTCTGTGGCCACCATCACTGGGAATGCTCTGGATCAGACCTGAAGGCAGCACAGCACTGGGTTTCACTCAAGGCCTGCTGTAACCACCACCAGGCTACCATCTATATTCACTCGATGCCCTAACGGGTCTAAAATCAGCAGATGGTGAAGACAGCGTGGCTTGTGTCCTTCCCTTCAGGGCCACAAATTCCCCTGGACCCCATTGGGTCCAGAGATGCCATCCTGGAGCCAAGGCCTAAAGTCAGAAACCTCAGAAATCTACTTGATGCTTTATTATACTGCAGCTGAGATGGCACCCAAACCACAGGACAAAGTCCTTCCCACTCTTCCCTCCCCTTTCCACAAGCAGAGGAGTCTCTCCCGATGTGTACCATCACCACAGGTCCACAAAGAGTACTGCCAGGGAATCACCAATGTTCACTTAAGGCCCAAGGGCTCTTCAGTCAGATTGTGGTGAATTCTGCCAGGCCTGAATCTCACCCTTCGGGGAAATGGGCTTCCCTGTGGCCCAG
Organism: Piliocolobus tephrosceles; assembly: GCF_002776525.5. Taxonomy (NCBI): domain Eukaryota; kingdom Metazoa; phylum Chordata; class Mammalia; order Primates; family Cercopithecidae; genus Piliocolobus; species Piliocolobus tephrosceles. The sequence goes on from NC_045445.1 coordinate 49,823,592, forward strand.
GACAGGTCCAGAAATGCCGTCCAAGAGACAAGGCCTGGAATTGGGAACGCCTAGAGCCACTTTGGCTGAGCTGATACCTAAACTGCAAGACAAAGTCCCCTTTACTGTTCCCTCTGTTTGTCTCAAACAGAAAAAGCCTCTCCTCATAGCTGCCACAGCTGCAAATGTGCTTGGCCACAACTGAAGCTGTCACATCTCAGAGTGTCACCAAAGGCTCACAGCATCTACTACCTGGCAAATGCTGCTGATTACTCAGAGCTAAAGGGCTTTTTATGCAGCAGATGATGAATCCTACCAGGACTGGGTCCTTCCATTCAAGATAGTGGGATTACTTCTGGCCCAGGGTACGATTGGACATGTAGTCCAGGAGCTAGGGCCGGGATGCGGGCCTTTCACCTCTGCTCAGTGCTTTATCCTACTGTGGCTGAGCTGGTATCCAAGTTGCAAGACAAAGCCTTCTTTACTCTTTGCTCTCCTCTCCTCAAACAGAGGGAAGGAGTCTCTTCAGGAGCTAGGAGATGTACTGCCGGTAGTTGGGGGAGGAGTGGCACAGGGACTCCCTTTGGCCACCCCAGTTGGTGTCTCACTAGGTCACGTGCCCCCAGAAGTTGACTGGCTCTGAGCCCAGCACAGCACTAAGACATACCTAGCAGTTGCAGTACTTGTGGCCTAGATTACCTTTCAAGTTTATTTAGTACTACAAAGACACATGCACACGTATGTTTATTGCGGCACTATTTACAATAGCAAAGACTTGGAATCAACCCAAATGTCCATCCGTGACAGACTGGATTAAGAAAATGTGGCACATATACACCATGGAATACTATGCAGCCATAAAAAAGGATGAGTTTGCATCCTTTGTAGGGACATGGATGCAGCTGGAAACCATCATTCTTAGCAAACTATCACAAGAACAGAAAACCAAACACCGCATGTTCTCACTCATAGGTGGGAACTGAACAATGAGCTCACTTGGACTCGGGAAGGGGAACATCACACAATGGGGCCTATCATGGGGAGGGGGGAGGGGGGAGGGATTGCATTGGGGAGTTATACATGATATAAATGATGAATTGATGGGTGCTGATGAGTTGATGGGTGCAGCACACCAACATGGCACAAGTATACATATGTAACAAACCTGCACGTTATGCACATGTACCCTAGAGCTTAAAGTATAATAAAAAATAAATAAAAAAAAAATAGAACTCCAAAGCACTTTAGCCCAACGTGATGAGACTTATGGGAACTTGAGTTCCCATGGTCTGGATGAATGATTCCCCTCTGATTAGGGCTTGTCTAAATGCTCCCGCTACAGGCATCAGCTGTGTTCTGCCTGGTGTTGCTTTGGTGTTGCTTTCCACTGTGACAGGGCAGCACTGAGTTCCAATGCAAAGTCCAATGATCACTGCACTCTTTCCCCCAAGTGCACAGATTCACCTCACCGCAAAGTCACTGCTGAAATAAAGAGAATGAGTGGCATTGGCAATTCAGGACTGTCTTTCCTACCATCTTCAGTGCCTATTACAGGAATACAAAGTTAAAACCATGTATTATGTCACCTGAATTTTAGTTTTTATGAAGGTGCTTTTTAATATAGATAGTTGTCAAATTTGGTCTTCCTGCATGGAGGACAATCAGTGGAGGCTTCTATTTGCCACTTTGCTCTGCCTCTCTCCTACTAGGTACCATTTTAGATATGAGATAGAAATTTGGTTTTAAAAAGTAAGTTTATTAATTTGCCAAGAGTCAAACAACAAGTTAGCGGTACATTCGAATCTACAGAGCCTGTCACTGGTGCCAATACCATGCTGTAGGTGACAGCAGGGGAAGAATTAGCATAACATTGACAGAGGAACAATTGGGCTATAAGCAATTGCCAACAGGGGAATCCAGCAATGACTGAGGTGTGACAGAGCGGCAGGCAGGGCAGTGCATAGAAGTGAAGCAGACCCTAGCAAGAATCCTATCACCAGGCTTGGAATCAAATCATAGGCCTCCAGTGCCCAAGGGACAAGCAAGCACAAGACAAGAGCACAACTATATCAAGGCACTTAGTGATGGGAGGAATCCATTAGGAAGTTGATGACAAGGCTGACTCAATGATGAGCACTGTATCAAGGACTCCAGAGATCTTTCCTGCCTAGAAAGAACACATGAGATACAGCTGCGCTTTCATGTAAGAAGAAACTGCATCAGCCCCGCCATAGCGCCATGAATCCATATAAGATCAGAACAAAGAGAGAAAGGATTACTTTAGGGCTGTCATTTAAGATCTGTTAGCTCAGGGCATATCAAGGAGGAACTGGAATTACTTAAAACTTTAAATTTTTCATTATATACTACATCATGTCTGAATGTACCCTTAAACAAATCTACTTTGACTTGCTTTTGTTTTTATTGAAATTAAAATAATGCCTATATATATATATAATGCCCCTGTTACTCACAGGCATGAATAGATGTAAGCTTCTAAAGGATGTCTCCTCAGCATGCTCTCTATCACTTGCAAATTTAGCACTGTAATATGCAATAGGGGTTTTTTTCTGCTTCTCTTTGGATCATGAGATGAAAATGAAAGTCATTACCATTTTTGCAAGTTGTATGGAAAATAGTCCATTGCCTAAAAACTATATCCATGAGCTCACAGCAGGGCGGGTCCCAAAAAATGGTACAAAGGCAGTTTTGATTATTTCGATTATTTCCAGCGAGCTCTATTCCCTCTTTTTGACTCATCTCCCCACCCAAAACTATATACCCTGGAAATATCAGGACCTATATTCCATCATCTCAAGGCTCTGATAGTATTTTAAGTTCTGCTAATATTTGGATTGCAGTAATTATCAGTTAGAAAGAGATGACTGTTGTATCCCAGCTTTGACTATTCTGGTGGCTAGAATCTTGACTGTAATTGACAGTTGGATTCACCCTAAAATCACTCCTGCAAAATACATGCTGGCATTTTTAAAGTAAATAGAAGAAATTAATAATGTCTGTAAACAACAAAGCATAATATTCTAACTACTGAACCAATGCCTGTTTTGAATTTTAATAGCAGATCTTCTCCATATCAATGTTATAAAATGAATTAGAGTGCACTGAACAGTGTAGTGGATGCTATGTTGCCTCCCAGATCCACCCGTGAGGATTATGACATTCATTTCCCAGTTGCTGAGAATACCAATGTCCTGACAGCTTTGAGCTGAGTCCTCTTTGGGATTTGCATGGCCCTGGCAGTGAGTGCCCCTTTGTCTCACCCTAGCCTTGGTATTGATGTAAACAGTTCTATGTATATTAACAAAATTTAATTTGTCATTAAAAATTTTCTCACAAAGAGAACTCCATTCCCAGATGATTTCACTCGTGAATTCTACCAAAACAATCACAGTACAAGAAGTCATACAAAATGTTCTACCAAACATTAAAGAAAGGAATAGTGTCAACTCTACCCAAACTCTTGCAGAAAATTAAAGGACTATTTCCCACCTTTTTTCTGAGAAGCCAGCATTATTCTGATACCCAAAACAGAAAAAGATATTATAAGAAAAATGTCAAAGACCACTATCTCTCACGAACATAAATGCAAACATCTATACAAAACTTTACCAAATAGAATTAACAATATAAAAAGGGTTGAAACATCATAATCAAACAGGGTTTATCCAAGGAATGAAAGATTGATTTCATATTTGAAATTCAATTATTGCAATTTACCATAATAACAATACTTTTTAAACATATGATCACATCCACAGAGGCAGAAAAGGAATTTGATAAAATGTAACACCTATCCTAATTTTAAAAAATTATATTGATACTACAAATACAAAGAAATTTCCTTAACTTCATTAAAAAAGCACCGATGGAAGTGTCTAAATTTAACATTATAATTAATGGTGAAAATCTAAATGCTTTCACCCTAAAGTCAGAATCAAGGCAAGAATTTCCATTCTTACTATGCAGCCATAAAAAAGAATGAGATCATGTCCTTTGCAGGGACATGAATGGAGTTGGAGGCCACTATCCTTAGCAAACTAACACAGGAACAGAAAACCAAATACTGCATGTTCTCACTTATAAGTGGGAGCTAAATGTTTCATCATTTAGCTCCCACTAAATAGGACACATAGAGGGGAACAGCACACATTGAAGCCTTTTGGAGAGTGGAGGGTAGCATGAGGGAGAGGATCATGAAAAACAACTAATGGGTACTAGGCTTAACACCTGGGTGATGAAATAATCTGTACAACAAAACCCCATGATGCAAGTTAACCTATGTAACAAGCCTGCACTTGTACCTCTGAATTTAAAAGTTAAAAAAAAAAAATCTCCATTCTATTCAACAGTGTACTGCAGGTCCTACTCATTATAATAAGAAGGCAAGTAAAAGATAAAAGACATCCAAATTGTAAAATAAAAGGTAAGTAAAATTGTCTTTATTTGAGAATGATGATTGTCAGTACAGAAAATCCTATGGAATCTAAAACAACTACAATGAATAAGTGAATTTAAAAAGTTAAAGGATACAAGATTAATATATAAAAAACAATTATATGTCTATTTACTGGCAAGAATTGGAAAATGAAATTTAAAAACAATACCATTTACAATAGCATCAAAATATTAAATGATCACGGATATAGGTGACAAAACATGTGCAGGATCTGTATGCTGAAAAAAACAAAACACAGATGAAAGAAATCACGAAGACCTAAATAAATGAGGGAAACATACCACATTCATGGAAAGAAAACTCAACAATGTTAAGATGTCCATTCTCCCTGAGTATCTATTCAATACTATCCCAATCAAAATCTCGGCAAGCCTGTTTTTAAGACGTAAACAAGCCGAGTCTAAAATTCATATGGACATACATACATACCACCTAGAATAGTCTAAAGAAACTTCAAAAAATAATAATATTGGAGGGCTCCCACTATTTAAATTCAAGACTCATAAAGCTACTGTAACCTAAACACATTAGTATCAACATAAGTACAGACAAATAAATCAATGAAACAGAATAAAAAATTTAGAAATGTACCCACATATATATGTAATTTTGACAATCTTCAAAAGCTATTCAAGGGTAAAGGGATAGTCTTTTTAACAAATGGTGCTGGAAAATGGAGTGAGCTGCATAGCAATGAAATGTGAGCAACCTCTAAGACCTGAGAGTGACCCTTAGCTGACAGTCAACCAGGAAATGGAGACCTCAGTTCTACAACCACAAGAACTCAATTCTGCACCAATAAAAATAATGAGCTTGGAAGCAAATTATTCCCCAAAGCCTCAAGACAAGAACTTAGCCTAACCACAACCTTGACCTCAGCATTCTGAGACTGAGTAGAGAACTGAGCCATGCTGTCCCATACTCCTGACCTACAGAACTCTGTACAAATAAATGAGTGTTGTTTAAAGCTGTTAAGTCCATGCATCAACAGAAAATTGATGCATCTGATCAAAAACTTGTATATAAAAGAATGATGAAAATTCAAAAAATATAAAAAGCAACTATGTTTAAAAATGAGCAAAATATTTGAACTACCACCTCACACCAAAGTAGATAGACACGTGGCCAATAAACACATGAAAAGAAGCTAAACATTAGGGAGATATAGTAACAAATTAAAACAATAACGATATACCACTATTCACACACTAAAATCTCTAAACTTTTAAAAAAAATAACAATACCTACTGTCAGCAAGCATATAGAGCAACTGGAACTCTCATACACTGCTATTGGGAATGTAAAATGATACAACCACTTTTGACATCAGTTTGGCAGTTTCTAAAAAATGATATTTACACAAGACAGGCCAGGCACGGTGGCTCACACCTGTAATCCCAGCACTTTGCGAGGCCGAGGTAGGCAGATCACTTGAGTTCAGGAGTTTGAGATCAGCCTGAGTAACATGGCAAAATCCTGCCTCTACGAAAAATACAAAAATTAGCCAGACGTGGTGTTTGCTTATGGTCCTAGCTACTTGGGAGGCTGAGGTGGGAGGATGATCTGAGCCTGGGGAGGTTGAGGCTGCAGTGTCCTGTGATCATGCCACTGCACTTTAGCCTGAGCAATAGAGTGAGATCCTGTCTCAAAAGAAAAAAAAATCTTATTTACACAAGATAAACAAAAATATGTTGATACAGAAACTTGTACACAGATGTCCACAGAAGCTTTATTTGTAATGGTTTAAACCTAAAATAACCCAAATGTCCATCAACAAATGAATGGATGAATAAACAAATTGTGGTATAACTGTACAATGAAATACTACTCAGCAATAAAAAGAAATTATCTATTTATATATGTAACAACATGGGTGAATATAAAAATAATCAAACTGAGCTAGGTGTGGTGGCTCACGCCTGTAATCCCAGCACTTTGGGAGGCCAACGCAAGTGGATCACCTGAGGTCAGGAGTTCAAGACCAACCTGGCCAACATGGCAAAACCCTGTCTCTACTAAAACTACAAAAATCAGCCGGGCATGGTGGCACATGTCTGTAATCTCAGCTACTCAGGAGGCTGAGGCAGGATAATTGCATGAACCCGGGAAGCAGAGGTTGCACTGAGCTTAAATCGTACCACTGCACTCCAGGATGGGTGACAGAACCAGACTCTATCTCAAAAAAAAAAAAAAAACAAATAAATAATGTAGAGGGCGGTGCCCAAGATGGCCAAATAGGAACAGCTCCAGCCTCCAGCTCCCAGTGTGAGCGACACAGAAGATGGGTGATTTCTCCATTTTCACCTGAGGTACCGGGTTCATCTCACTGGGGCGTGTCTGACAGTCGATACTGGTCCACGGGTGCAGCCCAACCAGCGAAAGCTAAAGCCTGACGAGGCATCACCTCACCTGGGAAGTGCAAGGGGGAAGGGAATTCCTTTTCCTAGCCAAGGGAAATTGAGACACACAACACCTGGAAAATCGGGTAACTCCCACCCTAATACTGCACTTTACCAAGGGTCTTAGCAAATGGCACACCAGGATATTATATCCCACACCTGGCCCAGAGGGTCCCATGCCCACGAAGCCTCCCTCATTGCTAGCACAGCAGCCTGAGATCTAACTGCAAGGTGGCAGTGAGGCTGGGGGAGGGGCACCTGCCATTGCTGTGGCTTAAGTAGGTAAACAAAGCCATCAGGAAGCTCGAATTGGGTGGAGCCCACCACAGCTCAAGGAGGCTGGCCTGCCTCTGTAGACTCCACCTCTGGGGACAGGGCATAGTTAAACAAAAAGCAGCAGAAACCTCTGCAGATGTAAAAGTCCCTGTCTGACAGCTTTGAAGAGAGTAGTGGTTCTCCCAGCATGGAGGCTGAGATCTGAGAATGGACAGACTGCCTGCTCAAGTGGGTCCCTGAACCCTGAGTAGCCTAACTGGGAGACATTCCCCACTAGGTGGAGACAGATACATCATGCCTCACATGGCTGGGTACACCCTGAGACAAAGCTTCCAGAGCAAGTATCAGACAGCAACACTCGCTGTTCAGCAATATTCTATCTTCTGCAGCCTCTGCTGCTGATACCCAGGCAAACAGGGTCTGAAGTGCACCTCAAGCAAACTCAAACAGACCTGCAGCTGAGGGTCCTGACTGTTAGAAGGAAAACTAACAAACAGAAAGGACACCCACACCAAAACCCCATCAGTACGTCACCATCATCAAAGACCAAAGGCAGATAAAAACCACAAAGATGGGGAAAAAGCACTGCAGAAAAGCTGGAAATTCAAAAAATCAGAGCGCATCTCCCCTTTCAAAGGAACGCAGCTCACTGCCAGCAATGGAACAAAGCTGGACGAAGAACGACTTTGAGGAGCGGAGAGAAGGCTTCAGTCGATCAAACTTCTCAGAGCTAAAGGAGGAACTACGTACCAGGGCACAAAGAAACTAAAACCTTGAAAAAAGAATGGATGAATGGATAACTAGAATAATCAATGCAGAGAAGACCTTAAAAGAACTGATAGAGATGAAAACCATAACACGAGAACTACGTGACAAATGCACAAGCTTCAGTAACCGACTCACTCAACTGGAAGAAAGAGTATCAGTGATTGAAGGTCAAATGAATGAAATGAAGCGAGAAGAGAAGTGTAGAGAAAAAAGAGTAAAAAGAAATGAACAAAGTCTCCAAGAAATAAGGGATTATGTGAAAAGACCAAATCTACGTCTGATTGGGGTGCCTGAAAGTGACAGGGAAAATGGAACCAAGTTGGAAAACACTCTGCAGGACATCATCCAGGAGAACTTCCCCAACCTAGTAAGGCAGGCCAACATTCAAATTCAGGAAATACAGAGAATGTTACAAAGATACTCCTCGAGAAGAGCAATTCCAAGACACATAATTGCCAGATTCACCAAAGTTGAAATGAAGGAAAAAATCTTAAGGGCAGCCAGAGAGAAAGGTCGGGTTACCCACAAAGGGAAGCCCATCAGATTAAGAGCAGATCTCTTCGCAGAAACTCTACAAGCCAGAAGACAGTGGGGGCCAATATTCAACATTCTTAAAGAAAAGAATTGTCAACCCAGAATTTCATATCTAGCCAAACTAAGTTTCATAAGTGAAGGAGAAATAAAATCCTTTACAGACAAGCAAATGCTTAGAGATTTTGTCACCACCAGGCCTGCCCTACAGGAGATCCTGAAGGAAGCACTAAACATGGAAAAGCACAACCAGTACCAGCCATTGCAAAAACATGCCAAAATGTAAAGTCCATCGATGCTAGGAAGAAACTGCATCAACTAACGAGCAAAATAACCAGCTATTATGATAATGACAGGATCAAGTTCACACATAACAATATTAACCTTAAATGTAAATGGACTAAATGCTCCAATTAAAAGACACAGACTGTCAAATTGGATACAGAGTCAAGAACCATCAGTTTGCTGTATTCAGGAGACCCATCTCACATGCAGAGACACACATAGTCTCAAAATAAAGGGATGGAGGAAGATCTACCAAGCAAATGGAGAACAAAAAAAAAGCAGGGGTTGCAATCCTAGTCTCTGATAAAACAGACTTTAAACCATCAAAGATCAAAAGAGACAAAGAAGGCCATTACATAATGCTAAAGGGATCAATTCATCAGGAAGAGCTAGCTATCCTAAATATATATGCACCCAATACAGGAGCACCCAGATTCATAAAGCAAGTCCTTAGAGACTTACAAAGAGACTTAGACTCCCATACAATAATAATGGGAGACTTTAACACCCCACTGTCAACATTAGTCAGATCAACGAGACAGAAAGTTAACAAGGATATCCAGGAATTGAACTCAACTCTTCACCAAGCAGACCTAACAGAACTCTCCAACCCAAATCAACAGAATATACATTCGTCTCAGCACCACATCGCACTTATTCCAAAACTGACCACATAGTTGGAGTAAAGCACTCCTCAGCAAATGTAAAAGAACAGAAATTATAACAAACTGTCTCTCAGACCACACTGCAATCAAACTAGAACTCAGGCTAAGAAAATCAATCAAAATCGCTCAACTACATGGAAACTGAACAACCTGCTCCTGAATGACTACTGGGTACATAACAAAATGAAGGCAGAAATAAAGATGCTCTTTGAAACCAATGGGAACAAAGATACAACATACCAGAATCTCTGGGACACATTTAAAGCAGTGGGTAGAGGGAAATTTATAGCACTAAATACCCACAAGAGAAAGCTGGAAAGATCTAAAATTGACACCCTAGCATCACAATTAAAAGAACCAGAGAAGCAAGAGCAAACACATTCAAAAGCCAGCAGAAGGCAAGAAATAACTAAGATCAGAGCAGAACTGAAGGAGATACAGACACAAAATCCCTCCAAAAAAATCAATGAATCCAGGAGTTGGTTTTTGGAAAACATCAACAAAATTGACAGAACGCTGGCAAGACTAATGAAGAAGAAAAGAGAGAATAATCAAATAGATGCAATAAAAAATGATAAAAGGGACATCACCACTGACCCCACAGAAATACAAACTACCATCAGAGAATACTATAAACACCTCTATGCAAATAAACTAGAAAACCTAGAAGAAATGGATAATTTCCTGGACACTTACACTCTCCCAACACTAAACCAGGAAGAAATTGAATCCCTGAATAGACCAATAGCAGCCACTGAAATTGAGGCAATAATTAATAGCCTACCAACAAAAAAAGTCCAGGACCAGATGGATTCACAGCCAAATTCTACCAGAGGTACAAGGAGGAGTTGGTACCATTCCTTCTGAAACTATTCCAATCAATAGAAAAAGAGGGAATCCTCCCTAACTCATTTTATGAGGCCAACATCATCCTGATACCAAAGCCTGGCAGAGACACAACAAAAAAAGAGAATTTTAGACCAATATCCCTGATGAACATTGATGCAAAAATCCTCAATGAAATACTGGCAAACTGAATCCAGCAGCACATCAAAAAGTTTATCCACCATGATCAAGTGGGCTTCATCCCTGGGATGCAAGGCTCGTTCAACGTACACAAATCAATAAACGTAATCTAGCATATAAACAGAACCAAAGACAAAAACCACATGATTATCTCAATAAATGCAGAAAAGGCCTTTGACAAAATTCAACAGCCCTTCATGCTAAAAATTCTCAATAAATTCATTATTCATGGAACGTATCTCAAAATAATAAGAGCTATTTATGACAAACCCACAGCCAATATCATACTGAATGGGCAAGAACTGGAAGCATTCCCTTTGACAACTGGCACAAGACAGGGATGCCCACTCTCACCACTCCTATTCAACATAATGTTGGAAGTTCTGGCTAGGACAATCAAGCAAGAGAAAGAAATCAAGGGTATTCAGTTAGGAAAAGAAGAAGTCAAATTGTCCCTGTTTGCAGATGACATGATTGTATATTTAGAAAACCCCATTGTCTCAGCCCAAAATCTCCTTACGCTGATAAGCAACTTCAGTGTAGTCTCAGGATACAAAATCAATGTACAAAAATCACAAGCATTCTTATACACAATAACAGACAAACAGATAGCCAAATCATGAATGAACTTCCATTCACAATAGTTTCAAAGAGAATAAAATACCTAGGAATCCAACTTACAAGGGATGTAAAGGACCTCCTCAAGGAGAACTACAAACCACTGCTCAGTGAAATAAAAGAGGACACAAACAAATGGAAGAACATACCATGCTCATGGATAGGAAGAATCAATATTGTCAAAATGGCCATACTGCCCAAGGTAATTTATAGATTCAATGCCATCCCCAGCAAGCTACCAATGAGTTTCTTCACAGAATTGGAAAAAACTGCTTTAAAGTCCATATGGAACCAAAAAATAGCCTGCATTGCCAAGACAATCCTAAACCAAAAGAACAAAGCTAGAGGCATCACACTACCTGACTTCAAATTACACTACAAGGCTACAGTTACCAAAACAGCATGGTACTGGTACCAAAACAGGGATATAGACCAATGGAACAGAACAGAGCCCTCAGAAATAATACCACAAATCTACGGCCATCTGATCTTTGACAAACCTGACAAAAACAAGAAATGGGGAAAGGATTCCCTATTTAATAAATGGTGCTGGGAAAATTGACTAGCCATAAGTAGAAAGCTGAATCTGGACCCTTTCCTTACTCCTTATATGAAAATTAATTCAAGATGGATTAGAGACTTAAATGTTAGACCTAAAACCATAAAAACCCTGGAAGAAAACCTAGGTAGTAATACCATTCAGGACATAGGCATGGGCAATGACCTCATGTCTAAAACAGCAAAAGCAATGGCAACAAAAGCCGAAATTGACAAATGGGATCTAATTAAACTAAAGAGCTTCTGCATAGCAAAAGAAACTACCATCAGAGTGAACAGGCAACCTACAGAATGGGAGAACATTTTTGCAATCTACTCATCTGACAAAGGGTTAATATCCAGAACCTACAAAGAACTCAAACAAATTTACAAGAAAAAAACAACCCCATTAAAAAGTGGGCAAAGGATATGAACAGACATTTCTCAAAAGAAGACATTCATACAGCCAACAGACACATGAAAAAATGCTCCTCATCACTCACCATCAGAGAAATGCAAATCAAAACCACAATGAGATACCATCTCACACCAGTTAGAATGGCAATCATTAAAAAGTCAGGAAACAACAGGTGCTGGAGAGGATGTGGAGAAATAGGAACACTTTTACACTGTTGGTGGGACTGTAAGCTAGTTCAAACATTGTGGAAAACAGTGTGGCGATTCCTCAAGGATCTAGAACTAGAAGTACCATTTGACCCAGCCATCCCATTACTGGGGATATGCCCAAAGGATTATAAATCATGCTGCTATAAAGACACATGCACGTTTGTTGTGGCACTATTCACAATAGCAAAGACTTGGAATCAACCCAAATGTCCATCAGTGGCAGACTGGATTAAGAAAATGTGGCACATATACACCATGGAATACTATGCAACCATAAAAAAGGATGAGTTCATGTCCTTTGTAGGGACATGGATGCAGCTGGAAACCATCATTCTCAGCAAACTATCACAAGAACAGAAAACCAAACACCGCATGTTCTCACTCATAGGTGGGAATTGAACAATGAGATCACTTGGACACAGGAAGGGGAACATCACACACCAGGGCCTGTTGTGGGGTGGGGGGAGGGGGGAGGGATAGCATTAGGAGATATACCTAATGTAAATGATGAGTTAATGGGTGCAGCACACCAACGTGGTACATGTATACATATGTAACAAACCTGCGGGTTGTGCACATGTACCCTAGAACATAAAGTATAATAAATAAATAAATAAATAAATAAATAAATAAATAAATAAATAAATAAACAAACAAAATAGAAAAAAAAGAAATGCAAAATAATCTATAGTGAGAGAAAGCAGATCAGTAGTTGCCTAGGAATGGGGCAGGAGGGTAAAGAGGGCTAAGAAGAGGAGTTTATAAAGAGGCACAAGGAAACATTTAAGCATGATGAATATATTCATCATTATCTTGATTGGGTGGATGGTACGCATATGTTGAAACTTCAACTGTGTTAGTTAGTTCATATTCAGGTATGTATAGGCCACATACTGTAGGCAAGAAATATATTGACTGATGAATATGCTGAAAACAGAGGACAAATGTGTTCCCTTCCAAGATATTTGCATTATTAGCAACAATTTCAATGCCTTCCACTCAAAAGAGTAACTAAAGTTCAGGGTGTAGTGTGGTATAAGAGAGTGCCAGAGCCAGACTGCTGGGATTCCAATCCAGGTCTTTCAACTCACTAGCTGTATTGCTAAGACACTTCCTGTTTCTTAGTTATTTCACCTGAAAGGGCGCATAGTAAATATTAATATAAGCAATCTACTATTACTCAACATATATTTCTTGAAAATCTACAACATGTTCTTGAACATCTACACGTGCCTAATTCTGTGACAGAAAATGGGAGCTGTTTGGCAGAAATATTAATGGGCCATTAGGAAACCTCACCACCTATACCAGTAGCACGACCAGGACCAGGACTCACCTGCTTTCTGCTGACTGCATTGGACTATACTGAACACCTACTAACGCATATAATACATTTCTTTTTTGGTTGTATTTTTGTTTTTTGTTTTTGAGTCAGGGTCTCATTGTCTCCCAGGCTGGTGTACAGTGGTGCAATTATGGTGCACTGCAGCGTTGCCCCCCATACTCAAGCTATCCTCCCACTTCTGCCACCCCCACCCTGCCCACCCCCTGAGTATCTGGGACTACAGGCACGCACCATCACACGCGGCTAATTTTTGGTATTTTTTGTAGAGATGGTGTTTCACCATGTTGCCCAGGCTGGTATCAAACACCTGGACTGAAGTGATCCACTTGCCTCAGCCTCCCAAAGTGCTGGGATTACAGGGATGAGCCATTGCGCCGGCCTCTATAATACACTTCTGTCATAGATGTAGAACTTAACTCGATGACTCTTTGGCCTAGCATCACTACTCTTTGGCCTAGCATCACTACCTTATGATACCTTCCCAGCTTCTATACTACCCACAGAATAAAATCTGCACCATCTCCATGGCCCTCTTCACTTAGAAAAAACACTTATAAACCAGTCTCTTAAACGATCAGACATATACAACACCCTTTCATTTTTTCAGCAGATTTTTTTTTTTTTTTGAGACGGAGTCTAGCTTTGTCACCAGGCTGGAGTGCAGTGGTTTGATCTCAGCTCACTGCAACCCCTGCCTCCCGATTCAAGCAATTCTCCTACCTCAGCCTCCCAAGTAGCTGCAATTACAGGCCCGCACTGCCACACCCAGATAATTTTTGTATTTTTAGTAGACACGGGGTTTCACCATGTTGGTCAGGATGGTCTCGATCTCCTGACCTCCTGATCTGCCCACCTCAGCCTCCCAACGTGCTGGAATTACAAATGTGAGCCACCACATCCAGCCCAGCAGATGTTTAATAATCACTTACTATGACCTGGGCAAGGTGTGAAGCAAATACACTAGTAAAGAGATCATACTGCCCTCAAGCAGTTCACAGGCTCATAAGGGAGATGATGAAGCCCTCAAATCACATAAATCACACAGCCTGTCATCTGCTGACTGTGCTCCCATGGAGCCAAATAATCTCTCATTACCAGAAGAACTCCCTAAAGAGAATTAGGGACTATGAGCATGTGAACCAATAAGAATAAAAGGGTTTTGACTCCCTTTCATACAAAACTTCTTGAACCCCTAAAGCACTTTGATGATGGCACAATCCTTTTCCAAAAGGAGTTGCGCAACTTGTGCCAATATCCTTTTTGAATGCTTCCTTCCCTGCCTCCTGCCCCCTTCCCACAAGTCTACCCATTGCCCTCTGCTTGTCACTTGCATTGTGTACTCTTTGTCTAGCCATTGCTCTAGCGTGCACTTGCCTCAGAATTCTCTCTGCTGCCACTCTGTAATTAGAAACTCTGTCAAGATTATTGGAAACTAACATAAGCGATGCCATCCCAGAGTCAACTCTCCTGAGAGAGTAGAAACACGCTGTTGTCTAAAAAGAATAAGGGAAGCCAAGCCCAATCATTCCCAAGGACACTGAAGTGCCCCCTCTCCCCTCACTGTATTAATTTAGACACAAATCTCTTTGGGGCAGGCTCTTTCCCTACTGCGGCACCAGAACCTTTCACGGGGACAGCTCCCAGGTCGTCTTGTTATTTTGAATCCACTCACACATGCACACTCCATTCAGTTAGAGAGGGAGAGAGTACTCCACAGCCCCACAGCTGCTGGTGTCAGAGTTGGGACTAGGACTCTGCCCTTTAAGCTCCAATCAGCTGCAAAGCCTGCAAAGCCATAGCTCAGCCATTAGCTCATCCAGGCTAGTGATTAAGGGTCAGGCAAAAGAAGACCTGAGCTGGCACCTGGAGTGCAAATATAATTTGGATAAATTGAGAGTAGCAAGAAGGGCATTCCAGTCATATGATCAGAGGCAAAAGAATGATGGAAAGACCTTCCGAAAGAAAGGCACACAAAACCTACTCATGAGACAGCGAGACACCCAAATTGTGAGTGGCATTGCATACATGAAAAGTTCGGATTGAGAATAAAGACTGGTATGCTACACAGAGAAGCACCATTGTGCAGAGGTTAAGAGATGGGCTTTGGTGCCAGGCTCCTTCTGTGTGAATCTTAGCTCCTCCACTTCCTGGGTGTGTATTCCTGGCCAAATGATCAATCTGTGTGCCTCAGTCTCCTCATCTTCAGAATGGGGACCTGAATAGAATCATCATACGGTTGTTTTCAGTATTCACTGAGTTAATACACATAACTGGGAGCAGTGGCTGGCACATAGTAAGTGCTCACCAGATGTCAGCTGTTATCGTTACTGTGGGGACAAATTGTGAAGGACTTTGAATGCCGGTCTCAGAGAGCAATGTGGAGTCAGGCCCTGTCTCACACTCAGTCTCTGCTGCATCCTTCCCCATGACTGGGGCTACTTTGTGAGGGTCATGCACTCCCGGCTGCAGGTTCGCATCTGCCCCGCACTCTAGGATTCACCCTGACCATAGAGCAGAAGGTTATCAGCCATACCTTCTCAGCACTCTGGGACACTGTCTCAAGCCACACTTTCTGCTGGGTCAGCCCTGACCTCAGGTTCCAGTTCTGTGAAAAACGCAGTCCTCATGCTTCTGTGGCACTGTTCCCCCTACAGTCCTTCCTAAGTTCTTGCTACTGCCTTTTCCCCTTTGCCTAAGCCCAGTGCAGCTGTGGGACTGTGGAGTACTCTCTCCCTCTCTAACTGAATAGTGTGGGCATGTGTGAGTGGATTCAACATACCAAGACTATCTGGGAGCTGTCCTTGTGAAAGGTTCTGGTGAGGTGGTAGGGAAACATCCTGCCCCAAAGAGATTTGCCTCTAAATTAATACCTTCATACTTCTCCCATCCCTCAAGCACTAGAGCACTGTGTTGCTCTTGCCAGTCCTCTCCTTCCCAGGAACTGCAGTCCTGGCCCTGAGCCCTAGTCCAGTCTAACCGTGGGGCCTGCTACCTCCTGACAGCCTTCTTTGATACTGGACAACTGCCAGCCTGCCTGAACCCCTAGAATCTGCAACTGGATTCTAGACGTCTGTACTACTTTGCAATGAAGCCCCTGACAGAGAGGACATGCCAGGATTATTACCTGTCAAACCCTGTTGTTCTGTGTTCTGCTTGCTGGATCATAATTACTTCCATCACCTGCATTGTATGCTCCTCAGGGTTTGCTCCTGCCTTTGATGTGAAAGGAGGTGGAAACAGATCATGTAAGGCCTCCATTGCCATGCTAAGGTGCTTGAACTTGATCCTAGAGACACATGTCTCTTGCACTTTTGCTATTTCATTCTCTTGAAAGCAAAGAATAGTTTGCACCTCTGATTTACATATTCATCTATTAATGTATACATTATACACAAGTGCTACCATACTAAGATACTATGCACGTGAAACACACACAAATATAACAAACTAAACAATGAATAAAAACAAACATAAATAGAAGCTCTAATATTTTCTTCTTAGAAGCTGTACATCTTAGAAATGTCCTTGTGGAAGCCAGATATAGAATATGGTTTGGAGAAAGCAAACATGGGGACCAGCTGATGGACCGTGGTCGTGATCAAAGTAAGGGATGATGGTGGCCACAACTAAGGCTGTGGCAGAAGCGATGAAATAGACATATGAAATAAAATATGAATCAACTCCTTAAGCACCTCATGATCAAGTGGGGCATACAAAATAAGCAAAGGAACATTATCTATGATAAATGTTCTGATCAGCTCCACCCTTAGTTCTGGTCAAGAGGGAACCCTGGCCTGGGTCCCAAGCTTTAGAAAATTATGCATATCACTAACACACCCACTCAAACACATTACACTTACCAAAAACACTTAACTGCCTCTGTCACTCCGGATCCAGGATTCAGCACTGTTACACCTTTATCCATAACCCTCAACACCCACTCTCATGGTTAATGCTGTTCAGACAATGATTTCTATATTTATTGCTCTGTGTTCTCAAAACAAAAGGCAACTGGGTCTGCATGCCATGCAGGTTTGGAAGTTGTACCTCTGCCAACTTTGAAGGCTGACAATGTTTAGCATATGGAGAGTGTTTGGGAAGGAGAAAAGCATTGGCAAAAGAAAAGGCAAATTAATTGCCCATATGAATGTAACAGAGTCTTGCATAAGGAAGTATTGTTTCTCAGAAATGCCAATCATCCATTTTCATGCTTCCCTTGTGTTCTGATTCATGGTTCCAGAAGTATTCATGAATTAGCATGGCATTTACAATAATTGCACATGGCTGTTAGGAATATTTTGCAACATTAAACAGTATCTATTACTCTTAATATATAAGCGCAGGTTTAGATGTAACTTGCATAAGGCATGATATCAATTTTTCATATTGGCAACTACGTGGATACTGAACATTAGAATTAATAGTTCTGTACTGTACCTAAAAGTACCTGTTATGTGCTGTTGTGTTCTGTTGCGTTCTGTACCTAAAAGGAGAAGGTATTAGATGATCTTTTTTTCCTTCCAGTTCTGGAACTGTAGTCTGATGAGTAAGGCAAAGGAGAAGTAGCCAACATTGTTTTGTTTTATTTGAACAAGGTATGATATGATGAAAAGGGCACTTGAATCCAGAAAAATTTAGTAGTAGTATGTAGGATAAACAGAGTAGGAAGAAATCAGAAACAGACAAAACATTTCAGGAAGCAATTACAATAGTCCAAGTAAGAGGTAATGAGGAACTGAGTCATTTTCTCTTCTATTATTAATTTATTATTTCTTCTGAGTTTTCTCCATCATCACATGAACATGCTTAAGTAGCTGCCATTTTAATAAGGAAAAATCTTCCCTTGATCCCTCTAAACACTTTCCCATATCTTCACTCCCCCTAATTGAAATATTGAAAGAATCATTTAGTCACTATCATTTATTTTATCACTTACCATTCTCTCCTCAATCTGCTCCATTTGGGCTTCCATCTCTGTACTCCATTGAACATGCTCTTGCTAAAGTCATCAATGATCTGTATGTTGCCAAATCCAATAGACATTTTTTTCTTCATCCCTGTTCTGATTATCTATTTCTACATTTTAAAAAGCACTCCAATCTTAGTGGTTTAACAATCATTTACTATCTCTCCCAGTTTCTGAGGGTCAGGTATTTGGAAACAATTCAGGTAGCTCCCATGTCTCACAGGGCTGCAGTCAGATAATGTCTGGGACTGGAATCATCTGAAGGACTGTTCACTCATATGTCTGGTGCCTGCTCTGAAGAGGCTCAAATAGATGGGAACTAGAACATCCGGGCTTGTTAGACATCTCTCCCCTATCTCTATGTGGTCTCTTCATGTGGTTTATACAGCACAGTGGTGTCAGAGTCATTAGACTTCTGACACAGCAGCTCAGGGCTCCAAAGGCTCATATCTCAAGAGAGAGAAAGAGAGCCCAACAGAATCAGAATTGTATTTTATGACCTACTCTCAGAAGTCACATAATATCACTTCTATCACTCACTATGGGTCAGGGCAATTCACAAAAGTCCACCCAAGTTCAAAATGAAGGGATATACATGCTCACAGTGTAACTAAAGCATGTGGGAGAGGAGTTATTATTATGGTCATCTTTGGAAAATACAATCCCTCTTTCTTCAAATATTCTTTCCTCTTAGTATCCAAGATACCTTCCTCATTTTCCTCCTACCTTAATGACCGTTCTCCCAGTTTCCTTTGTTTGCTACTCTCCTTCGCTCATCCTCTAAATAAAGGTTTTACCCAGGGCTTGGTCCCATTGATTCTCTCCTTTTCTCTACCTTCACTTATTAACCCTTGGTGACCTTTTCCAACCATATCGCTTTAAATGACAACTCAAACATTTATATCCCCAGGCCTGATGTCCTGTTATTGACAGTTTAGGGCAACTGCTCAGCACTGCTCAGTCCTATGTAGTTCCACATTTTTATTCCCAGTTGCCTGCCATTGTCTCAGAGATTCTAAATATATATCTTAACATGTACCAAACTGTAGTCCCCTCATCCACTCAAAAACAAACTCCTACTGACTGAGGTGGATGATTTTTCTAGCTCAGTAAATGTACCACAAGTTATCCAAGTCGCATGGGTTAATCATCAACTCTTCCCTTTCCCTCATATCTAGTATGTAATTCATCTGAACGTTCTGTCAAATGCATATTCACAACATATCCTATATCCTCCAACTACCAACATCTTAGTCCAAGTCACCATTATCTCCAGCCTAGACTTTTCAAATAGCTTAAAGATAGGATAGTCTTGTCTCTGGTCTTTCCCTCTTACAATTCAATTTTCACAAAGTAAACAGAGTGATCTTTAAACAAACAAAAAATACACCATATCAGGTAAAAACCCTGCTTAAAACCCACCAATGGCTTCCCACTGCTCTAAGAATAAAATCTAAATTCTTTCCAGAACCTACAGAGTTCTAGCTTATCTGGCCACTGTGTACCTCTCTAACCTTATCTCCTAACCTATCTCTCCCTCATTCAATCATCTGTAGCTACACTGGCCTTCCTGCTCCTCCTCAAGCACATAGAGCTTATTCCTGCCCCAGGGACTTTGCACTTGTTCTTCCCTGACATCACATGTTCTTCTCCCAAGTCTGACTGGGTGGCTCTTTCCTATCATTCAAGTCTCCACTCAAATGTCACCTCCTTGGTGATACTTTCTGTTACTATCCAGACTAAATTAGTATGAGCATATACACATGCACTGTGTGTCATTCTAACATACATTTCTGTTTAATTCATAACATTTACCATGATCTGAAGTTATCTCCTGTTATATGTGTATTATCTTCTTCCCCTTCTAGAATGTAAAGTTCACTAAAGGAGGGACTTTTGTCTGTTTTCTTCACTGATGTGCACATGTGTGAGGCACTTCACACATATCTGTTCAATAAATGAACAAACCAAGTTGGAGTGGTGATGAAAATGGCAGATGTCAGAGACAGTTTAAATAGTCACACTACAGGTTTATGCTATCAACATTTTGAAAACATCAAGGTCACAGTCCAGCAGTAAGCCCCAAATGCCTCCTGGAGCCTAAAGTAAGGAAAGGAAATCTAAGCTATCAGCACCTTGGGTAGTCCTTGACCTGTATGCACCACTTTCTCTCTGCTTTTTCTCTGGAGTCCCTCTTTGTGTCCCTATCCTGTTTCTCTTATCCCATTGCTTTATCCTTCTCTGCCTGTGCCTTGGGCATACCTGTAGTTCCCCTCCCAAACATCATTCTTAGTGTCTTTCTTGGAGCCCTTACATCTAAAGCGGTTGTAGGACCCTTCCTAGTATCCATTACGTGCACACTCCTTTCTTCTTTCACATATTAGTAATAAATCTGGACCAAGACGATTCCTATTATGAATTTTAAAATGCCAAGCATTCTGAATTTCAGAGAAGCATTCTCCTTCCTCTGATTTAAGGAAGGCTACTGAAAAACATTTTTTTAATTTTGAATAGATTACCAGGTCCACTCTAACGCCACTGATTTTAAATTCTATCTAAGATTTCAAAATTGAAACCAAACGAGTAAATGGGCCCTGCTGTAAATCAACAAGCCCAGGCTCATTCCCTGCTGTGCTGGCACCACATCAACCCAGTTAGCCAAGTTGCCATGAAGACAGAAATAAACACTGAAAAATGTATGTTAACCAAAGTGTCTACTTCCAGCTTCAGGTGTTACTAGCTTAAGGAAGAGTCTAGAACACGCAACTCTCTTAACTGGTTGTTAGCCTTAGTTCAGATTCAGCCTCAAGGCTATAGACCATATTCTGATTTTAAACTCATGAATGTTTGATTCACTGTTATTGACAGTTTAGGGCAACTGCTCAGCACCTTTTCTGCTTCATCTGCTCAGAAATCTCAGGAAGTTCGGGTGTGCTTCTGAATAAATTCTGTTTCATGCTGACTTCAAAAAACCACCTCTAGCCTCTTCTCTACTTTTCTATATCTAGTCCTGGTTGCTGAGAGCTGTGTCACTCCCCCATCTGCTCTTCCCTTGTGGCAACACTCACAGCTTTCCACACCCACTGTGACACTGCAAATAAGACTCTGTTCAGCAAGACAGATTCTACTCACATCTCCACCAAATCTTTTCCCATCCTCACCCAGCCTTACTCTGTTTTGTTTGCCAGGTGAGCCACGGGGATTGGTGTGCTACTTTATCCAGTCAAGAAAGCCTTTGGTTCGCTCCCAAAGGATTCCTATACTAGAGGTTGCAGGACAATGTGTGGATGGGGAGGACTGTGAATGCTGAAGAAGGGCCCTCCTGCTTCTCTTCCCCACTCCACCCTGCACCTGGGCAACCCATGAGCTGTTTTCTCTGCTTCTGGAAAGCAAAAAAGATTTGAAGCTCAGCCTCCGGATAATCAGCAATGATTTGAAATAGATTTGAATGATGTGAAACAATACCCTGACATAACCTATCAACTAGGAAATTCAGGGATCAGGGAACACGGGGAATTGCTCCTTTGTGTTCAATGCAGACACCCTGGCAGTCAGAGGTTGTCTGCAGTCTTACATCTATGACTGGATACTGTGAAAGAACAATGTGCAAGAGAGGTAAAGGCAGGGAAGAAGCCAGTATTAGAGCAAATGCCTTAGGTATTTCCTGGGCAGGATTCGCGCCAGTTGTGTCATGCACATTGCCCAGGTTCATCACTGAACACTTCATTAAAAAAAAAAAAAATACCTGAGGTTGATTTTACACTGTCTCCCCACCTCTACGTAATTCTCCTGAAAACGAGAAGGGCAGACGAGGGATCAGAGTTCTCCCAATTTCCTCCACTCTTCAAAAGTGATGGGACCCCAGTTGTTGACCCATTCTGCAGCAAGAAATTGAAATTGAATGAGAAGGCTTGGTCAACTTTGAACATACAATATAAGGAGACTTCAGAAAACCATCAAATGGGGATTCTGGTTAGTTGACCTGCTTGATATAGAAATGGGCATCTCAGGCACATATGGATTGTGCAGCTTTACCCAAGATGTGCTGGCCCAATTGAAGAGAAAGTCTTTCTTCAAAACTCCCTTTTTAAGTTATGCCCAACAATGATTCCATAGAAAACTCTGAAAAAGAAATCTAACCGCGACTTTTTCTCAATCCAGTCTTCTCGCACCTTCATTTTCCTTTCTGTGGGCACTTTCATTGATCTAGCTGCCAAGCACAATCCATTCAACTCAGTTCCTTGCTCCACACTTTCCTATTCGTTAGCATGTGTTCTTGTGGCACTTTGTTCTAGATTCCAATGTGAACATCTGCAAAATCAAACTCCCTTGTATCTCTCCTACTTGTGAAAAATACTAAATATACCATGTCAACTTTTAGCAGAAACACTGGTGGAGAATCAGAGCAGCCAAATAGAAATAATTCTCATTTGGCTGGAACAACAAAGGCCTGGATTCTAGACTTCCCTCTGGAGAATAATTGGCATATCATATTCTTCTCTAGGACTCGGTTTCCGCATTATAAAGTTAAGAGGCTTGACTTACATTGGAAAACCAGTTCATGGTCTAACCAGATGGCCTTTAGCTAAAGATGTTTTGCTGTTTCTTTTCTTGTTTGTTATTTGATGACCTACAAAGCAGCACTAAATATAATGAGGTTTCAGGGCACTGGGAAAGCCACTTCTCCAACCTAGGGAAAAGGAGAGAGAGAAAAAAAAAAGATTCTTCCTATTTGCTAGCTTTATTGCCAGAATTTCCAACTGGTTTGCTGTCTCTAAGTAGCTTATTTTCAAATCCTTATCACTCTGGGAGGGATGGCATGTTAAGCTGTCATCAGCCAAGAAGCTGTAAATTAGGCCGGGTGCAGTAGCTCATGCTGTAATCCCAGTACTTTGGGAGACCAAGGCAGGAGGATCTCCTGAGCTCAGGAGTTCAAGACCACCCTGGGCAATATGATGAAACCCCATTTCTACTGAAATACAAAAAAATTAGCCCGGCATGGTGGCTCTTGCTTGTAATCCCAGCTTCTTGGGAGGCTGAGGCAGGAGAATTGCTTGAACCCTGGAGGCAGAGGTTGCAGTGAGCAGAGATTGCGCCTCTGCACTCCAGCCTAAGCAACAGAGAGACTCCATCTCAAAAACAAACAAACAAACAAAAAGAAGCTGTAAGTTTGCTGGAGGGAATGGAAAATGAAAAACGAAAAGTTAGCCTCCCACTGTAGGAAGTCACCAAGGTAGGAGGCCAGAGGGCTTGTGGGCAGCAGGGGATCAGCAGAGGGTTTAGACTTGCCATAGAAAAGGGACAGGGTTTTCTCCATTGGTTTGCTACCTTCTTGAACAGTCTGCTACCAGGAAGAAGACCATGGGTCTTTTCTATTTCTGTCATCAACCTTCTCTCCTGTCTCAGGTCAGATGAAACAATCTGGTTAATGCTTGACAAAGCAATATTAGATCAAACAGCAATCAGTCCTGCTCAGATAATTAAACAGGGGCTGCATTTGGATGAATACAATGAAGATGCCCTGATAGAGGGACAGTCAGCCAGCACCTGCATCATCTCTGAAACCCAAACTTTTTCCAATTTTGTAAGGTTACAAATCTGTAAGTTAAACCCAGTCCTTTTTCTGAGGAACTACTAGGTGTCCACCTGTTCCAGGTAGTAGAAGGGAAATCAAACAGCAGAAGCATGCACTCTGCCTTTAATTTGCTTATAGTAAAGGTGAGATGATCATATATATTTGTACCAAACATTGGAGACTTCCTTTAATGCACAAGCTGAACAATGATAAGATGCAAGGATTCAGAGAATGTACATGCTAAAGTAATCTAAAACCATGGACTTGTCAGGTCCCAAGATTCGAGCTGATGGAAAGAAGTAAGGCAGAGAATGGGATCCTTCTGACATGGCAGGGCCAGAAGCCTGCAAATGGAATCAGGTTCCATTTGGCAAGTTCGAAATCTGCAAAGATTACGGCTACAAACCTATAGCCAAGAAAGGAACCTGGTTCAAAGAGGGCCACAAACATGGTGACAGTCACCTGAGAGTCAAGGCAGATCAAACCAAGCAGGTAAGGGATGACCTGGCAGACAGGGTAGAGGCAAAGCAGCAGAAGATGGCAAAAACACACACAAAAAATCAAAGATCAATGTCAAGATGATTGTCAAAAGTCAAGCATAGGACTAAGGAACAAAGAGACAACTCCGGCTGTTTAGGCTCTTTTCCAATTTGCTTGATTTTCTATTCCCCAGAGAGGCTTTAAGACAGGAGTCTTCAACACGGGCTGACCATTAGAATCAGCTTGTCCCAAAGCCCAAGAGCCACCACAGAATGGCTTAATCAGAATCTCTATGGTAAAGCCCAGGAGGTAGTATTTTTGTTACCCGGGTGGTTATAATGATTAGTAAGGGATGAAAACCACTGTTTTAAGGTGCTGAACAACTTTAAGCAATTATCACAGGATAACCTGAGTCAGAAAGGCTTCTGTGAGAACATGAATGTTGATCAGACTTGCAGGATAAGCAATATGTAGGCTACAGATGGAAGAAAGTTGGGTCTTCTGCAGTAGAGGAATCAAGAACATGAAGTCAATAAAGGATATGGTGGAGATTATATATCTCACTGTGCAAGAGAAGAGACTATCTGATATGATCCAACTGCAGTGGAGGGAGAGCCACAGAAGGTCTATAAAAATGGGTCAAGAATGCCGGGTGCAGTGGCTCATGCCTATAATCCCAGCACTTTGGGAGGCCAAGGCGAGTGGATCACGAGGTCAGGAGTTCAAGACCAGCCTGGCCAAGACGGTGAAACCCTGTCTCTACTAAAAATATAAAAATTAGCCCGTCGCAGTGGTGGGTGCCTGTAATCCCAGCTACTCAGGAGGCTGAGGCAGGAGAATCACCTGAACCTAGGAGGCAGAGGTTGCAGTGAGCCAAGATCTCATCGTTGAACTCCAGCCTGGGCAACAAGCGTGAAATTTCATCTCAAAAAAAAAAAAAAAAATGGATCAAGGAGAGAAAAAGAAGAGCAATGAGGGTACTGAGATTAGGGTCAACCAAGTTGACCTTCTGCACCATGTTAGAGATAGTGTAAATCATGAAACCATATTCTTGATGGCTGTTCACTTCTGTGTGTTCTTTGCCCCCTCCCACCAATTTTCTATTAAAGATTTCCTTTGGCAGGGCATGGTGGTTCAAGTCTAAAATCTCAGCATTTTGGAAAACCAAGATGGGAGGTTCACTTGATGCCAGGAGCTCGAGACCAGCCTGGGCAATATAGGCAGAAGTCAACCCTACAAAAATTTTTTTTAAATTAGCCAAGCATGGTGGTGCACCTGTAGTCCCAGGTACTTGGGAAGTTGAGGTGTGAGGATTGCTTTAGCCCAGAGTTCAAGACTGCAGTGAGTCCTTATCATGCCACCACACTCCAGCCTGGATGATGGAGTAAAATCTCCATTTCAAAAAAAAAAAAAAAAGTTATTTCTGAAGTCCAACATGGTAAAAGGCATTCTCTCCCAGTTGAAGAAGATAAACAGGTAATGCCGATAATCTGTTTTCAAAGTTTACAAGCCACAGACTTCTTCACAGACCAGGAAATGATAGGTTTCTTAATCAACACGAGCCAGATGGGCTCCTCACTTAACCATGTACAACATATTTACTGACGTCCCCTGCTCGGCTGCTAGGTAAACATTGATCAAAAACTGTTTGAAAACATGAAACTCAAAGCACCACAAACCATCACCCAACACATTTCTCTCAGTAGATGAACTATTTCCTGGCCCCCCAAAAAATCAAAATCACTGGAAATAAACTCCCCCAACTTCCTGAGCCTCTCCCCACATATATTTCTCTGTCTGTACCAATCCCTACTTTTTTGCGTCTTACAGGAAAAGAGAGGCCTACCTAAGTCAGGCCAAACTTCTGCCTGGGCTCTAAATCTCATCCTGCATCTCCCTAGGAATGCTGCTCCAATAACTAGCCTTTACGTCATTCATATCTCTAACATCCTATTGGCTCATCCCCCTCTGCACATAAAAATCTGCAAATCTTGCTCATCTGAAACAAAGTTTCTACCTTTTTCGAAACTCTGTCCCTTCTTGATGTTATCTTTCTTCTCTCCACACATGACCAAGTTTCTACAACAAGTAATCTACACTTGCTATCTCTCCTTCCTCACCACTCACTGATTCTGTCTTCAACTCATATCCTGGGCTTTTACTTCTGCTGATGATCTACTGAAATTGTGCTCACTGAAGTCACCAATGTCTTCCTTGTTTCAAAAATATATGGATCCCTCTCCCTTCTCAGTTCTTGTTTTTTTTTTTTTTTTTTTTTTTTTAGATGTTGTCTTGCTCTGTCACCCAGGCTGCAGTGCAGTGGAGTGATCTCTGCTCACTGCAACCTCTGTCTCCCAGGTTCAAGCGATTCTCCTGCCTCTCAGCCTCCCGAGTAGCTGGGATTACAGGTGTGCATCACCATGCCTGGCTAATTTTTGTATTTTTGGTAAAGGCAGGGTTTCGGCATGTTGGCCTAGCTGGCCTCGAACTCCTGACCCCAGGTGATCTGCTTGCCTTGGCCTCCCAAACTGCTTGGACTACAGGTGTAAGCCACCACACCTGGCCCTTCTCAGTTCTTAACCTCTCAGCAGCCCGTGGTACTCGACGACTCATTCCATCTTTATGTTTCCTCTTCCTTTGGCTCCGTGATGCCACATTCTCCTGGTTTTCCTCCTACTTCTCTGGCTGCTATTTTTCAGTTTTCTTTCCTGGCTTCCTTAGTCTACCCATATTTAAATATGGGTGTTCCTCCGGATTCCATCCAAGACTCTCTTCTTGCCTTATTCTCTCTGGGAGATCGCACCAACTCCCCAGACATCTACTAACACCTATACGCTTAGGACTTCCAAATCTAGATCTCAGGCCCAGGTCTTTTCTATTAACTTCAGATTCATACATGTAACTACTTGCTGGAAATGTTCACTTTTGATGTTCCACACTGAAGAGTAGTATAGCCTACTGGTTTACAGTGTGAACTCTGGTTTAAATTCTAGCTCTGCCATTCACCACCAGGAATAAGCAGTTGTATGTCTTAGTGCCTCAATTTTCTCAGCTGTAAGATGGGAATAATAATCGTACCTACCTGTGAGGATTCAATGAAATGATGAACATAACATGCCCATCACAGGGCCTGGCACATAAGCATGCAATAAATGTTCATTATTTTTGCTACTTATTACTGCCAATTCAACATCAACAAATTTATCAACATCGAATTTATCATTTCCACTCCCTCTGAGCTTGTCCCTCCCCCTGTATTCCATCAGCTAGTGGTACCATAATTTCCCCAGTCTAGATCTAGAAACCGAGGAGTCATCCTAATCTTTCCATTCCTCTCTTCATCGTCCTTCTCCTCTTCTCTTGCTCCTTCCCTCCTTCTTTGCTGCTATTTTGGTTACCACTGAGATAAAGTGATTTTACTTCCCTCCACCACTGAATCTGTGCCTATTACTGATATCCTAGATGTAGCTTAAAACCAGGAGGGCTATAAAAGATTTTTTGACAAGAATCTCTGAGAAACTCTTCAAGTCAGATGGGTTGTTCACTTGAATGCCTCTGTAATTCCCAACCCTTCGTAGTATTGTCCATCCATTTTCTGGGCCCCTTCTTAAGTGCCAAAATAATTAATCTGGTGGTTGAAAATTTTCAGTTTAAAACACAGGTGCGTCTGGACTTCTGGCTCCTAAGGCCAAGGAACCTGTTTAGTACCTTGTGAACTAAAAAGAGTATGGTGCAAAAACTTGCCATCTAAACCTCAATCTTTGTTAATGAAGATTTTCCACTCGAAAAAAAAAGGAAAAAAAAGCATCTTTAAATTTTGTCTTCCTTCTAGAGGTTAACTAGATGAAGGAGAAACCGTCCAGGCCTCAAAAGAACTTCTGTCTACCCTAAAACAGTAGCAATGCCTCGTGAGCTGGAGACAACAAAAATAGATAACAAATACAATAATAATAGCATGACCGGGTACATACAATGTGCCAGATTCTGTGTTCTATGGTTAAAATGCTTATAACCTCAGAAACCTTTCTGGACAGGTATGATTATGATTCCTATTTCAGAACTGAGGACACTGAGAGGTTTACAAGTTAAAGTGAATGTCATGGTCATAAGAATAATAGAACTAGGCCGGGCACAGTGGTTCACGCCTGTAATCCCAGTTCTTTGGGAGCCCGAGGCGGGTGGATTATGAGGTCAGGAGTTCAAGACCAGCCTGGCCAACATGGTGAAATCCTGTCTCTACTGAAACTACCAAAATTAGCCAGGCGCAGTAGCAGGCGTCTGTAATCCCAGCTTCTCAGGAGGCTGAGGCAGGAGAATCGCTTGAACCCGGGTGGCAGAGGTTGCAGTGAACCAAGATCACGCCATTGCACTCCAGCCCGGGTGACAGAGACTCCATCTCAAAAAAAAAAAAAAGAAAAGAAAAAAAAGTAGAACTAGAACACAGATTTGCTGATTCCCTTAATTAATATGTTATGTAAAAGTAGTTATTAATAGAAATATCTACATTTATTGAGCACATACTGTGTGCCAGGCACTATGTTCTAACCACTCTACATGTATGATCTCACTGAATGCTCAGAACAAACAAAATAGGTACATACCACTTTAATCCTGTTATTCAAATAGTCCATAACTGATATAACCACAGCCCTCTGACTCCTCAGAAAAAGTAAGACTTGATTGCAAACTTTTGTTCATGCCACTTGCCTCAAAATATTCAGTTGCCTCTCATTTGAATATTTTTCATGTTGTATCTAGCCTTGGGTCAACTCCTGGCTATCAGTTCTATGTCACAGTCGCTGGCCCCACCATTCCTCTCACTTCCCATTCAAGTGTACCTTCCTGACTAAGGCTCTCCAGGCCCTCCCTTACTGAGCCCACCACCATACCTGATTAAGAACATCTGTTGGTCTGGAGTCCTATACCCTATGCCAAAGGGGAGCATTCTCTAGACTTTCCCTCTGAAATCTATTTAAATTTAAATTAATTAAAACTGAATAAAATTTTAAATGTAGTTCTTCAGTCATGCATTCTTAATTACTAATAGTCACTGAAATATGCAAATAAGGGCCTGAACCAGAAGGGGATAAGTGTGAGAGCCATTGAGAAAGGAAGAAGATTCTAGCAGACTGGATAACTGATTGATTAGGTCACAAGAGAGTGGGAGGGGTGAGATTACTTCAATTTTTTCAGCCTAAATGACTAAAAGAAAAATGGTGGCTGTGGTAGACTAATTAATGGCCACCAAAGATATCCAGATATCCAGGTCCTAATCTCTGGCACCTGTACATTTTACCTTGTATGACAAAAGAGACTGCAGATATGATTAAATTAAGGATCGTGACATGGGGAAATTATCCCAGATTATCTTGATATTGAGAAATTATCCTGGGCTATCACAGAATTTGATTTGAATACAAAGAAGAAAAAGAAGACTATGTGATGCACACAGAAATGTATTTGAAGATGCTACACTATTGGCTTGGAAGATGAACAAAGTGGCCGTGAGCTACGGAATGTAAGGAGTTCAGATCTAGAAGCTGGAAGAGGCAAGAAAAGAAATCCTGCACCCGCTTCCCCTGCCAGAGCCTGTACTCTCTCCAGCCTCTGCTGACACCTTGTATTTAGCACAGTGAAACTGATTTCAGAAAAAGATGTCTAGCCTCCAGACTGTAAAAGAATAAATTTGTGTTGTTGTAAGCCATTGAAGTTGTGATAATTTGTTACAGTAGCCTCAGGAAATGCATACAGTGTCATCAATAGATTCTGGTTACTCCAGGTAAGGATGTGATTCAGCAGGACAAATGAAGTTTAGAGTTAGGTACGTTAATGTTGAACTAAAGTTTTAGAACGTAAAAACTGAAATTTGTGGTAAATTCTCAGGTCACAGATAAAGATTTTTGAACTTCACAGCACTTCACAAAATAATGATATTATATGATCCCTCCAAGGGAGTGAGGAGAGTAAGAGAGAGGGACAGACCCACACACAGAAACAGAAAGACAGAGGAAGAGGAGGAGACAGTCACAATGGAGATGATGACAACAAAGATGATGACAACAATGACCAAGGGACAAAAGGCAGAGAGAAAAGGAGAATCTATCCCTTCTCAGGGATAGATTGAGCTGGCACACCAGTCTTCTCTTGTACTCAGACTGGAATTTATAACATCAGCTTCCCTGGTGCTCAAGCCTTCAGACTCACACTCAGGCTGAAGTACAGCACCAACTTGTCTAGATCTCCAACTTGCAGACAGCAGATCATGGGGCTTCTCAGCCTCCATATTGCATGAGCCAATTCCTTATTTTATATATGTCATGGTGATTCTGTTACTCTGGAGAGCCCTGACTACACAGGGGTAGAAAATAATGGAGGAAGCCCACTGAATAGCATACTCAAAGAAGGCCTCTCTGGGTAGGCACAAAACATTAAGTGAATAAGGTAGATTAAAGAGTGAAAGAGGCCAGGGGCAGTGGGTCACACCTGTAATCCCAGCAGTTTGGGAGGCTGAGGCAGGTGGATCACTTGAGGTCAGAAGTTTGAGACCAGACTGGCCAACATGGTGAAACACCATCTCTACTAAAAATCCAAAAATTAGCCAGGCATGGTGGCGGGTGCCTGTAATTCCAGCTACTCAGGAGGGTGAGGTACGAGAATTGCTTGAACCCAGGAGGTGGAGGTTGCAGTGAACCAAGATCACACCACTGCATTGCAGCCTCAGTGACAGAGTGGGACTCTGTCTCAAAACAAACAAACAAAAAAGAGTGAAAGAGTGACTGTGTTGTAAGCAAATGAGGACAGATTGGTATTTTCAGAAGTTGGCAATACGAGGAAGCAAAGAGATAAGATGGTAGTTCTGAATGATTGAGGGACTTTTGTTTCACCTTAGAAAACTCGTGAGTAGAAAGTAACGAAGAGCGATATTAGAAAAACAGAAATTGATGGAGTGTAGCCCCACCTTAGAAAGGAAAAGGACCGTTAAAAACTTATCTGGAGAAATTAGATTTTAAAGAAGAGGAACACTTCTTTGCCTGGGCCAGGAAAGAAAAATGACAGAAAACTAAAGATAAAGAGAAAGTCTGGGTAGGTAGAGAAAGTATAACAACAGAAGGAAAGGAGAGAATATCTGGTGCTCCATGATGGATAGCCTACATCTTCTCATGAGATACCAAGCAAAATCATCTGCTGAAAGTGTAAGGAAGTAGGAATGAGTCTGTACACAGAAAATGTCTGGAACATGCATTATGGTGAACATGATGGGATGTCATCAAAGATGAATAGAACAATCACTGATGGGAGTATTAGTAGTAGACAGTGGGTAAAGAATGTTCATGCTTTTCTTCCACAATTATCATCACAGAGATGCTGAGAAAACCAGTGGCAGAGATTACTGTGTTAAACATGGGGCAGAGTCAAAGGGTGTAGGGTTCAGGGATATTAGAGCAAACGTTAGTGACACGGTTGGCCATGGGATGCCTGGTAGGTGGGAAGGTAAGGACAGCCAGAAGAACATTGTGAACTAGGAAGGACTGAAAAACTAGAGTTGTGATATGGGGAAAAAAGCAGTTTCAATGTGAATGAGAGAGTAGGAAAGTTAAAAAACCACAGGTTAGAGGGAGAGAGGGATAGCTCTGATTTTGAGATTACAAAGATGAAATAACCCAAAGTTCAGAAATGTCCAACATCTGATTGTCATTGGCTGAAGAGGAGTAGGAAGGAATCATGTAGCTGGTGAGGGTCAGGTTTGTACTGGCCATCTACCCAGGTGACATGGAATAAGATTGAAGGAAGACAAGTGAGGCGGGTACAGAAGTCAAGGAATATATGAAAAATAAGTCACAGAGATGAATGGACAAGAATAGTAGGACAAGCTTCTCACAGACTGTCTATATTCCTATAGTTTCCAGATTTCATCATATCACTTATCCTTAACAAAACCAAGAAATAAAGATTGTTTATCACATTGTGGATGATGAAACTGAGGTCCAGGGAATTTAAATAGAAACTCCAAGTTCACAGAGCAAAATCTGTGTCAAAAACTAGAATCTGGCAATAAAATAGAGCTTCATACGCTTTCTAAGTTATTAGATGTCACCACCTTCCACTTACAATTTTTGCCTATCCAGACCCTGGTCCCTGAGTTCTACCTATCTATTTATGCCTCTGTTTTGCTGGAAAGGTGGTAAACATGAGTGATCAGGCTTCAGCATGAGTAGATGAACTATTACTATTTTCTTCTTGTTTTCAAGGATATTCTGAGGCAACCATTCCTAGAAAGGTAATAGAGGAGAGAAGCGACTTCCCACTCATTACTGTATTAAGCATAAATGCCATGAGAAAGGGAAAGTTTACCAGATTTATTAGGCTTCCTTAAAGCATTAAAAATATGCTGATACATTCACACATTTCATATTTTACCTAGTGCTTTGTATAAATACAGGTGTCACCAACACTAAGAAGAGATAATATTTAATTTAAAGCAGAGGGAAGAAACTGACAACAGTTTTATAAGTGATAACAAGATCTGTGAAAGGAACATCCTTTACAAGTTGCCACTGCTAAAGAATAGCACAAGCACAGACTCAGAACACATCACTCTTGTCTGGTAGCGACATTGTTGTGAGAAAAAGGCGTTGCTAACTGCCATCTAAATTTTATCTTCACTGAGCTTTCTTGAGGAACACCAAAGTTGACTATAGAATGGCCCATCCTTCCCTCAAAAAGGTAGACACTTCTGGAACCTGGAGGGCTTTTAAATATTTCAATTCCTTCTTGGTTGTTTGAAAGCTTGTTCAAGAAGCTGAAAAGAGGCTGGGTGCGCTGGCTCATGCCTGTAATCCCAGAATTTTAGGAGGCCATGGTGGGCAGATCACACGCGGCCAAGAGTTCAAGACCAGCCTGGCCAACAGGGTGAAACCTTGCCTCTACTAAAAATACAAAAGTTAGCCATGTGTGGTGATGAATATCTGTAATCCCAGCTACTCAGGAGGCTGAAGCAGGAGAATTGCTTGAACCCGGGAGATGAAGGTTGCAGTGAGCCGAGATCACACCACAGCACTCCAGCCTGTGTGACAGAGAGAGACTCTGTCTCAGAAAAAAAAAAAAAAGTAGAGAAAGAATACAAGTTGAAAAGAGCTATTTAGTTCAATAAGGTTGATTGGTTGATGTCATCATATAAGATTAAAGATAATTAACTACTTTTTCAATTCATAATTTGCATGATGATGAGGACAATGATGATCGCTAGCAGGTTATGGGGTGTGTACTATATGTATCAGCCAGTAGCCTAAGCATTTTTAACGTAAACATATTCAACTGTCTACTTGATATCACGACTTATATGTCTCTCATAGGCACCTAAACCTTACCATGTCTAAAATAAGATTCTTAAAGACAGAAAGTTTTCAGGGAGGTTACTTTCTAATAGGAAGATAGAAACAATAAATGAATAAATGAAAATATGTTTGGTAGCAATAACCACTCCAAAGAAAATAAATAGTGATATGATAGTGATTAGGTATAAGAGGGCAGGTGTAGCTACTGTAGATGGGATGGTTAGGGAAGACCTAAGAGAAGAGGTAACCTTTCATCTTGAGACCTGAATAATGAGAATGAGCCAGCCATGAGGAAACCTGGGAGAAAACATACAAGGCAGAAGGAATAAAAGTGCAAAGGCTTCACTACAGGATGGAGCTTCATGTGCCTAAGGAACAGAAAGAGGCCAGTGTGACTGTAGCTGGGTTACTAATGGAGGTTACAGGGTGAGGAAGTAGCCCAAGAGGAGACAAGAGAGGTAGGCAGTGGCCAGATTGTGCAGGACCTGATCTGATATGCCATGATAAGGAGCTTGGATTGTATTCTAAGTGCAATGGGGAGTTATTGAAGGATTTTTGCTAGGGGGTGAGGGGGATATGATCTGATTTCACTTCCACTGTATAGACAGCTGAAAGGCTCGAATGAAAGCATGGATACCAAACAGTAGGCTATTGCAGTCATCCAGGCTAGAGATGATGGTGACTTGGAGGAGGGGGTTAATGCTAGAAGTTGTGACAGGTAATCCAATTCCGAATGTATTTTAGAGACAAAAGAGCGATTGACCAGATGTGAGAGGTAAGAGAGAGGAAAGTGTGAAGAATAAGTCCCCATTTCTGGCTTAAGTAATTGAGGAGATGGTGGTAAAAACTATCTAAAGTGGCAAAGACGTGAGCAAAGAGAAGGTGTGGAGATAGCATGGAGGCAATCATGATTCTGTTTGGAGCATACTAAGTCTGAGAAGCTAGTGAGACATCCAAGTGGAAATGTCAAGTAGGCAAGCAATCACAAAGAAAGGTGGAATGTTTAAAGCAATCTGCATCAATTACATTTTCCTCCAAATAATTACACAAATTATTAATGTTTGTCACCCCTGCTAAAATGTAAGCTCTATGAGGGCTGCAATTTTGTCTGTCTTATTCCCCGGGAATTTCCAGTATGAAGTACAGTGCCTGGGAAAAAGTATATACCCAATAAATACTTGTGGAAGGAAGGGACAGAGTGTGGTGAGATGAATGGATAAAAAGAAATTCATTTTCTAATTAGGTCAGGTTTTATGCAAGATCCACTCTCTGCTCTTCCTCAAGGAGAAGGACTAATCTAGTTGACAAGATTTACAGACATTTTGGGGGAACCACATTTTGTAGAGGTAGAACTTTAAAAGAGGCCAAAGACTGATTACAGACTCTCCCTGTTCTTCCCACACAACAGGAATGATAAGGACCACAGCTAGCTCTCCTATGTGGAAAAGCCAAGTTGTCTCCTTTCCTTTAACTGATTTTCCAAAATAGAGAATAACTACTCTCCAGCCAAGCAAATTAAAGTACATATACTCCTCTCCAAGAATCTCCAATTTGCTTGCATTATTTCAGGGATCTGTAAACTATGGCCCTTGGGCCAAATTCATCCCTGTGTGTTTTTGTATGGCCTTAGAGGTAAACAGTTTTTACATTTGCGAATGATGAAGAAAAATCAGAAAAAGGGTCTTTCATAAAACATGAAAATTATATTAAATTCAAATTTCAGTGTCCATAAATAAAGTTTTATTAGGAAACAGCCCCATTTTCTCATTCAGATATTGTCTATTGCTGTTTCTTTGCTACAGCAGCAAAGTCAAACAGTTTTGAGACCATATGGCCTGCAAAGGTGAAAATATCTACCATGTAGCCCTTCATAGAAAAAGTTTGTAGACTCCTGCATTATTGCATTTCATGCTTACCACTATATATGTGTGTGTGTGTGTGCGCGCGCGCGCGTGTGTGTGTGTGTGTGTGTGTGTGTATCTTGGGTGATGTTTTCATTCCCAGTTTAGAGAAGATGAAGGTAAGACTTCAAACAGAGAGTTAGTAGTACAACTTGGATTCAAACTCAACCAACTCAAGAACAAAAATGTCAATAACAATAATAAATAATGTCAACTACCACTAACTAGATGCTCACAAAATGTTAGAAGCAGTACTAAGGAGTGTCCATGCATTTAATTCTTTAAGTATGTAACTTTCACCACAGCCCAATATAAAAGGTATTACTATTATGATCCCCATTTTATGGACGAGGAAACTGAGGCTTAGAGAGGTTAAAAGATTTGGCTAAAGTCTCAATTAAGACAATCAGGATTTACAATGAATTCTGAAAGCAACTGAACCTTTGGGTTCATCTAACCGGA
Source organism: Piliocolobus tephrosceles (assembly GCF_002776525.5). Taxonomy (NCBI): domain Eukaryota; kingdom Metazoa; phylum Chordata; class Mammalia; order Primates; family Cercopithecidae; genus Piliocolobus; species Piliocolobus tephrosceles. Next base: position 49,859,844 of record NC_045445.1, read on the forward strand.
AAACAGAAAGCTCACTGTAGATACTGATCAGGTCAGATATGACATGGAAAGGCATGAAAGATCCTCTTTCTGCTCTTCCTCATACCACAGCACTGGTGTTCATGTTTTAGCATGTCAGGTGGCTATGTGGAGATGATTGAAATTTAGGTCTGGAATTCAGGTGAGAGGTCTGAACTGAAGAGATTAGAAGTAGGAGTCATAAGTGCAGATAGACTCACCCACAGATAGTAAGCAAAGTGACCAGAGAACTGGTTCAAATATGGGAACTCAAAGAAACATCAACATTATGGGAGAGACTCAGAGAAAATGAGTGGCTGGAGAGAGATGAGGAAAATCAAGAGAGAATGAACTCACGGAAGCCAAGAAAAGACAAATTCTCCAGACAAGAGTGCTCAGACTGCAGGGGGTTGAGGAGGTAAGAAGGAAGAGCAAAAGAGGATAAGGTAAGCTGGAGAAAAGAAAAGTTATAAAGAAGGCTGGGCATGGTGGCTCACACCTGTAATCCCAGCACCTTGGGAGGCCAAGGCACGTGGATCTCCTGAGGTCAGAGGTTCAAGATCAGCCTGGCCAACATGGATAAACCACGTCTCTACTAAAAATACAAAAATTCACCAGGTGTGGTGTGGTGGTGCATATCTATAATCCCAGCTGCTTGGGAGGCTGAGGCTGAGGTTGAGGCAGGAGAATCGCTTGAACCCGGGAGGAGGAGGTTGCAGTTAGCCGAGATCGCACCACTGCACTCCAGTCTGGGCAACAGAGCAAGACTCCATGTCCCCCAAAAGAAAAGAAAAGAAAAGTTTATAAAGAAAATCATAAGGAAGAAAAATATATTTACTATTCATTAAGTGGAAGTGGATCATCATAAAGGTCCTCATCCTCATTGTCTTCACATTGAGTAGGCTAAGGTGGAAGAGGAAGAGGGGGGCTTGATCCTGCTGTCTCAGGGGTGGCAGAGGTGGAAGAGGTGGAAGAGGCAGAGGTGGAAGGGGAGGCAGGAGAGGCAAACACATTTGGTGTAAATTTTACTGAAAAAAGTACAAGTACAAGTGGACCCACACAGTTCAAACCTATGTTGTTCAAGAAGCAAATGTATATGTACGCACAAAAAGAAAATAGTCCATAGAGAGGAAGATGTAACTATAAATTTTATACAACCCTAAATCAATAACATCTGACTTAAAACTAAGTCCACACCCCTCCTGTAGTGTAAATTGCATGGTGTTGTGACTATTACAGCCCTGATGCTCTGAGGTCCTTCTCACTTGCAGTCATAACTATTATGCCAGCAACTCAGGTTTCCAGAAGCCAGACTGCCAGACATATGTGGCGTTGTGATCTCTCTACCCCTCTTTACCTGGAGGTTGGTCTTCTGTAACCTCCAACATCCAGAAAGTCATAAAATCTGAAGGACTGTTTTGTTTTGTTTTCTTTTCTACATCTCTTCCAGAAAACAGCTGCTGAGGAGTGGGTAATGACAAAAATAGCCAAGAAAACTCGAGTACTAAGATTATAGCCAATGCGAAAGAAGGTTTATTGCTTAGTAATGACCTGAAAAAAAGTAAATCAGAGATACAAAAGCTCAGAAGCAAGGAAGAAACAGGGAAAGAGACAGAAAAGAAATTAGAAAAAAATTACAAAACAAGAGAAGAAAAAAGTGGAGGAAAAAGTGAATGGAAGGGGTGGTGTAGCTAAAGCAGGAGGAGCCCCGCAGAGCAGGGCTGGGACCGGCATGCAGCAGTGATGCTCATGGATACTCACAGGCTTGCTTCCTGGGCACATGCGCAAGAGCTTCCCTAGAGCACATTCCTAGAAGTTAAATAGCTAGATCACAGAGTGTGCAGAAGTTCAACTTTAACTGAGTTTCCAAAGTAGTGATTCCCAACAAATCCATAGTGACCAAAAGGACATCAGTTGTTGCCTGAGACCATGGGTTGGGAGAAGTGACTAGCTGCAGAGAGGTAGTGTTTGTATATTTATGTAAATTCATTAACCTGTATATTTTAAACTAGGTGTATTTTATTGTATGTAAACTGTATTTCATTCAATGAAATTAGTCTCAGCTGGGTCTGGTGGCTCACACCTGTAAGCCCAGTACATTGGGAGGCTGAGGCAGGTGGATCACTTGAGCCCAAAAGTTTGAGACCAGTCTGAGCAACATGGCGAAACCCCGTCTCTATAAAAAGTACAAAAATTAGTTGGGCCTGGTGACCCACATCTGTAGTCCCAGCTAATGGGGAGGCTGAGGTGGGAGGATAATCTGAGCCCAGGAGGTCAAGGCTGCAGTGAGCCGTGATTGGGCCACTGCACTCCAGCCTGGGCAACAGAGTGTGAGACCCCGCCTCAAGGGGGGGGGGAAAAAGGAAAAAAGAGAAAAAAATCATCTCATTATCAATACACTCTTAATTATTGCATTTTTATAGTAAGCCTTGGAAGGACAAGCCCCCACCTACTCCATCCCCATACCCAGCCTGGTTCTTTTTCTTTGGGTGTGTAATGGTTTTATCTTTGGGAGTGTATTATTAGTCCTTGGCTCTTCGATATAAATTTTAGAAGCAGCATATCAAATTCTATGGAAAACTCTGTTGAGAATTTGAATGGAATTGTGTTAAATCTGTAGACGAATTTAGTAATTCTGGTATTTCTGGTAGTGAGACTTCTTATCCACAGTATATCTCTCTGTTTTTACAATGCTCCCCATAAAGAACTTTAATTCTTGGCTGCCTTATATTTGTGATTGCTATCAAATGTTTTCTTTTTCATTGTACTTTTTAACATTTTGAATAATTGTTCCTGGTGAATAAAAATGCAATTGATTTATGTACATTGATTTTTTAAATCTGTCACTCTTGCTAAATTCTAATTAGTTCTAATAATTACCCTTAGATATTTAAATCTTCCAAGAAAAAAATAATATAATCTACAAATAATGATAGTTTATTTCTTCCTTTCCAATTATCGTATCTTTTGTTTATTTTTCTTGCCTTCATAAAGTGACTAGAACCCCAAGCATAATACTAAATAAATGTAAGTAATGAGAGTCAGCATCCCTGTCTTGTCTCTTAACTTGAAAGGAATATTTTCAATATTCTCCCATCAGAAATTATGTAGACGGCAGACGTGGTGGCTCAAGCCTATAATCCCAGTGCTTTGGCCAAGAATGGGGAGGATCATTTGAGGCCAGGAGTTCAAGACCAGCCTGGGAAACATGATAAAATCTTGTCTCTACAGAAAAATAATTTGTTTTAATTAGCTGAGCATAATGGCACATGCCTTTAGTTCTAGCTGCCTGAGAGACTCAAGTAGGAGAATTACATAAGCCCGGGAGCTCAAGATAACAGTGAGCTATGATCATGCCACTGTACTCCAACCCGGGATGAAGAGCAATGCCTTGTCTCAAAAAAAAAAAAAGAAAAAAAGAAAAGAAAAAAGAAAAAAGATGTTCAGTGTAAGATTTTTACAGATTTCCTACATCAAGTTACACAGAAGTTCCCTTTTATTTCTAGTTTGAAAAGCTTTTTTAAAAAAAATAAATGGACTTTGAATTTTGCCTGATTTTTTTTACATCAATTGACATCATCATACATTATTTTCTGTTAATATAGTGAATTACATTAATTGATTTGTTTCTTTTTTTTTTTTTTTTTTTTTTTTTTTTTTTTAGAGTCTCCCCCTTTCACCCAGGCACAATCTCAGCTCACTGCAACCTCTGCTTCCCAGGTTCAAGTGATTCTCCTGCCTCAGCCTCCTGAGTAGCTGGAATTACAGGCACCCTCCACCACACCCAGCTAATTTTTGCATTTTTAGCAGAGATGGGGTTTCACATGTTGGCCAGGCTGGTCTCGAACTCCTAACCTCAAGCACTCCACCCACCTCAGCCTCCCTAAGTGCTGGGATCACAGGCGTGAGCCACCACACTTGGCCGATTTTCTAATATTAAATCGACCTTACATTTCTAGGGTAACCTCTGCTTGGTTCTGAAGAATTATCTTTTTTATACTTTGGTGGGCTTTGTTTTACAATATTTTGTTTGAGATTTTTAAATGTGTTCATAAGTGGCTTAGTCCTGTAATTTTCCTTTCCTTAATTATCTTTATCTGATTTTGTTATCAAGGTTTTATTGATTCCATAGAAAAAGTTGCGGTGTATTCCCTGTTTTACTTTCTCTAAAATAATTTGTATAAAATTGAAATTACCTCTTCTTAAAATGTTAGGCTGAACTCTCCTTTGAACAATCTGAGCCTGCTGTTCTCATTATAGCATGGTTTGAACTACTGATTTTATTTCTTTAATACTTACAGGACTAGTTATCATTCACCATCACATTAAGGTGTGGCTTTTGGGATACCAGCTTTATGCAGGGATTTCCTGTAAAACTGTCTGTCTAGGCTCTAGGCTGCACCTTCTGTTCCTGACCCCTAAGCAGTTATTAATGGGGAGGAGGAGCTCAAGTTCTCCAGAAATGAGAAAAAGTCCTCAGGAAAAATGCCAGTTTGGAGGCTGGTTTACTTCTCAGGATTCCTCCTGTTTTCAACTACTTTTTGGCCTCTGTAGAATCCTTCCTTTTGTGCCAGCTCAGCAAAGTCTGCCATATGTTGGTAATGAAAGTTTCTGCAAACTTCTCAGAGACTAAAAAATATATTCTGTGAAATCTCAAAGTGGGGCACTACTATAGAGAGTTTCCTGAATTTATTTGACCACAGAAACCTTTTCTCTCAGAGAACCTTGAGGAAAAAATGTTCCATAGATCACAACTTGGGAAACACTGTGATCAATGATCTGGAAGTACTCTTCCACCTCCAACATGCTATAATTCTGTCCCTTTGTGCTTTCAGAGAAAAATCACAGGGTTCTGAGAGAGGAAAATTATTCAGTTATTCACTTTGAGGCAGTTGGGTTAGCGTTGTCCATGACAACTTTGAAATTTTAAGCATTCAGGGCACCAAAACATGACAAAGTTCATACAGGAGACATTTTTCAGCCCCTGGCAGTTAGACAGCACATCAGGCAGCAACCATTTTTATATTAGGGTAATTCTTATAATCAAATGTTCACACTTCTGGCTAAACACAGATAATTAAACACACACGTTTATCTCCATTTTCTCCTGAATCCCCACTGCAATGACAGTAAGTGAATAATAAATGCATAAACCCATATGTACAAAAAGAATGGGAGAGGAGGCAACAGAAAACAAAAGAAGTAAACATCTTAGAAAACTGGAAAGCCAAAAACTAGGCAGTAACTGACAGCAGATTAAAGAAAGTTGAAATATAAAACTTCGTTAAGAGTACTCATCAATGCACAAGCTTATATGGCCCTCAAAAATCCTGGGAAGGCACAAGGATTAGAGGTGCAACATATAACTAAAAGAAGGGATGCAAAATGGGGCCGATAACAGACAACTACTTACTGCTACTCCAGGATCAATTTCTAGTAAGGTTAAACCAGACATAATGTGTACCTGGAGACACTAAGAAACGTTGAAGATACAAGTGAAGGATGAAAATGAAAGGTATTAAATGAGTGGCCACATAGTGAATGGTGAAACCCTCAGATCCTTTCCCTCATGTATCTTTGACAATACCTGCAGACATGATTATACTGCCCAGGCAGGAAATTGAAAGGTACCTCTATGGGGATACACAGTGGTCCATGAGAAAAGATCTATAGATAATAATATGCCACCCAAATTAATAAGTTGTGTCCCCACACAATCACCCAATGTGATTATTTTTTACTAGTTGACAAGTCAATGTGCATGTCTATTTATGTCCTTTAATATGTAATAATGGTGCATGCTTAAATATAAAAAGACAACCAGAAATCACCAAACATTTCAGGAAAGCCACCAACAGGAAATTAAAAAAAAAAAAAAAAAAAAAACCACAAAGGCAATAGAAACAATGTGGGGCGTAGAAGACAAAGGCTATAATTAATATCTCCAGAAAGATAAAAGGAGATATTACATCCATGAAACAAAAACAGTAGGTTATAAAAAGGAACAACCAGAAAACAAAAAAAAAAAAGCTCTAAGAAAATAAAAATATGAAATAAAATGTAGATTTTAAATTTTCTTAAATCTTCATAATTTTAAAGAGAAACATGAAAGAAATCTTCTAAGAGGTAGATGAAAAGACAGTTATAAAATAGAAAAAATGAAAACATTCACCTTGGGAAAACTGGATAAAGAGCACATGAGAACTCTATATAAAGCAAATATTATTTAAATGTAAGACATGTAAAAATTATAGTTACTGAAAAAAAATACTTCAACAGTTCTCCATTGCCTATAAGTGTGCTATCCTCCTATTCGATATTGTACCCACTAGACCATATGGCTATCAAGCATTTGACATGTGGCTGGTGTAATGTGAAATACACTATAAGTGTGTGCAAAATTCACATTGGATTTCATAGATTTAATATGAAAAATTAAGAATGTAAAATATCTCACTATTTTTACATTGATTACATGTTGACATTTTAATATTTTGCATATATTGGATTAAATAAAATATACTATCAAAATTGAAAAAAGGAAGGAAAATGAAGTGTTCACAGAGTGAGCTCTGCCTGCATTGACCCGAAGCTGCCACTACTCACAAACCCCAGCCACACAGAACTGTTTACCAACAGTCAGTGGAAAGAAGCATAACCAGTTTCCAATTGGGACAGGGACTGAGCTAGATAGAATGAAGCTATGGCCTGGGCTGTTAGCCAGTAGGGGGAGTGGACACATGTCATCCTTGGCTATCTTCCTCATGTGTCTAGTTTTCACACTGCTTCCTCTGATGTCTTTTCATCATAGTCAGCAGAAAACCTTTACAATATTTGTTGAAAAGGCACCCCTTTTAGAGATTATGTTCACAGAGACCAACCTCTCCCTGAGCTCCTCTCATCTCAAACCAGCTCTACTCCTGGCAGTGTGATGCCCAGTGTTTTACATTCAAGGTAATGGGGTTCTGCATCTCAATTTTTTACACCACTGGAGGAAGGTATCTCAGTAAGTTCAAGTCCCAAAGATCATTACACTATTTCCAAAGGGCAAGAACCCAACAGGAAAAGATGGTCAAACGGCACTTAACCAGAAAGAAAATCCAAGTGGTTCTTAAACATAAGAAAATACATGCAATCTCACTGATAACGATATAAATGCAAAATCAGACAAATTTTTCATCTATCAGACTGGCAAAAATCAACTTTGACAACTCACCACATAATGAAGCTATAAAGGCATTCTAATACATTGCTGGTGGGAGTATATTAATAATCAACATGCTTCTATGGAGGGCAATTTGGTAACATATAGAACACAGTTATTACAAATGCACTTACCCTTTGATCCAGCAATTCCTTTTTAGGAATTTATCCTATAGATATACTTGCAAACACATGGAGGCAAAGGACTGAGAATAAAAGCAATTCCATCAATCAGGATTTAGTTAGAAAAATAGGCACACACAGTAAATAGAATAATATACTGCTGTAAAAAGGAATGATAAGGCTCTCTCTATATATTGACACTGAAATATATATATATAGTTATAGCTGTTATAGTTATAGTAGTTATAGTTATAGTTATAGTTATAGTTATAGTTATAGTTATAGTTATAGACGTGGGATATTGCTATTCTGCCCAGGCTGGTTTTGAACTCCTGGGCTCAAGTGATCATCCTGCCTCAACCTCCCAAAGTGCTGGCATTACAGGTGTGAGCCACCACGCCCAGCTGACACTGAAATATTTTTCAGGAATCTTGTTAAGTGAAAAAAGCAAAGAGAAGAATACAATGTGTGCCATACTAATGTCTGTGTAAAAAGAGGTGTAGATAATCATAAATGCATATTTGTTTGTATAAGCAAAAAAAAAAGATTCTAGAGTTATGCATAAGAAACCAAAAACAGCGATTTGGAGGAGCCTCACAAATACTATTTTCCTTCCCCTCAGGAGCTCATGACCTTCTGTCAAATATCTGCCCTTTCCCAATTCTCTTCATCCACCAACCTTTCAGAGGAAGTAAAAAACACCCTCCCCCAACTCTATGAGGCACCCCTTTATATTCCTGTATGCTCTTCAACATCCTATTGATCTCCCCAGCTTGTGCTGATAAACTATGTTGAATTGATTTCCTAATAGCTTCCAGGGCAGCCAGGTGCGGTGGCTCACGCCTCTAATCGCAACACTTTGGGAGGTTGAGGCGGGAGGATCCCATTAAGCCAGGAGTTTGAGATCCGCTTGGGCAACATAGCGAGACCCCACCTCTAAAAAAAAAAAAAAATGTGCAGAGCACGGTGGCACGCACCTCAGTCCCAGCTACTCCATAGGCTGAAATGGGAAGATAGCTTGAGCCCAGGAGTTTGAGGCTGCAGTGACCTATGATCATGTTACTGCACTCCAACCTGGGTAAAAACGAAAAAGAAAACACTGGGGTGGGGAGGGAGAAATAGCTTCCCAAGGCAGTACTTTCAGAACCTTTAAGGTAAATGGTAGGTGTTTGGAGGTTCATACCTTATGAAGGTGATTAGAGGACCAGGGCTGAGAAAGAAGAAGCTAACCTTTGTGTATTTATGGATTTGCAAAGACCTTGCATTTCACAAAAATCCACATAGTAAATGAAAGATCCAATATAAGCTAATATTGCCCACTGAAATCAAGTCCTCAAATCTGTAAGAACAAAACCCCACAAAGATCTGATTTAGAGTCTGAGACTTTAGTAATTTTAACCTATGACAAAGATTTCTGTGAGATTTGAAGGACATTTATTGAAAAGAAAATTCATACTAAAAACGCTCAATAAATTCGGTATTGATGGAACGTACCTCAAAATAATAAGAGCTATTTATGACAAACCCACAGCTAATATCATACTGAATGGGCAAAAACTGGAAAAATTCCCTTTGAAAACTGGCACAAGACAGGGATGCCCTCTCTCACCACTCCTATTCAACATAGTGTTGGAAGTTCTGGCTAGGGCAATCAGGCAAGAGAAAGAAATCAAGGGTATTCAGTTAGGAAAAGAAGAAGTCAAATTGTCCCTGTTTGCAGATGACATGATTGTATATTTAGAAAACCCCATCGTCTCAGCCCAAAATCTCCTTAAGCTGATAAGCAACTTCAGCAAAGTCTCAGGATACAAAATTAATGTGCAAAAATCACAAGCATTCTTATACACCAGTAACAGACAAGCAGACAACCAAATCAGGAATGAACTTTCATTCACAATTGCTTCAAAGAGAATAAAATACCTAGGAATCCAACTTACAAGGGATGTAAAGGACCTCTTCAAGGAGAACTACAAACCACTGCTCAGTGAAATAAAAGAGGACACAAACAAATGGAAGAACATACCATGCTCATGGATAGGAAGAATCAATATTGTCAAAATGGCCATACTGCCCAAGGTTATTTATAGATTCAATGCCATCCCCATCAAGCTACCAATGAGTTTCTTCACAGAATTGGAAAAAACTGCTTTAAAGTTCATATGGAACCAAAAAAGAGCCCGCATTGCCAAGACAATCCTAAGTCAAAAGGACAAAGCCGGAGGCGTCACGCTACCTGACTTCCAACTATACTACAAGGCTACAGTAACCAAAACAGCATGGTCCTGGTACCAAAACAGAGATATAGACCAATGGAACAGAACAGAATCCTCAGAAATACCACACATCTACAGCCATCTGATCTTTGACAAACCTCAGAGAAACAAGAAATGGGGAAAGGATTCCCTATTTAATAAATGGTGCTGGGAAAATTGGCTAGCCATAAGTAGAAAGCTGAAACTGGATCCTTTCCTTACTCCTTATACGAAAATTAATTCAAGATGGATTAGAGACTTAAATGTTAGACCTAATACCATAAAAACCCTAGAAGAAAACCTAGGTAGTACCATTCAGGACATAGGCATGGGCAAGGACTTCATGTCTAAAACACCAAAAGCAACGGCAGCAAAAGCCAAAATTGACAAATGGGATCTAATTAAACTAAAGAGCTTCTGCACAGCAAAAGAAACTACCATCACAGTGGACAGGCAACCTACAGAATGGGAGAACATTTTTGCAATCTACTCATCTGACAAAGGGCTAATATCCAGAACCTACAAAGAACTCAAACAAATACACAAGAAAAAAACAAACAACCCCATCAAAAAGTGGGGAAAGGATATGAACAGACATTTCTCAAAAGAAGACATTCATACAGCCAACAGACACATGAAAAAATGCTCATCATCACTCGCCATCAGGGAAATGCAAATCAAAACCACAATGAGATACTATCTCATTGGTAGAGATGGTATCATTGCGGTTCACACCAGTTAGAACGGCAATCATTAAAAAATCAGGAAACAACAGGTGTTGGAGAGGATGTGGAGAAATAGGAACACTTTTACACTGTTGGTGGGATTGTAAACTAGTTCAACCATTATGGAAAACAGTATGGCGATTCCTCAAGGATCTAGAACTAGATGTACCATATGACCCAGCCATCCCACTACTGGGTATATACCCAAAGGATTATAAATTATTCTACTACAAAGACACATGCACGTGTATGTTTATTGTGGCACTATTCACAATAGCAAAGACTTGGAATCAACCCAAATGTCCATCCGTGACAGACTGGATTAAGAAAATGTGGCACATATACACCATGGAATACTATGCAGCCATAAAAAAGGATGAGTTTGCGTCCTTTGTAGGGACATGGATGCAGCTGGAAACCATCATTCTTAGCAAACTATCACAAGAACAGAAAACCAAACACCACATGTTCTCACTCATAGGTGGGAACTGAACAATGAGATCACTTGGACTCAGGAAGGGGAACATCACACACTGGGGCCTATCATGGGGAGGGGGGAGGAGGGAGGGATTGCACTGGAGAGTTATACATGATATAAATGATGAATTGATGGGTGCTGACGAGTTGACGGGTGCAGCACACCAACATGGCACAAGTATACATGTGTAACAAACCTGCACGTTATGCACATGTACCCTAGAACTTAAAGTATAATAAAAAAAATAAAGTAATAAAAAATAATAATTAAAAAAAAAAGGAAAATACAGCATTTGCTTTTATAACTTTGTCCCCATGCTCCACCTTCCCGCCAACATCCAGCTCCTTTCAAAGGACTGAACGTCTACCTTGGACACACTCCTACTACTGGAGGGAAAAGGCAATGCTAACATCCAACCGGGAGAGAGTTAGATAAGAATGCTTTTGAAAGAGGTGAAGATTGAGCAGGAGCAAAAGAAGATGAAGCTTGCCGAAGTAAAGAACAAGGCAGGAAAGTCTCAATGGAGCCGCTGCTTCTTTTGTTGGAGATGATGGCACTGGTGAAAAACAATAAGCTGGGACCACTAAAGCCTTTGAAATCCCTTCACAGCAAAAGCTCTGCAGGTACATCATGGCAGCCTTTTCTAAGTGAGAGCCTCTGCCAGGCTAGGCTAAGTGGGTACCTGACACACTGGAATGCTCTTGCTTCTTTCTCAGCAAAGGCTATTAAATGCTGGGTTGATTTTTTGTCTGTTTGTTCTTTCAAAGGGGGTGAAGAATAAAGACTGTTTATAAAAAGGCTGGCACTTTGAAGCAAGGAGAAAAAATACCTGCTGACAGACATGAAAACATACAAGTTCACAGACTTTCAATCACTCTCAACATCTCCTGTACATCATGAGTCACATGTCATTTTCTTATCTCTGGATACAAATGACTGTCACCATATTTCTTCAGCACATTAAATATCTCTCTGACCCCTGCCATCCAGAAACACAAATACTGTAGATGATACACATGTTCAATTGCTAGGCAACGTTCTTACTTTCCACTCTGCTGCTTTACTTAGCACTTCTTACCTATGAGACTGTATTTTCACAACAAATGTGAGATCTGAAGCATTCTTCCCAGCAGGCAGAGCGGGAGGCAATAGTTTTGGCTAATGTCCATCTAAGCAGGTGCTTTCCAGTCCTGGTTTTGATAACAAACCACAGTATTTTCCTACATGTTAAGGTGGTCTTGCAAAGTCTCAATGAAAATCCACTTATAACATAGTGAGAAAACTGGACAAGTGGTTATGACTTCAGTGAAAACATCAGTTAGCAGGGTAAAAAGGCAAGGCAGCCACAGCTAGCAAAATATCTGGAAGCATTTGATTAATTCTTTCATTTGGCATACATATATTACACTCCTGCTATGTCGCAAGTACACTGACAAGTGCAGGATACAGTGCTTGCCCTCAAGGGGATTAAAGTCTGGTAAGTGGAGACAGATACATCAACAGATGAACACAGTAGAGTGTAATGATGGAAGTCTACCCTGGGTATCAAGGAGGCTGAGGAAATAGGAGGTGATATTTAAGGAATGCATAGGTATTAACCAATTAGATGAAGGTAGGGTGAGGGGGTGTGGGTATCAAGGGTGTATTTTAAGCAGAGGGAATGGCACAAGCAAAGGCATGGAAACATGAAACAGCCTGAGCTTTCCAGGGAAGAAGAAAGAATTCTATATGGCTAAAGAATAAGTTCTAAGTGTGACATGAAATAGGTAGGTGTGGTAGATTGTTTTAGTGATTGCCCCCCAATTTGTCCACCAATCTCTACATGTATACCACCCCTTTGCAACTCTGCCACCCCACCACCAAAAGGTAGACTGTTACTCTACCCTTTAAGTCTGGGCTCAGCCATTTTACTTGTTCTAGCCAATGTGACCATAGCAATTGTGAGGCGTGAAAACATTAGCAACTGAAGTCTGCTCTCTTTTGCTGTTGGTAACCCTGCAACCTTCACCTTGTGAATGAAGAATGGAACAAACATCCATGAATAGTCTCGTTAACCAGAAATGTATAAGTGACTAGAAATGGGCTCTTCCCTAAGTTCATAGAAGCAAATTGTATTTCATATGAAAAAACTGGTTAGCGCTGTTTGCTTTGGGGAAAGTCACTTCCCCATGCAAAGATGCAGCAAAGTGTTGTGGTTAGGGATGCAGACTCTGGAATCTGACTGACCTGGGTTCCAATTCTGACTCCACCCCTTAGATGATGTATATATTTGGGCAAGTTATTAATTTCCCTAAGCAGAGGTTTCCTTGTCTGTATAATGAGGATAATAATGATACCTCATAGGGTTGTATAGGGCTAAGTGAGTTTTGTTACTATTTCACTTTCTCCTTCTGAAACTCCAGCAGTAGCATTCACTGTAAGCAAGGCATTTGACCGAAACTTTCTGCTCAGATTTCACATTTCTGTAAATAATGTTAATAGAGGATCCTAATGCCCCCATTCAACACACAAGATATGTTATAAATGAATCATTCAATAGTTAAGGACCAGTGGAAATAGGAAATCCTCAGTGAAGCTAGGTCAGGGACCTAGGGGTACTTGTTACTATTTCTTCTTCTACTTAGCCACCTGGTCTCCTTGACGTGAGAGGAGGAGAATAACTATTCACTTCCTCCAAGGCATTCAGCTGCTTAAAGGAATCCATTACCAAAGTGTGTCACCTCAACTGAAATATTCCCAGCAGCATTTATAAGTGTCATACTCATATTCTTCCACTGCAAGCAAACTCAATCCCTAGGCTGTTATTTGACACAAGCTTCCAGAATGCCTTTCCTCTCTTCCCTACTGTTAATGTCTTACCAAATTTGCTTTCGAGCCAGGCACAGCACCTCCCTGCTCTTCTTAAAGATTGATTTCCCCTCATAGAACTCCGAAGCATCCCCTGCTTCAATGCAGTTCACTAGAGGAATGCCTCCAAGACATTCTAAGCTGTCTTGTGACCAAGCAGACAAGATTTTATCATTAAACTGCCACGTAAAATTGCAAAACTATCATACCGTATCTCAGGAACAGTACGTACTAATCAGTCAAGAAGACTGACATATTTTGGCAATCCTGTAAAAATGATTAGCATGTCTATAGGTTCTAAAGTCACAAAATCCTGACTCATTTTATCTCAACTAAGATGAAGCATGGCAGCACAGATTCCACAAAGAATAACTTCAGTTACCTAGATGTCATCCTTTCTATAAACACCAGTGTGGGCAAGAAGAAAGTGATTTACAAAACTTTTCTGACTAGCAGGCCTCTTGCCTCCAACTTGCACAGTTTCAGGACCCCACCTGCCTCCCATTTCCCCACCAGCCGCATTATGATCCTTCAGGGCCAAGGTCCTGAGCTACTGCTGTCTCTGGCGGTAACACTGGATCCACCAGTTAGGTTTCTTCTCCCAAGACTGAAGTTTAATTGGTTTCAATATTCCTTCTCACTTTTCTCAAAACTCACTGGAGCCATCCTGAGGAATTTCATTAAGTTAGATGGCAAAAGGGAAAGAGCTACATTGGCTCCAGACAAGTGCTGAAGGACAAGTGTTCAACAGTGACCCAGTTCCCCCAGAACACCTAGCAGAAGCTGACCAAGCAAGCAGTTGTTATTGGAATGCCAAGTGGACAGACCAGATAATTCCAAGAATAGGGCAGATGGCCCACAGTTTGTTTCTAGGAGAGGCAAATGGATGACTAATAGATGAGGATTGATTTTCTCACCAGCACACACAAGAAAAACATGATCCCAAGCCAGCTCTCCACTCAGAAATCATAATTTTTTGCTTCATTTCATGAAAATGCAGAGCTGCTTAAGTTGGTCACAATGCATAGGGAGGTGAAATGGTCTCTATAAAGTTTATGGAGTTAACAGGGAAGAAGAGAGGGAGAGAAACAAAAATAAACCAAGCTTGCAGCACATTGGGGATTAATCATTAGGTCAGCTGGCTCTCTGACCCTCATCTTCATAATTTTTCAGCTGCCTATTGCCCCAGAAATCATGTAGACTCTGTCACAAGATTATTGTTTACTTTAACGGCTCTATAGATAACCACTAGAACATTCTGAAATGTTAAGTTTTCTGTTTGATATATTCTTTCAGGTCCTGAATACTAGTGAAACTACTGAGGTCAGCTGGTCTGAAGGACCCATGAGAAGCCAACTCACCAGAGAATGCAGCTTCCACATCCTGGTGACTTCATCCCCCTTACCCTGACTAATCTATGAACCCAATTTTCCACCCCTTTGCCTTCCACAATCCGCTTAAAAACCCTAACCCAAAAGAAACTACCATCAGAGTGAACAGGCAACCTACAGAATGGGAGAAAATTTTTGCAATCTACTCATCTGACAAAGGGCTAAT
>NC_045445.1:49875425-49925899 GCF_002776525.5 Piliocolobus tephrosceles
AAACCTGCACGTTATGCACATGTACCCTAGAACTTAAAGTATAATAATAATAAAAAAAAAGAAAGAAAAAAAAGAAAAAAAAAAACCCTAACCCAACACTCCTCGGGGAGATGGATTTGAGGATCTCCTCTCATCTCCTCACTTGGCTGCCCTGTAGTCATTATACTCTTTCTCTGCTGCAAACACTACTGTCTCCTTGTAGTCATCTGTTACTGCACAGCAGGCATACAAATCTGTTGGTCCTGTAACAGAGGCAACATAGCAAGTACTGTATTTTTCTATCTGATGATTCAATTAGCTAGAAAAACCATGACTTTGGTGAAAGCCACCAAAAGTAAGAATTTTTGTGTGTTACCACCTAAGGGCAGACTTACTTGCAGACCCTTGTCTCCATCTAATTGAAATCACTACCCAACGTCTTTCCCAAACTCACATAAGGCTGCATGACCCAGAAGACAAAAAAACAGAACACAAGGGCACATACCCTAAGGACTGGTAGGCACCAACCCTACACTTCCATTTCTGGTGCCTCTCTGACTTCTCAGAACCTCGATCCTGATTGCCCACTTGACTCTATTGTGCTTTCTTTTTCTCTACCTTAGCAACTGGTCACTCAGAATTTGACCTCTTTTTTGATGGCCTATGAAACTAGTATGTGTCAATTACTAAGTTAAATTCTTTAAAAGTACCTCATTTAATTATCAGAATAGCTGTCTGATGTTGATATTATTACTCTTATTTTTATAAACGAAGAAACCAAGACCCAGAAGACTTGGGTACTTGCTCAAGACTGATGGTATCAGCCCAATCATTCCTACTCTGCTAAATTCTTATTCTGCACCCTCTTCAAAAAAAGAAAAACAGGTTATTGAGATTTAATTCACATATCATAAAATTCACTTGAAGTATATAATTCAGTAGTTTGTTTGATTATTTTTGAGACTGGATCTCACTCTGTCACCCAGGCTTGAGTACAGTGGCTTGATCACACTTCACAGTAGCCTCCACCTCCTCGGCCTCCTAAGTAGCTGGAACTACAAGTGTAAGCCACCACACCTGGTTAATTGTTTTAAATTATTTGTAGAGGAAGGGGTCTCATGATGTTGCCCAGGCTGGTCTCGAGCCCTGGCCTCAAGCAGTCCTCCCTCATCAGATTCCCAAAGTGCTGTAATTACAGGTGTGTGCCACTGTGCCCAGCCAGTAGCTTTTACTATATTTACAAAGACATGAAACCATTTGCCCACTCTAAGTTTAAAATATTTTCATGCCCCCAAAATGGAAATCCTACACATAGGCAGTCACTTCCCAACCTCACCATGCCCTGCCCTAAACCTAGGCAACCATTTAATTATTACAACAAATCTGAGGTAATTAGTATCTACTTTCTGTCTCTGTAGATTTCCTCATCCTGGATACTGCATATAAATGGAGTGATATAATATCTAATCTTTTGTGATGGGCTCTTTCATGTAGCATACTGTATTCATGGTTCATCCAGATTTATGGAGGTACTCACTTCACCATTTGAGAAGTCGTGTCTCCCCGTCTACTCTTATGACCAACTCTACCTTGTTGACACTTATACCCTAGTATGACAGAGATCAAATAAGAATCCTGATACTTGTTTGCATACAATGGAACTCATTATAATTACTACCTTACAAATTCATCTTGCCTCACCAGGTTATTACTATATAGAGTCTAATAATGAATGTTAACGTCCCCCAAAATATATCCAAATCTACCTGGCCAATGGAATTCTGTTCTTTGAAATAATCATTAATATTTCCTCCACCACTGGTGGTTATTTACTTCAGAATTTGGCTTTTCCCATTTTCAAGTTATCTCTAAAGGCTATCAAACCCAATAATCTTTGTATTTCCCTAACTGAATAAGGACATGTTTTAATGCCTCCGATTTTCAAATAAGATGAAGTGATATAGTAATGCAAGTTACTTTTTTTCTTCATAGTAATGAAATTGTTCCCACTTCAACAAATCAAGCCACAAGTTTGTGTGTGTGAGCGTGCACGAATGTGTGCGTGCGCACATGTGTGTGTATGTCTGACACTGCGTGGGTATGTCTGGGAATGCTAACAACCAAGTTAGAGAATCTCATTACATAGAGTTTTCTGGCTACATTTTGTGCTTTAAAATTAGGTCTCTGCTTGAAATCCCAGCCCTTCCTTGGCTCTTTTCAGTTCTAAGGTCTCTTCTGATTAGTGAAGTGTTGACATATTGCTGTTCACTTGGGAGACTCCGGGTTCTTTCCTAAGAGTAATAAAATTCAAGCAGAGTGCTTTTGCCAAGATAAAAGCCCAAAGTAACCTAGGAGGATATGTGCAACTGTGAACATGTGAAGAACACTGGGGGCTAAATGTTGAAAGGGCCTTTCCAGTCTTTTTGTACTGCTTTCTCTTTCCTGTGTTTGCAGTTGTCAAATTGTCCAATCAGGTCAGATGATGAACCAATTGATCCCAACGTACAGATGCAGGTTCCACACTCAAGCTCTCTGTCCCAGTGTACAGAAAACAGAAAGGGCACTTTCAACATTGAGTTCTGAGTATATACATTTTTTTAAATTCAGATAAATGAAGGTCCATATGATGTTCTCAAATGGTTAAGACAAAATGTAAAAATATCACTTCCTTGCTCTCTTTATTCTATAAATGTACCATAATTCCAATCAAAAGCACAATTAGATTTTACTTTGGGAGTCGACAAAATAATTCTAAAGGTCATATGGGCAATCAACAGGAAAGAGTAGCTAAAATTTTTTAAATATGATTACTCAGGAAGAACATATGCAATCAGATATTATTGTTGCTTTATAATATGTGTAATAAAAAACACTGGTGCCTGGATAGCTCACAGCAACAGAATAACAAGTACAGAAAGAGATATAGATTTACATGAGAGTTCAATATACAATATACATGCCATTTTAGTATGGCAGGGGAGTGGATAAATTATTCAATAAACCCTGGACTAAGTGGCACAAAATTTGAAAACAAAAAAACTTACACCCCTCTCTCACAATATTTGTCAACTAAATTCCATATAAAGTAGAAAAGTAGGCCGGGCATGGTGGCTCAAGCCCATAATACCAGCACTTTGAGAGGCTGAGGTGGGAGGATCACTTGAAGCCAGGAGTTTGACACCAGCCTGGGCAACAAGGTAAGACCCTTTCTCCACAAAATATTTATTTTAACTTAGTTGGGTGTGGTGGCATCTGAGGTGAGAAGATTGCTTGAACCCATGAGCCCAGAGTTTGAGGCTACAGTGAGCTATGATCACCCCACTGTAGTCCAGCCTGGGCAACGGAATGAGACCCTGTCTCTAATAATAAAAAAAAACACAGACACAAAGTAAAATTAACAAAAATAAAAATAAAAAAGTAAAAGGTAGAAATTTTCCAATGAAAATATTTTTTAAAAAGAAACTATGGTGACTATCTGATCAGGGGAAGGGGAATCCTTTATTCTAAGAACAAAAGTAAAAAAGCAACTGTAATGAAAAGTTATAGATTTGACTACATCAAAATGTGTATTAAAATGCCATGGATAAAAAATAAAGGAAAATAACTGAAAAAATGCAACATAAAGGACAAATAGAAATATATTTTTACTATATGAATACTTTCAAAAATCAATAACAAAAAGCACACCAATAGAAAATTTAGAAAGAATGAACATAAGAAATTCATAAAAGATCTGAATGACTGATAGAAATAAGAGATAAACTTCACTAGTGGTCAAATAAATTAGAATAAATGAGATACCAGTTTTATCTATAAAATGTGCAAAGATGTGGAGAAACAAGCAGCCCCCTTTTAACATTTAGAACAAATGGAAGTAAAATGGAATATTTCTAGAGAACAATTTAGGAAAGTCCATTAAAAGTTTTAAAAATATACGGTCCCCTTGTTCTAGAAATACGACTTCTAAGAATTTATCCAACGGAAAATTAGTAAGAGGTACTCAAATATTTATGTAAGGGCATGATTATCACAGCATTACATATAATTGCAAAACAAGTGGTGGGAAAGGAATGTCTAACAATACAAGTGGGGTAAATAGCTTGCACATAAGCTTAATAAAATACTATATAGGTATTAAAATTATTTTGTAAAGGAAGCTGGGTGCAGTGGCTCGCGCCTGTAATCCCAGCATTTTGGGAGGCTGAGGCAGAAGAATTGCTTGAGCTTGGGAGTTCAAGATCAGCCTGGGCAACATGGCAAAATCTCATCTCTACAAAAAATACAAAAAAATGTATCTAGACATAGTGGTGTCCCTGTGGACCCAGCTGCTTGGGGGACTGAGGTGGGAGGATTGCTTGAGCCTGGGAGGCAAAGGTTGCAGTGAGCCAAGACTGCACCACTGCACTCCATGCTGGGTGACAGAGTGAGAACCTGTCTCCAAAAAAAGAAAGAAAAAAATTATTTTGTAAAAGAATAATTAACAAATAGCCTGTAAAAGTGGTCATCATATAATGTAATTAGGTGGAAAAAAAGCCAGTTAGAAAACTGGGTTTATTTAATATAAATAAATATGTATTTTATTTATATTATATTTATATTTATTTTATATAAAATATAATGTTTAATATAATCCTAATTTTGTAAAATGCATACATATGTGGGGGTGTGTACAGATGTACGTGTACGGATGTATATAGAAAAGATTAGAAAAAAAAACTCCAAAATGTTAACCATATTATCTCTGAGTATCAAGATTATTGGTAATTTTAATTTCTTCGTTGTACTTTTCTGCACTTTCCACGTTTATAAATGAACATGTGCTACTTTGAATCAGAAAAACACAATAAATGTTATTTTAAAAATTGAGTCCTTTGGATTTTGGTTCTTTTTTTTTTTTTTTTTTTCATGATTTAAAAAAAAAAATTTCACACGCCCATACACAGAGACAGAAGCCTCAGGGCGTACATGTCAGCTATGGAAAATCTTTAAAGAAAAAAGTGCCATTTCAAGATAAAGTGCTGTTCATCCCATCGCTTCTTTTCAAACCTCACAGAAAATACATACTCTCCCTTAAAACCTCCCATCTCTCCTCACCCCATGTAACTGCATCCCTACCCCAGGAACAAATTCCATGTGAAAGGCTGCATTCCACAACATGGCCAGCAGGCCTTGCACAACCCAAGCCCGCCTCCCATCTCTCTCCCCTCACACCTCACCTCACTCATCAATCCGTAGTAACACTGAACTGATGAATATATCATGTTTCCTCACATTCCCATGCCTTTGCTCATGTTATTCTCTTTTCGAGGAACACCCTTCCCTCACCCTCTTCACCCAAATCACCCCTACTTCAAGACTTCATACATGTATCATTTCTTCTAGAACCCCTACCCCAGATCCCAAGACTGATTTGGGTGCTTCTAATGAGCTCTGGAATGACCCTATGTACACCTCCAAGTCCATACTATACTTTAAAAAGCTATATGTACAAATATTTCCTTGTGAGACTATAACTTCTCAAAGGGCTGAGATGATGTCTTACATACCTTTGTACTCCCAGCACATAGCAACAGTGCTGAGCTTACAGTAGAGACTCAAGAACTGTTTATGAAATTGAGGAGTATGCCCCCACCCTGCCCCCACCCCTCAGATGGTGTCCTCTTTGAACACAAGCCCCACATCAATCTCATAAAATTAGGTAGATTACTGCTGCTCCATGAACCTTCTCTAAAATGAGTAAGATCCACAAAGTATTGTCTTGCTCTATGTAACATTGGTCAGTTCCTCTTAAAGAATTTTAAACAGCCCAGGCTTTTGCACCTTAAGAAAAGCTGAAGAGCTACAGAGAAGTCACAGAAATGATCAAAAGAGTTTTTTTAAGTACCGCAAGTAAAATTTTAAAATTATAAGAGATATGGGCCCTTTAATCTATAATCTCTGCCAATCTTCCTGCCTGGTAGGAAAGGAGAAAGCCACAAGGGGTGAGTATAAAATGTCCTTGGGCAGACATGAAGTTTTGCCATTTGAAGAGCTGCTGGAGGAGAGTTTATCCTTCTTTAGCTCTTTAGGACCTTCAGGCTACCATGATCTACTAAGAGGTCTGGCTGGAAGCCCTCAGCATCCAAAAGCAAAAGTGCAATGAGATAGGAGAGGAATTAAGAAATAAACTGGAATTAGGAAATGAACTTGGTAAACATTGTGATGCATAAAGCGTTGTCTTATAATTATTACAACAAATACTTGTAAAAACACTTTAACTTAATGTAAAGATTTTCTTCGTTGGAAAGAAAACAGCATGAAGTTAACACCTGGGTCTCATTAATATGCATGACAACCTGTTTCCAAGACAAACAACAGCATTCGTGTAAAACATTTAATATAAAAGCCATCACACAGAGACATAAGCCATCCAATTCATGCTGAGTTTTTAATTTAAATTTAGTCCATAATTGGGCCGTTTAAGCAGAACATCAAAAAAATTAAACATTTCAGTCTACATTAATTTTGGTTGGAACTTATGGAACTGTAAGTAACATTTAGTTCTGTAATTGAGAAGTAATCTCAGTTTAGGAGTGAGGAAAAGCTTATGTCCATAGCTAACTCATGATATCCCAGCCCAGAAGCACAAAGTGTGGAACCTCAAAGGGTTAAAACATCCAGCCAATCCCTTGTGAGTCAATCACACCATGACCAATGTAAATGGGGTTGAACATAACGAAATCTGGCTCTGATTCATCGTTTAACACATTTACCCTTATGTAACAGGCTGCCTCTAGCTGGTTAGCTCAGCATTGTGTTAGTGAGGCCAATAATAGTAATAATAGTTATTGATTAAACAGCACACTCTTTCTCACCCTTCTTCAGCTCCGCTCTGTATAGAAGGAGGAAGGACTTGACCTCTCCAAGCTGCCTTTCCCAGGTTCCCTTGTGTGTTGGTTTCTAGCTAGGTTCAGCCAATGAGAGATATTGGAGGGTGACTAAAAGCAAGAGCAAGTATTTCTCTCCCTCCCTCTCCTCTGAGGGTGGCATCTCCTATAGCAAGCAGTTAAATCTTCCATGTGGGTTCAGTTCCTGACAGACATTCTCACTAAGGTTCTAGCTTACCTCAGATGACCAGGCCCCCAGGTTCTGATAACACCATCCCCTGCCACTGTCCTTCAGAGCCCTAGCTCTGCTGTTGCAAATCTATGGGTTACCTTGACATCCCCTGTTTGGTTTCTCAGCTCCTTTATTAACAGTTCCCTGAATTAAATTCTCTCTATTGTCAACCAATGAAGTGATTTCTATTTCTAAACCTTCACTGATGCAAAGCTACCATGTGTTAGGTACTACACTAGGTGTTTTGCATACATTATCTGATTGAATCCTCACAATTTACCCTAAAATACAGCCCACTGTTATTACCCCCATTTTACAGATGAGGAAACTGAGGGATGGAAAGGTCGAGTAATTTGCCCAAAATCACACAGCAAGTAAGTGATGGATTTGAACCCAGATCCATCTTTATGTTCCAAACTAAAGCTCTACACAATGCTATACTGAACTAGATAATTTCAAAGGTTGCTTGCAGCTTTGACAGTCTATGAAACCAGTTATTCATACATTTATGCATTCTATGAATAGTTACTGAGCACCTACTCTATGCTAACCACTGTTTCTAGGCTCCAGGGAAATATAAGTGAGTAAAAAAGCCCCAAATTCTTTCTCTTTATTGACTTTTGATTCTAGTGTACAGAGACAGACAATAAACAAATAATTAGTATCCTAAATATGTCAGCTGCTGGCCAAGTACTGTGGAGAAAACATGAATACAGAGGAAGGATAAGGAACACCATGGCAGGGGGAGTGGGGGTGGTAGAGGGGCAAGAGTTGAAATTTTAATTTTTATAAAACTGGTCATCCTATCTTCATTTCCCCTTTCATGGACATACTAGATAAATGACCAATATAAATGGATGGTGGAAACATTTCTTCCTAAAGATCCAATTGAATTAAATTAAACTCAACAAATATTTACTAGAACCTTCTATAGTAAACATTCTCTTAACCAATTCTCTACTTAATGAATTGTAAAACCTACTGACTAATGTGTGAAGTGCACTGGGCCTTTGTTTTTGGTAGATCAATCGCCAGTTTTTCCATTTGCATCAGCTCCCATGCATGGTGCTCTGGGCTTACCAAAAGTCAGTCACATTTGTTTCCAAAACCTGCTTCTGCCAATTCTACTTGCCATTTGATTGTGTAGTTTAATAAAACATTACTCAAATTTTTAAAGTGTTCATGAGAAAAGAGAGTTGCTTCTATGAAAAAATTACATGAAAAGATTTGGAAAGACTAGTTAAAGGAGAGTCACTTAAAAATTACTGTTCAATTAGTTGCGTGTGAAACAACTATAAAAAATTAAGGAAGGACTGGGTGAGGTGGTTCATGCCTGTAATCCTGGCACATTGGGAGACTGAAGCAGGCGGATGGCTTGAGCCCAGGATTTTGAGATCAGCCTGGGCAACATGGTGAAACTCTGTCTCTACAAAAAATAAAAATAAAATAAAATAAAATAAAAAATTAGCCAGGTGTGGTGGCATGAACCTATAGTCCCAGCTACAAAGGAGGCTGAGGTGAAAGGACTGCTTAAGCCCAGGTGGTCAAAGCTGCAGTGAGCCAAGATCATGCCACTACACTCCAGCCTGGGCGACAGAGTGAGACCCAGTCTCAAAATAATAATAATAATGATAAGGACAGAATTATTACTTATTATTTTGCAATTATCTTTAGGAGCTCACTCTACTTTAAAGACACTGCCCTGAAAATCAGCTGATGCCCTATAGGTGTAGTTTCTGCACACACACACACACACACACACACACACACACACAAAGAAAGAGAGAGAAATCATAAAACACCAGTCAATGGGCTCATCTTCAAAGAAAAGGCCTTGGTCAGTCCTAAATCAAAAGATCAGTTAATAAGTGAATATTTATATATATTGAGAAAAATATCATGCTTAAACTACCATGTTTGATTAATATTTTTCTTAATCTGACTTTTTCAGTTAACTCAGTGAAAAGAATCATTTTAGATAAGAGGGCTTCTAGTGCAGGCACGGTGGCTCACGCCTGTAATCCCTGCACCTTGGGAGGCCAAGGCAGGGAGATCACCTGAGATCAGGAGTTTGAGACCAGCCTGGCCAGCATGGTGAAACCCCGTCTCTACCAAACATACAAAAAATTAGCCGGACATGGTGGCATGCACCTGTAATCCCAGCTACTCAGGAGGCTGAGGCAGGAGAATCGCTTGAACCCAGGAGGCAGAGGTTGCAGCGAGCCAAGATTGCACTACTGCACTTCAGCCTGGGCAACAAGAGTGAAACTCCATCTCAAAAATAAATAAATATAAAAATAAGAGGGCTTCTATGTACATTCAAAATACTGTGTTATAAATTTCAGACAATAAAGAGAAGATACCCATGAGTTGACAAAATCCTTGTTAAGTTTGGAAATAACTAGAATATAGATAAAGTAAGCCATGCCTTGTTTACCTTAAAATAAGGTATTATTTGCCTTAAAATGTCTCAGAAGTGCCTAACTAACATTAGCAGGCAACTAACCCAAAGTTTCTACTTCGTAATGTAATGTAATGTAACTCGCATCACTGATTGGTACAGGGTGGGAGTGAAAGGGCAAGGCAGTTACTTCTCTACATTATAACCATGCAAAAAGTACTCCATTCTCCTGCTTAAAAACCTTTAGTGTCGCCCTACTGCCTGAAGAATCAAGGTCTAATTCCTTATCTTAGTACTCATGATCTGCCACAAGTTGACCACAACCTAACTTGCCAGTTTCATTTTAGGCTATTTGCAAATGCCCCCAAATGAGCTGCATTACTTGCTCTTTGAATATGCTATGTGCCTACCTGCAGGTTTTGTGCTTTTGCTTAAGTTGACCCCACTCCCTGTTGACCTTTGAAGGTGATATCCCTGCTCCTCCTGTGCCCTGCTCCTTCTTCCTCTGGCCCCTTGACTATTTCCACCTGTAGAAATTGTATTCATCTTTCAGTGCTCTTTTCAAATGCCACTTCTTTATACAGCCTTTTCAGACTATCCTTCACCATAAAATGGGTATGGCTTCAGCCATCTCAGAACTAACTGACCAAGTGTTTTCTCTTCTCTTGTGGTTAGGGTGACCACGTCATTTATTGTTCAAACCCGGACATTCTTAAGAGTAAAAGGGTACGCCAGTAATAATTACACCATGACAACAGACATAAACCAGGCACACCCAGGACTGATGGACACACTGACTGCCTTGCCCGTTCACTCCCACCCTGTACCAATCAATGACAGGAGTTACATCACATGAGTTAAGTCTATATATAGACACAAGTTTTGTGCCAGTTACTCACTAATGTTAGTTAGGCACTTCTGAGACATTCCAAGGTAGTGGTTAAATGTTCAGTTCCTCAACTATGATTGCCTGAGTTCAATTCTTTATCTCTACCACTACCTATGTTCTTTGTCTTGGACTAGTTACTTAAGGGTACTCTAAGCATATGCATAGGAGTTGTGGAGTCAAATAAAATCACCAATCTCTAGTTGTGTGACCTGGGTCAAGAAATGTAACCTCTCTGAGGTTAAAATATATTATTAACATAGGTTGGTGCAAAAGCAATTGCAGTTTTCCCTTTTAATGGCAAAACATAAATTGCTTTCACACCAACCTAATAGTATCCCATATATACGGTTTTTGTGGGTACTACATGAAAGCGTGCTTAGAATATAATACGTGCGCAATAAACAGTTGACACAATTTATACACAGATAGATTTTAGTGGATTGTTCAGACTGGCAGAAATAACACCCTTCCTTCCTTCCTTCCTTCCTTCCTTCCTTCCTTCCTTCCTTCCTTCCTTCCTTCCTTCCCTCCTTCCCTCCTTTCTTTCTTTCCTTCTTTCTTTCTTTTCTTTCTTTTTTTCAAGACAGAGTCTGGCTCTGTCTCCCACGCTGGAGTACAGTGGCATGATCTTGGCTCACTACAATGTCCGCCTCCTAGACTCAAGAGATTCTCCTGCCTCAACCTCCCAAGTAGCTGGGAATAGAGATACGCACCACCATGTCCAGCTAATTTTTGTATTTTTGTAGAGGCAGTGTTTCACTGTGTTTCCCAGGCTGGTCTCGAACTCCTGTGCTCAAGCGATCTTCCCGCTTCCCAAAGTGCTGGGATTACAGGCGTGAGCCACCATGCCCAGCAAATAACACTATTTCTAACACTGTTTCTGTGAGAAAATGTTTCCAGAATTTCAGGAGGAGCAGAAGACATCTTACCAAAAAACTTCTGAAACACTTCTTACTGAATCACTCATTGAAATTTGAAGCCAGAACAAAAATCTACTACTATCCTGACATGCTTCAGGCAGAACAAAGAATATATTTTGCTTCTGTGTCTTTGGCAAGCTCACCATGTCTGTGATTCATTAGTGTCACAGGAGTGACTGAAATATTTTGGTTTCTATCTCAGTTGAAAGAAATATTGTCATTTCTCCAGTGCAAAACATGAAATGCATTCTGATAGTTCCTTTAAAAATTCTGTTCTGATTAGAATTAGCATATCCGTTAGTAACCATCAGAGGTGAAACACTTGGCTGAAACAAATATATTCAGAAGCCACATAATTCTATGCTGGAGCCTTAATGTAACCTCATCTTCAAAAACCATTCCAGGTGAGCACCTTACAGGTGTCTGAGTACTGCTGAGGACTCAGCAGGACCATTCCCTCACTCCCGCAGAGCTCTCATTTCTATCTAGTACTCAAAAATACGGCCCCAGTTGGCCCACATGGCATGGTGGAGAGAGACCTTCAACCTCCTCAGGTTATGCAGCCCTCAAATCATATTAGAACCACTCCTGCTAGGAGGCACTTGTGCAAACACTCCAGGCATTTCTGGGGTTATAGGCTGGTGACCAGATATTTCCACATTCACACCTTGGCTTCAGCAAAGCCAATATACCACGTTTATTTCTATACCCAGAAACATGGGAGGAGAGAGAGTGAAGGGAAAGAAAAACAGGGCTTGCCAGTGAACACAACAATATATTTTAACAGAAACTTCATGGCCTCTGGAATTCCAGATACATGTGTCTGTGACAACTCCATCACTTACTTGCAATGTTATCTTGGGCAAATAACCTTACATTCTGGAGCCCTCAGTTTTCCCACCTGGAAAATAGGATAATAATAGTATTTACCTCACAGGCTTGTTTTGAGGATTGCATTTAAAAGGGAGAAAAAACCCACAAAGCATAGCACATATTAGGCACTGAATACATAATAGTTTTTCTCCATAGTTTGTAGGTTTCTACGTTTTCCATGTCAAGCATAAGCACTTACCAGGCCATTCTACGCCTGTATAGTCCCTCCAGTATTGGGCAGTATAGAGTGGGGAATGGATTTTTTTTTTTTTTTTTTGCATATAAATTATCTGTGTATGTACTTTGTTTTTCAGCAAAATATTGACCTTAAAAAGATAGGGATGAATCTCGGTGTCCCCTTGAAAAGAGTTTTCTCTCTATCTCTTTCCAGTCCTACACAACATGCAACTTTTCTAGGCCAGATTGAAACTAGAATAACAGACACCTCAGGCTGATCATCCATTCTGAAATCACACAATTCTGTCTTGCCCTAATGAGATCTTTATCTTCTCAAAAAAAATAATTACTTATATTGCATGGACAGAAATGATGTGTGAAGGGCCACTGCTCTCCTCTTTTTTATTGTTTTGCAACACTGCCTCTTCTCCCAATCTGCTCTCCTTACCCAACCCAAATACCTGTCCACTGACTGCTTACATCTTCATAGGATGATCATAGCAGTCAGTGGACTATATCCAAACCATTCATCCTGGTCTTTCAGCAATGGTCATTAATCACTTCTAAACAAATGTTTAGAAGGTTACTGACCACTTAATATGGATTCAGAGTTGTCCAGATCTTTATTACCTATATTCTGTACACTCTAGCAATTTGTTTAGCCAGTCAACTGGAGAGAAGAGTTTTAGGGCAATCATCAGGGATAGGAAAACGAGGTCAAAGAGTATAGTGGTATGGGGCAATTAAGCAAAGAGTGTTGGCACGAGTCATCAATTTCATGCCGCTTTACACAAAAGTATTGATAATAAACTTTATCTGCACAGGTCATTAACACTTTTCAGACGTTTCTATTTAGAGAAACATTGTCTTTAATTGTCTAGTATATGAGAGATTTTTTGGATGCTTTCAGAATGTGAACTCACTACTACCTTTCTAAAAAACTAGAATGATGGCTTAGGCTTCAGTTCTAGTATTTTCTACATATATCCAAAACTATAAATCAATTTGCAGGGAAATATGTAAGTTCTAGAACTGGTTGTGTTAAAACTGTCGATATATTATATAATCATTTATCTCCAACCTGGTTTGATGTAGATCCTGAGTCAGTCTTAACTCCTAAGTCTTATTATGTAGTGCATACCCCCAAACTTTCTTAAACAAAGACTACTAAATACAATTTAGTCTTTTCTGGATGCACCACTGTCTTTACAATGAATGTAAATGAATGCATTATCCCATAAACTTGTAATACAAAACTAGAATACAATATAATATTAATTGTTCCTTTGCTAAGTGCCCCTAGACTATGGTACTTTTAGAGATTCTATGGTTTATTTTGCTGCTTACTTCCTCACTTACAGAAATATAAACTACTATTTCTTATTGTTGTCAGTTTGCCTTTAAGCAGCCCTTCCTTTTAATTTGCTTCAAGCATTCATTCGCTGAACAACATTTACTGAGTGCCAATCATGTGTCAGGCACCATGTTGGACATGGGAGATATGACAATAAGAGAAACAATCTGACACCTGGGATCTCACACTATAGCTAAATAGCCAGATAAGTAAAGAGGCAATTATAATACTGTGTGATATGTGATATGATAAAAGTAAATGCAGGGCACTATAGGGACATCTAAGAGGGGTTACATAATCTAGATAGGATGGGGGATGAGTTGGGATGTCAGTGAAGTCTTCCTGCAGGAAATTATCGCTAAACTGAGTTTTGAAGAAAAAGCAGAAGTTACTCAAAATGTAGGAGGTTAAAGGTGATTTACTAAAATGGTACAGCAGCATATGCTGATATGGCAATCCAGGCAAGAGGTAACGTGGTCTTGAATGGTAGTAGCAGCTCAGATGGAGAGTAGGAGACAGATTAGAGAGACATTTGGGAGACATTGTTCAACACAACTTAGTAATGCATTGAATGTTGGAGTGAGGGAGGGATAGAGTCTAGAAATAAGCTTGGGTCATAGGGCAAACAAAGGAATCACTGAGCAGGATAAAAAAAATACAGAAGGAACAAGTGTGAAGAACAAGATAACAGCTTTAGCTTTGAACATGTTAGGTTTGGGTGGATATTTTCAGGAGGCAATTTGATATATGGAATCTGGTGTGCAAGAGAGAAAGAGATGCCAAGCTTTTAAACTTGTGGGTTAAAAAAAAAAAACCAAGTTCATTTAATCTGTGCATAAAATAAGAAAAGTTGTCGTGACAGAGGACACGAGGACTTTTTGGCAACATGTTTGTGTGTCTAATCAGCATCTCAAATGTAACATGTACAAAGCAGGTTTTGATTTCCACTCACATCCCAACATATTTCTCTTCCAGTCTTCATCTCAGCTAATGGCACACCACTGCCCACACAGCTGCTAAATCCAAAAGCCTAGAAGTTATTCTCTAAGTCTTTCTCCCTTACCTTTCTTTTTTTTTTTTTTTTCCACCTGCAAATCTTGTCAACTCCACATCCAAAATATACCCTACATTTATTCACTTCTTTCCATTTCCATTGTTCCTACTGCAGTCCAAGCCATCATCATCACAGGCCCAGACCACTGCAAAAACAGCCTAACTAGCCAAGTTACCACTACTCTTGCCCAAACAAGCCAAGGTGATTCCGACGTTAGGGCCTCTGAATTTGCTAATCCCTCTGTCTGAAGTTCTTTCTCCTGACCCTCCATTCCTTTTCCTTGTTTAAGTCTCAATTCAAATATCTTATTCTTAGAAAGGCCTTCCTTGATTACCTTGTTGATTCTATCCTGTCTTCATCACACAAGCAAACAAGTCACTCTGTCATGAAATCCCATCTTTCTCCATAGCATTTTTCTCTTTATGAAAATCATCTTATAGGTTGCCTCATTTATTATTAATAGTCTGTTTCACATCCCCACCCCAACACATACACTGGAACATAAAAAGAAGGCAGGAATTTTTATGTTTTGCTCACATTTATATTTACATCTTTAGCATCTAATAAATGCTCAATAAATACTTAAACATAGAATGAATGAAAGTATTTTTATCATCCAGAGGCCTTGTGTTTCTCACTGCCTGTTTCTGGACCATATTGTTTTTTTCTCTATATATCATAGCATAAAGTCACAAGACTGATTTTCTTTCTTTCTTTTCTTTTCTTTTTTCTTTTTTTTTTTTTTTTTTTTTTGAGACAAGGTCTCACTTTGTCACCCAAGCTGGAGTGCAGTGAAGCGGTCATAGCCTTGAACTCCTGGGCTCAAGTGATCCTCCCCACTCAGCCTCCCTAGTAGCTGGTGAGGTAGGAGGCTGTGGTCCAGACAGGATAAGTGGAAAAACCATAAGAAACCAGCAGATGGCGACAAACACGATCCCTAGTTGCCCTCATTGTTCACTAACACAAGACACTTCCACCAGCCTCATGACAGTTTACAAATGCCATAGCAACAAACCAGAAATTAAAGCCTTTTCCATGGCAATAAAACAAAAGTCACTACCTCTTTCCTAGAAAGTTATAAATAACCCGCCCCCTCAATTTGCATTAACCTGTCCCTTAATTTGCATGTAACTGAAAGTGGGTGTGAGTATAAATATAGTCGCTGATGCCGGGGTGCGTTGCCCACAAAGAACACAGAACAACAATAAAATATTGTTGTCTAATACCACTGGCTCACATTTGAATTCTTTCAGGAGCAAAGCCAAGAACCCCGGGCTAAGCCCCAATTTTGGCGCTTGCCTGTTCTGCATCACTGGGACTACAGGTGCATGCCAGCAAGCCTGGCTAGTTTTTTGTTCGTTTGTTTGTTTGTTTTGGTAGAGAAGGGGTTGCCCAAGCTGGTTTTGAACTCCTGGCCTTAAGTGACTCTCCTGCCTCAGCCTCCCAAAGTGCTGAGATTACAGTTGTCAGCCACCACACCTGGCTGATTTTCTTATTTGCTTCATAAACTGGCTCGGAATATATTAGACATTCACTCAGTAAAATATATAAAATTTACTTTGTAAAAATAGATTTTCCAGAAGTTAGTAATATGCCCTATGAAAGTACTGAGAATTCTAATCTATTTGAATAATGATGGAAGAGAAAACCTTTGGTTATAATTTTCAGAATACACTGAAGCACAACAAAAGACATAAAGATCCAGAAATATCACTTAAATCTTCAACACTTTTCCACTTCTGGAAATTTTACTTCTGTGTAAAGAGGAACCCATCAAAATGGAATTCCCCTTGAGTTTTCAAACTGAGATATAACTATTTCAGTGACAGGCACCTCTTGCCTGCCAGCTTCAGCCTCTGGCTACTACGCTGTGGGTAGGCACGCTGACAAAAATCAGGACTTCTTTGTCACTTGCCTCAAAGAAATGGCCAATGAATCAAATATCATCCCTGCAAAGGAGAGATTTTAACCAAATTGCCCAAAGCCATTTGCACGTGTCCACTGTGCCTGGTGACCTCCCCAGACACGGATGTCCCAGAGATTGCTCTCAGATGCTACCACTGACCCAGGGTTGAAGGTTGATTATGTTTTTCAAGCACAGTTAGATTCAATCATGAGACTATACATCTTCTGAGGGATTCAAGTTCCTCTTGTCAACACTCCCCTTGCTGCATGTATGCCTAGTGAAGTAAGAGTGGGCAATGGATGAGGCACTATCCTTAGAGGTGCTAATGAATTAAGAAGTTTCTCATCTGAGTAGCATAAGGATACTTTGCTCAGAGGCTTCCCTAATCCTAAATATCCTCTCAGTGCAACTGTTACGCAATCCTATAAAGTCATCTTATAAAATCAATAGAAGAAGTTCAACAATGAATATCTTATCCAGGGAATAGAATATCAATTGTTACATTAATCAAGGCTGTTCTCTCTTATCGGGGCCAGAAAACTGCACTTAAAATAAATGAAGCTGAGTATGTTTACCTGGGTGAATAGAGCGAAGTCCTTGAACCCTTATCTGATCAGGTTGTTTTCACAGTATATTTACCTCATTGGGTAAAGGCTTTCCCTGCAAGAAGTGTATCCTGAAAGAACTCTATTCCCTATGTAAGGAGTGATAGATCCATGGTCAGAAATGCTCTCAAGTGAGATAAAAGTATACACCCTGCTCTGTTTGCTACAGATTCCATCGACAGGAAAAGAGGTAATGTAAATACCACTCTGCTGAAGCTCCTTATAGAAGGTGGCTGGAAAACATGGACTTGAAAGCTTACTGAACCCAAGGTTGCCTCAACATCAAGGAAGCTCTGCTTTACTGGGAAATAAGCTCTGTTTAAATCACCAGCATCAACTTCTATTTTGTAATTTATAGCCATCACAAAGTGTTTTGTTTTATTTTGTTAGGCATAGAGGAAAGAGATCTAGCATTATCCATCATTAAATCGTGACAGTTCTACCCTCACTATATATGCTAAATCTGACCACTTATCACCACCTCCAATGCATTTAGCCTGGTCCAAGCCACACTCATGCATAGCTTGGATTACTGCAATAGCCTCTTTGTTGATGCCCCAGTGCTGTCCTAGCCCTCCCATCTCATTCTCCTCCCAACACTGTAACTAAAGTGATCCTATTAAAATAAGTTAGATCATGTCATTCTTCTACTCAAACATCCCATTCCAAGTTGGCCCCCAACCCACTTGAAAAAAGCCACGTTTCAATAGGAAGTAGCTACACTGGGAGTATAACCCATTCTATCTGTTTCCATAGTGTACTCCCTTATCCACAGCTTCTCAAAAGCTTTGAACTTTGAAGCTTCATTCAATTAGTTCCCATTTTTAATTCTCCATTGCTCCCACCGCAGACCTGTACCATCTTGCTGCTCTATAGTACTCCAGAACCCTCCTGTGCCCTTCCACCTAGCCTTGCCTTTTCCTGGCTATGCCACATATGAGAAGCCTGTCCCTACCATCTATGCCCCACCCTCTATCCTCAAGCATCACATACCTATCAAGCATTTATTCATCCATGCAAGAAATATATATATAAACTACCTAGTATGTGATGGGCACTGGAATTACGGTTGAACTTTGCCCTCAATCTAAGAGGTCACAATTTAGTGAAATGGAGATGAGTGTTTGATGACTGACAGAAGGTACCAGTAGAGAGGGATCTCAGAGATCAGAGCCACGATCTCACTGAGGTAACAGCTAACTAATGTGCTTAACATCTTCCCTTACATCTTACAAATGTATGTTTTCAGCAGAAACCTTCTGAAGACAATGATAGAGCCTTGGTCCAGTAGGGCGATGTCAATGACAGCAACTCCAGGGTCTATAGCAAGCTGACAGGTTTGATCTACGAGGACAGGGGTTCTTCAGGAAGACCCTCAATCCCTCAATTAACATGAGGTAAGTCATTGCTCATTCTGACTGCACAAAGGGCTTCTTCATCATTATAAAGGTGATGTTTTTTAGGAGCTAGTAAACCGGGCAAATACCTGGCTTAAAGGCTACCCACGTTGTACCCATATACACTTACTTCAAGGAAGGTGTGAACCACAGCCTATCCTAATCCATGTAACAATAAGCTCAAATATATCATGTTAGATCACCAGTAAGATTACACAACAGAAATTCTGGAAGAACACAGAATTGTGCCCAGTTTGACCAAAATCAAAAGATTCTGAAAGTAAATGGTGATAAAGATACAAAGTTAAAAGTTATGAAACACTCCAGTTCGTATCCTATAACCCCTTGCCTTCCTTTAATTAAAAAAAAAAGTTATGAAACTACACTGAAATGATATAGGATTAATAGTGGTAGTACTGAAATATATTTCCTTTTTTTGTTGTTGTTTGTTTGTTTTTTGAGATGGAGTCTTGTTCTGTTGCCTAGACTGGAGTGCGGTGGCATGATCTTGACTCACTGCAGCTTCCGCCTCCCAGGTTCAAGCGATTCTCCTGCCTCAGCCTCCCGAGTACCTGGGATTACAGGTGCCCACCACCACACCCAGCTAATTTTTGTATTTTTATCAGAGACGAGGTTTCACCATGTTGGCCAAGCTGATCTCAAACCTCTGACCTCAAGCGATCTGCCTGCCTCGGCCTCCCAAAGTGCTGGGATTACAGGCGTGAGCATCCATGCCCGGCCCAATATTTCTAAATACATGTTTTCCCTTTTCTTTTCTGGATATTTGAATAAATACTTTTTAAAATTTACTCATGGCACCAGTAGGTATCTAACTCTGAGAAATGAAAACTTATATTTTCACAAAAACCTATAAATGAATGCTTAAAGCGCTTTATTCATAATAGACAAGAAGTGGAACCAATTCAAAGGCCTTTCAGCAAGTTAATAATTAAACAAACTATGGTACATCCTACTACTCAAACCATATGAATGCAATATAGGTGAAGGGTGGGGGGGAAAGTTGGACTCTAATAGGGCAGTATGAGGGATTTGGGGAGTTGATGGTGTCCTGTATGGCATTGGTGGACACACACTACATATATTTATCAAAACCCATAGAACTATAACATAATAAGTGGGTTTTAGTGCACGTAAATTTTTTAAACTGCAACCAAGATTTTGGAGGAAAGGGGATGGACTACAAACTGTGACAAATGAATCTAGCTGTATTACAAATTAGTCACGTGATGAAGGGCATGGGGAAGAAAGAAACTGACCTAAATAACTTTGGAAAACAGAGTTTGGATGAAATATTGTAGGGCTAAGGACAAAAACCTATACACAAACACTGTACTCTAGTTCATAAATTTGTTTGTCATAAGGGTATATGGCTTAGGGATTCTGAAACTACTTTATCAGTATACTGGAGTTGAAAATTAAGTATATATACATATATTTATATTTTTATATATTTGTAGATAATGAGAACCAGATTTCTTAAGTAAAAAGGTTTAAACAAGGAAAGGAGCAAGGCTAACATGAATCTTTCCATGCTGGGTTGGAATTGTAGGCATCAATATGGACTCATGAGGTTTTTTCTTAATGTAATTCAGATAGATACAGAAAGAAACATAGGTGTGTGTATGCATAAGTTAGTACATACATATATTTCCTAGCTACATGCACCAAGAGGGACTAGAAGCAGTGATATCCCAAAAGCAAACACATTATACGGCACAGATGATGGTTTTGAAGGGAAGACAGACAGTGGGCCTGGCACATCTTGTGGTGAAGAAAAT
This sequence comes from Piliocolobus tephrosceles, assembly GCF_002776525.5. Taxonomy (NCBI): domain Eukaryota; kingdom Metazoa; phylum Chordata; class Mammalia; order Primates; family Cercopithecidae; genus Piliocolobus; species Piliocolobus tephrosceles. Next base: position 49,895,878 of record NC_045445.1, read on the forward strand.
AAGGGTGTGATAAAAAAGAAAAGATGAGAGGGCTTGTTGAAAGGGCAGAGGAGCCAACCTGAAAGAAATTCCAATGGCCAAAGTCAGAACAATTTGACCAATAAACTAAAGATAATCTAGGAATATAACCCAAAGAATAAAATAAATGTCCATCGGTACCCGCTGATCAGAATAAATAGGTGAAAAAATAAGTAAGTGGGGAGTGGCAACAACTCCTCCTTACAGAAGAATTCCAATTAACAAATGTAGAAGGAAAGAGGGACGTAGAGAGTTACCATTACAGCATCACAGTAATAATTGCTGCAGGCAAGATCAACTGATGCTAATATTCATAGGAGGGAATTTCCATAATTTCTAGGTATCTCCAACAAAATATTTAGCAATTAGAAAATAAAAATAGTATGTTTACAGTAGAAGAATTCTGACAGACATCACCTTAACCAAGTAATCAAGGTTATCATCAACCGTAATACACAGCAACATCATGAATCCCTTGATAGATATACAGAAAAAAGCAGATCACTGCTGTGTTATCCTTTCCAATAATGCATAACCACAGTCTAATCATGGGACGGCAATGGAAAAGCCCTAATGGAGGGATTTCTACAAAAACTGGTCAGTACTCTTTAAAAGTGGTGAGGTCTCAAAAGACAACGAAAGACTGAAGAACTGTCACTAGTTGAAGGAGAATGACAACTAATTGCAATGTGAGGCCTTGAATTAGATTCTGAAACAGAAAAAGGACATTAGTAGAAAAGGTGGTAAAATATTAATAAATTCTGTGCATTAAACTATCGCAAGAACAGAAAACCAAACACCACATGTTCTCACTCATAGGTAGGGACTGAACAATGAGATCACTTGGACACAGGAACGGGAACATCACACACTGGGGCCTATTGTGGGGAGGGGATGCGGGGAGGGATAGCATTAGGAGATATACCTAATGTAAATGACGAGTTAATGGATGCAGCACACCAACATGGCACATGTATACATATGTAACAAACCTGCATGTTGTGTACATGTACCCTAGAACTTTAAGTATAATAAAAAATAAATAAATTAATTAATTAATTAATTAATTTCTGTGCATTAGTTGATAGTATTATACCAATGTTGTTTTATTTTGATAACTGTACTATGGTTATGTAAGATGTAAGCTGAAGAGTATGCAGAAATAATCTGTACTATTTTTACAATTAGTCTAAAATTATCTAAAAATAAAAGTGTCCTAAAATGAGTACCTTTTCCCAGAAAACAACAGTAGGAAGCTTAGTAATGAAAAGTACCAGACATATACTCCTGTTGGCTAAGAGAATAGTTACTTCTCACACGTAATCAATGGAAAGGAACATCACAACAACAAGAAAAGGGCAAGTGTCAATTCTTTCTCCAGCTAATACCTATCAAAGATACTGGTGTCAATTTTCATCTGTGTTTTTAAGAACTTTTCTAACCACTTAAGCACACATACAGGGGAAATCACTATTGTCACCCACGTGATTAGTGGGATGCTAAAAGCAAGGCATCTATAGATTCGTGTACAAAGAAAAACAGAATTTCCTTAATTTCTTCTTCCCCTGGAAAGTTGGTGTTATTGTCAGCCACCATGGGAGCTAATGTGAAGACTTAGAAAGAGCTAATGTGAAGACTTAGAAAAAGCAAACAACAGGCTAGAACTACCTTGGCTTACTCAAAGGAGGTGCGTAAGCACTGAGACAAGATTTCACTCTGTCTGTGACCCAGGCTAGAGTGCAGCGGCGCGATCTCAGCTCATTGCAACCTCCACCTCCCGGGCTCAAGCAGTCTTCCCAACTCAACATCTGGAGTAGCTGGGACTACAGGAGTGCGACACCACACCCAGCTAATTTTTTACTTTGTATAGAAACAGGATCTCACTATGCCTCCCAGGCTGTTCTCGAACTCCTGGGCTCAAGTGATTCTCCCACCTCAACCTCCCAAAGTGCTGCGATTACAGGCATGAGCCACCGTGCCCAGCCTGTTCATGTCTCTTTAAATTGTTCTTACCAGGCTTTTGGAGGCACTACAATGGAAATGAGGATAAGGAAATGCAAAAGGCTACATGGCAGCCTAGAATATTCCCAGACTAGACAAATTTAAATCTAGATTAAAAACTTCATAAGTATGACACCAAATGGTATCTAATATATTGGGCTCAGGGAGTACAGACAGAACTATAATAAATAATAGTAGGTAACACTTACTAAATGCTTGACACCTTGCTTACATTAATACAATTAATCCTTGAGACTGCTAAACGATGGTGGTGATAGTGTTATCCTCATCATTGACAGATGAGGAAATTACTCTTCACAGAGGTTAAAAAATAATTCAAGTCCCGCAGTCAATAAATGGTAGAGACAGGCTTTAGACCTAGACTTACCTTCTGTGCTATGGTGTCTCCCCATGAAGGCTAATGTCTGAGAGTTCTCTTTCTGAAATACCTAAGAATTGGGAACAATATTGAGGAATGTGGAGTTCCGTAATACTGATTTCCTATTTTAAGCCTTGTATATTATTATCATGATTATGCCTCCCGCTGAGTCATATTATATATCCAGTTTGAAATTTTACAAAAATATCACTTGTCTAGGAGTTGATACGCTCCTGGCACGGTCCCACTTTATAAGTATGAGCAGAGCCGGGGGGTGTCCATTCAGCTCACTCTCACTCTCACAGTTTAGTTTTTAAAAGTGATCCCTGCGTAACTGTAAAAACAGTCAACTGAGGAACCACTCAAGCTAACCCATGGAGTTCTCAGAAAACCAATCCAACCCCTGAATTTAGCTGTCATGAATAATTTCCAAGGCTGTACTAAGAAACTGTTGGGTGACTGCTTATATTAAATACTCACTCCAGAATGATTTAGAATGTCTTAGAAAACTGTACTCAGATACCAGCCTGTTAGGTCACAAGGTTTGAAGAGTCAAGAAGGATGGATTCCAATCATTAATCAGGAACATTCAACATAAATAATTTCTCCTACAGTCCACTTTTAAAGCTTGAAATGATCATACTGCAGTCTCCACAATCTTGAGGCAGCATAAGTATCAATTTAGAAAGTAGCTACTATATACTTGCATGAATATATAAAAGGTTTACTTATCAACTTTGCTGATGAACCAAAGCGAAAAAAGATTAACTAATTCACCGGAGGGCAGACTTCCAATTCAAAATATTTTCAATAGGCTAAAACCAACAAAAATTCAATTACACAAATACAAGATGGGGGAAGCCTGACTTGACAGCAGCAGTTCATGTGCAAAGAACTTGGGAAATTTAGCTGACCACAAGTGCACTTGAGTCAATAGTGTGCTGTGGCTTCTGAAATGACTAATTTTAGAGATAGTAATCTGCTTTCACAAACATAGGGTCTAGTCATTCTTTCTGTGAACTTGGCTGGTCAGTCCATGTCTGGAACACTACTGTCCAGTCCTGGGCACCACATTCTGAAAGGTAGTGGCAGCTTCAGAATTTCTCTATAGAGAGAAATTAGGATACTGAGGTATTTAGGAATGAGATGTCATAATGTCTGTAACTACTTCCCCAAAGATATTTCAGCAAAAGGAAAAAATAGATGAAGCAAGTATGGCAAGATGTTAACAACTGTTAAATCTAGGTGATGGGGTATATGGGAGCTCATTATGCAAAATCTATTTTTACGTATGCTTGGAATTTTTCATAATAAATGATAAAAGAGAGAAGCCTCAGTGAAGCAATCTGGTTGAAAGCTGGTTGGGGCAACTAGGGAACTTGTCCTGAAATTATTTACATAGCAAGGACACATTTTTCACTTAGATCACATCTCGTATATATTTGAAGTAGCTTTGGTAGGGACTAACGCAGATTTGGAGGGCATAAGTTAAAGCCCTATTGTTGTTGAAATGTCCTAATAAATTCCTTAGTCCAGGCTTGAAGAAGACCACAGAAAATCTTAGGGGACGCCATGAAGTTTTAGGTGCTCCTGGTGCAAGCTCCCCTCCCCTAGCTGATCCTCTCTGTCAGCTTCATCATAGCTGTCAAGAGATCAACCCCAGAAGGAAGCTCTAATTAGCACTTTTCATCCATTTCACCCGAAGAGCCCAACAGGACTAATCCCGACATATCTTACGTGCCTGTTTACCCCAGCCACCTCCACAAAGTCCTAGCCTCCCAGCCTGCATCATTACCTGAATTCCTAACCTCTTAAGGCTTCATTTAGTCCCCAATCTGATGCAATAGCCTATTTTCAATGAACCCCAAAGCCTGCCTAACATGCCCTCTGAAGCTCAAAGACCATTATCAGCAAATATGTCAATATCCTCAACATTTTGTTCAGTTTCTTATCCTAAAGGAAGCCTGACTCTTCCCTGAGGTTCCTGCTTCCATGTAGCCCTTTCAGATGGTTGATGTTTCTTTCCCACACCCTTCATATTACTTAAAGGACAAGAGGTAGAAGAGTGGCCTCTTCCCTCCTCTTTGCCACTTCCAGACTATTTCTCCTTCATCTAACACTCCAGTGCACTTAAAATGCACATCAGTCTATGCCAATTGCTGCCCCTCTTAATGGCTGCCCTCCACCAACCTCCCAGTTACTTCATCTCATTCATTTGTTCATTGGAAATAATAGCGCTTGGCTCAGTCTTTTTCCCCAAACACTTCCCCCTGTGACTTCCGTATCCACTTAAGGATATAGCCAAGTTCCTTGCCCCACCATTCCTTGAAGTCACTTCTAACCTTTTGTTCCCCATCATCCTAGCTCAGACACACTCCTATGGTCATATTCTAGATGTCATCAGCAATAACTGCATCACCTCTATAATGTCAAATGTCAGATCTCCCTGTCTCCCACATAATCTCAACCCACAATCCATGGAACCTACTACCCTCTCAGTTCGTCTGTCCTTTCATGACTTCACTTTCCTCACAACCCAGCTTAAATTCCATGGTCCAATACTATACCCACTGCCTCATATAAATCTGCAAACAGAAGAAGTGCCTTTGTACCTCCCTCCTTTGATCATACTGAACTTATCCCTAGATAAGAATAACTCCATCTACAAAGTAGAATGGTCCCACTTTAAATATTTGACCAGAAATCTCTTAAGTGGGCCTTCAGCAATGACTGACAATCTTAAATTTTCCTAGTCAGGTCACTTTCTCCCTCACATAACACCCTCATGAAACCTCAAATAATATAAATCTCCTTTATAATTCTCAGTTGATGACCTCACTTCTTATTCCACTGGGGAAAAAAAAAAGAAACAATCGAAAGAAACCTACCTCATCTTCAGACCAACAAGTCTACCAACTTACCTGCATCTCTGCTCACATACCCTGCCTTCTCCCCTGTTACTAAGGAAGAACCTTCCATTTCCCATCTAAGACCATTCCTTCCACCTATGCACAGGATCCTTTCCACTCTCAGCTGTTCAAGCGTTTTGTTCTAGCAATTCACCCCTCTCTCTCTCTCTGGTGTCACCAATTTTTCTTTCCATCAGTGTGCTGATGGGTGATTCCCATCAGCATATAAACATGCTACAAAATCTCCCATCTTAAACAAACAGAAGAAACTTCCTTGACCACATATCCACCTCCAGTTTCTTCACAATTTCTTTGCTCCTCTTTATATCAATACTCTTCAGAATAGGTGTCTATAGTGCTCTCTCCATTATTTGACTTCTCATTCTCTCCTCAACCCACTCAAAACAGGCTTGCTTTTGCCTCTGTGCTGACAGCACTCTTATCAAGGTTGCCAACAACCTCCATCATGCCAAATCCAAAGGCAAACTCTTACTTCTCATTTTATTAATCTGCTCAGCAACATTTGGCTTACTTAATTATGGCTTCATTTTGAAACATATCTTGGCTTCTCTGACCACATAGTTCCCTGTTTCTTTTTTCTACCTCTCAGTCACTTTTTCTCAGTGTCTCTTGCTGGGTCGTCCTCATCTTCTCAACCTCTAACCAATGGAGTGCTCCAGGGCTCAATTCTTGAATGTTATCTACTAAGGACTCCCAGATGGCAACTTCCAGCCCTGACTGTCCCCTGAGCTCCAGATTTTATTTATTTATTTATTTATTTATTTATTTATTTATTTATTTATTGAGACAGAATCTCTCTCTGTCGCCAAGGCTGGAGTGCAGTGGTGTGATCTCGGCTCACTGCAACCTCCGCCTCCCAGATTCAAGCAATTCTCATGTTCAGCCTCCTAAGTAGCTGGGATTAGAGGGATGTGCCACCATGCTCAGCTAATTTTTTTGTATATTTTTTAGTAGAGATGAGGTTTCACCATGTTGGCCAGGCTGGTCTCGAACTCCTGACTTCAAGTGATCCACCCACCTCAGCCTCCCAAAGTGCTGGGATTACAAGCATGAGCCACCGCACCCAGCCTGAGCTCCAGATTGTTCACTCCCCATTTCTATATGGGTATCGAACCAGAACCTTAAATTTAACATATATCCTAGACAGAACTCTTCATCCTGTCCCTCCTGAACACCTCCCATGTTCAGTCCAAAATCCAGGGTATCACCCCTGCTTCCTCCTGATTCCTTACATAACACATTAATCCATCTGTAAACCCTGTTGGATCTGCCTTCTATCCCAATCTAGCTTCTCACCACCTCCAAGGCACCACCATCTCTTGTCTGGACTATTTCAAGAGCTGCTTAACTGTTCTCCCCACTTCTATTCTTGTCCCCTAGTCTATTCTCCACAAAATGGCAAGAGTTATCTTTTCAAAACACAATTTATAGCACATCATTATCCCACCTAAACCTTCTAACGGATTGCAATCACAATTAGAATAGAATTCAAATTTTGCACTGACTTTTCCTTTAGTATGGCTTGCTCCCTTAGTTTATAAAGGTCTCTACTCACGTCACCTCCTCAGAGAGGCATTTACGTGATCATTCTGCCTCAAATAGCACCAACCCCCATCACTTTCTGTCTCATTGCCTTGCTTCATTTTCCACTGTAGGTTCTCTCACATCTGTTATTGTTTTATTTGAGTATTTGCTTTTGGTCTGTCTCCTACATTTAGAATGTAAGTTCCCAAAGGGCAAGGGTATTGTCTATTTTTTTCATACTGGTACCTAGTATTTAGGTGCTCAGTAAATATTTGTTGAATGAGTGCCTGCAACCAGAGAAAAAAAAATGATCAGGATAATTTGGAAGCCATTGCATAACTTACAAGAAAGAAGAAGTAACGGACCCACAGTTTTATCTAAAACTCAAACGGTGTTACCTTCTTCTGAGCAGAAAAATAAGCACTAAAGCTAAGGGGCAGAAGTTACACAGAGGCAGGAGGAGAAAATTTCTAAAACTCAAAGCCCAAATAAGCTACCTTATGAGGCAGGGAACTATTAGGCTATTTATTTCAGTGATGAGAGGACCAGTGTTTACTGGCAGCCTGCTGAATGGTAGGTTTTGTATAAGGCCCTTAATATAGGGTTAGGCACATTACCTTATTTTATTTAATCATCACAACTATATGAGGTAGATCTTATTATTATCATCCTTACTTTATAGATGAGGAAATTAACCTCACAAGTCCAAGACAGAGCTTCTTCACTGCCTCCAAATGATTCCGAAGGGCAACTCCTTTCTGACAGGGAGACTCTACAGCAGCAGTTTGCAAAGTGTGGTCCACAGACCCCTTGAAGTCCCCAAAACTCTTTCAGGTGTTGAATAAAGTCAGAACTACTTTAAAAAAAAAATACTAAGACATTATTTGCTTTGTTCACTCTCATTTTCTCATGAATATACAGTGGAGATTTCCAGAAGCTATATGATGTATGACGACTCGCTACTCTGACAGGTAACAGAATGTATGCTCATATACTCTTACGTTTTTAATTTTTCTCAGGAAAACTTTTTCATATGGTAACTATTGATAGATATAAGCCACAGAAACAAAAGCACTCTGGGCTCCTCAATAATTTTGAAGAGTGTTAAGTGGCCCTGAGATCAAAAAGTTTGAGAACTACTGCTGAAGAGGAATAGAGGGTCTAAACGTCAAAGGCCTCTGAAGTCCCTTCAAACTCAAAGATTGAGGATTTCAATGGAATTGTTTAGAAAACAGAGTTAACCACAAATCCCGTATTGGTTCAACTCCCGGGTGTGGCAATTCTTTGTTAAATGTCTGTGTCCTCTTCACTGCCTTGGTCACTATAATGGAATTTTTCTTTGGAGACCCAGCATCCTGTATAACCTCAGGGTCATTAGACTCTATGGAAAGATGTAGAAACTGCAATCATAAAGAATGCTGATTCTCAACATCCTGTTAGTTTTCATCTGGGGATTATTTTACTTGGTGTTTTGTTGTGGATGTTTGTTTAATGCATAATTTTTTTTTAAATCACAAATGTGGATTCATTTGCTTGTTTTCCTGTTTTTTGTTTTATTTTAGTTTTGTTCTTTTTGGGATTTTCTGGCTTTTTAGCTTTTTGGTTTTGTTTTGGTTTGTTTTGTTTTTGAATCTAATAGGCAGAATGAATGGTTAGGGAAGAGAACTTTTCTTAACACTTACTGTATGTCAGGTACAATATAATATGCTTTAGCTATCATTTGCCAAAGATCTACTATATCGGTTACTTCACTCAGTGCTTGATATGCACTATCTCCAATTCTCACAATGATCCTGGAAAAGAGTTATTATCAAGTGTGTGATAAACTAACTGGAAAAAGAAATGGCTGCAATAACTACCTTCCTGACATCCATGCCTTTTGGTAATCCCTTCCCACATCTACTCTGGACTGAGCCATATGACTTGCTTCGGCCAATGGGATAACAGCAAACATGAGCAAGCAGAGAATTGAAAAGTGCTTGCACATTGGGCCTTGCTCTCTCTTGATGCTCTCTGTAACCCTGCAACCACCACCAGGTGAATGAGCCCAGGACAGCCCACTGGATTACAAATGACACAAGGCCCAGCTACTTCCATCACCTGTGCCAACCACCAGACACATGAGTGAGGCCATGGACTACCAGTTGACATAAACTGATGAGTAAATGAGGCTGACATAAATGGAACAGACAGTTCCAGCCGAGTCCACCCCAACTACCAACCCACAGAATTATGAGCAAATAAATAGTTACTGTTTTAAACCACTAAGTTTTGAGGTGGCATGTTATGCAGTAAATGCTGAGAACAATGCCCATTTTACAAAGAAGGAGCCTAAGGCTCCAAGAAGTTGAGATCTTTACTGAGATCATTCTATAACCAGTATGTGGCAGGATGATAATTTTAAACCTAGACCTACATAGTATTACTTCATGTAATCTTTTTATCTACTGTTTGAAAAGCATACTATTAATACTCTCATTCTAAAGATGAGGAAACATGTACAGTCAGGTTAAGCAATCTGCCTAAGGTCATGCGGTTAATAAGTGGTAAAGCCAGGATTTAAATCCAACTATCAAAGTTCCCAGAACTTCCTGGCCAAGCACTCTGGAACCCATGTTTAGGGCTTTCCAGCACCTATTATCAACCTAACCTCCTGAAGATAGACAGCTGATGAGGGCATCTCTGAGCCCTCAGGGTAGCCCAGGGGTGACTATTTGAGTATGGCTGCTCGGGGGAGGTGTGGACAGATCTGAACTTCCCCTCATGTATATACAAAAACCCTCCAAATGTGAGAATGGGCAGGGGATAGAAATAGAAGGGGGTGGGTTGTGGGTCAGAAACAGCTCTCCCCCGGGTTTTCATATTCCATGATGGAACTCTGAGGCGTCTGAGAATTCTGAATTTGAACCTGGCATTCTAGGCCCTCATGAAAGGCATACCTGTAGCACTTCATTCAGTTTCTAGTTTTTAAATGTTTAGGTGGGGTATATAGGCCTCCCTTTGTTGCTCCAGAGCTAGGAGTGAGCCTGTCTGATTTACTGGAAACAGGGAGCTGTTCAAGGATTTCTTTCAGGGTAGTGTTATGATCAAAGCTATGCTTAAAGACTTAGGTGGTGAACTTACCAAAAACTAGATATATTTTTGTGATAGTTTGCTAAGAATGATGGTTTCCAGCTGCATCCATGTCCCTACAAAGGACGCAAACTCATCCTTTTTTGTGGCTGCATAGTATTCCATGGTGTATATGTGCCACATTTTCTTAATCCAGTCTGTCACGGATGGACATTTGGGTTGATTCCAAGTCTTTGCTATTGTGAATAGTGCCGCAATAAACATACGTGTGCGTGTGTCTTTGTAGTAGCATAATTTATAATCCTTTGGGTATATACCCAGTAGTGGGATGGCTGGGTCATATGGTACATCTAGTTCTAGATCTTTGAGGAATTGCCATACTGTTTTCCATAATGGTTGAACTAGTTTACAATCCCACCAACAGTGTAAAAGTGTTCCAATTTCTCCACATCCTCTCCAACACCTGTTGTTTCCTGAGTTTTTAATGATTGCCATTCTAACTGGTGTGAGATGGTATCTCATTGTGGTTTTGATTTGCATTTCTCTGATGGCGAGTGATGATGAGCATTTTTTTCATGTGTCTGTTGGCTGTGTGAATGTCTTCTTTTGAGAAATGTCTGTTCATATCCTTTCCCCACTTTTTGATGGGGTTGTTTGTTTTTTTCTTGTATATTTGTTTGAGTTCTTTGAGAAAACCAAACACCGCATGTTCTCACTCATAGGTGGGAACTGAACAATGAGCTCACTTGGACTCGGGAAGGGGAACATCACACAATGGGGCCTATCATGGGGAGGGGGGAGGGGGGAGGGATTGCATTGGGGAGTTATACCTGATATAAATGATGAATTGATGGGTGCTGATGAGTTGATGGGTGCAGCACACCAACATGGCACATATATATATATATGTAACAAACCTGCACGTTATGCACATGTACCCTAGAACTTAAAGTATAATAAAAAAATAAAATAAAATAAAATAAAAAATAGATATATTTTTTATAGATTTTAAAATAAATTTGTACATTTATTTTAAAAAGTTATCAAAACGGAATTAAATGAGAAGACATATCGACAAGGTAATGAAAGTAGTTAAAATTTACGGCGAAAATAAGACTTCATAAAAAAGATACAAACCAACTCTTTTTATTGTTAATTAAGTTAAAAATACAGATGAATTCTTTTTACTTTTATTTTATTTTGAGACAAGGTCTGGCTCTGGTGCCCAGGCTGGAGTGCAGTGGCACAACCTCAGCTTACTGCAGCCTCCACCTCCTGGATGCAAGTGATTCTCCCAACTCAGCCTCCCAAGTAGCTGGGGCTACAGGTGCGTGACACCACACCTGGCTGATTTTTGTATGTTTGGTACAGATGGGGTCTCACTGTGTTGCCCAGGCTGGTCTTGAACTCCTGGACTCAAGCAATCTGTCCACCTCAGCCTCCCAAAGTGCTGTGGATTACAGGTATGAGCCACCACACCCAGCCACTTTTATTTACTTTTAGTTAGAGGTAAAAAGAGAATTGAAGTGGTCGGGCACAGTGGCTCACACCTGCAATCCCAGCACTTTGGGAGGTTAAGGCGGGCAGATGGCTTGAGCCCAGGAGTTCGAAACCAGCTTGGTCAACATAGTGAGACCCCCATCTCTATTTTTAAAAATAAATAAAAATTGGCCGGGTGCAGTGGCTCACACTTGTAATCCCAGCACTTTGGGAGGCCGAGGAAGGTGAATCCCCTGAGATGAGCTTGGCCAACATGGCAAAACCCCATCTCTACTAAAAATACAAAAATTAGCTGGGCGTGGTGGCATGCTCCAGTAATCACAGCTACTCGGTAGGCTGAGGTGGGAGAATCATTTGAACCCAGGAGACGGAGGCTGAGTGAGTCGAGATCACACCACTACACTCCAGGCTGGGTGACAGAGAGAGACTCTGTCTAAATAAATAAATAAATAAGAGAAAGATAAGGAACTACCCCTATATAGTAAGAGGTTGTTATGGACTGAATGTCTGTGTTACCTCAAAATTCACATGCTGTAACTCTAACCTACAATATGATGGTATTTGGAGGTAGAGCCTTTGGGAGGTAATAAGGTTTAGATCAGTCCATGAGAGTGGAGGCCTCACAATGGATTAATGTCCTTATAAGAAGGGGAAAGGAGAGCTCTCTCTTCATGAACGCACACTAAAGAAAGGCAATGTAAGCATACAGTGAGAAGTCAGCCATCTGCAAACCAAGAAGAGGACCCTCACCAGAACCTGACCATGTTGCACCTTGATTTCAGACTTTCAGCCTCCAGAACTGTGAGAAAATTACTGTCTGTTGTTTAAGCCACCCAGTCTATGATATATTCTTATAACAGCCTAAGGTGGCTAAGACAGAGGTTTATTAGCAATGGGTATAGAACTTTTATTTAAATGTATTTTCAACATTAATAAAGGTGATTATACATATTTTTTGAAATCCAACTGTCTCTGATTTCAGAGCTTGTGCTACTTGCACAACTTCAGCCTGACGGTTGTGGTTAGTTGAGGGTTCCAGTTAGCTGATTCTTGCCTATAGAAGAACTGATTGCTCTAGCACTGTATTAGCAACCAAGCTTGCATTTTAAAATGCACCGCATAACTCTATACACACAAACACAAAAAGTATAAAAGAGAAAGAGCAATGGAAATGGAAGAAGACTTGGGAATGGAAGTTATTCAAAAGAAAACACAACAACAAAACATTGGAAAGTAGGTCTGGTTTTATAAATAGGAGATAAGAAAAACTCATTAAAATAACCAAAGCACTAAGAGGAATATAAAACAGCAGCTCATGAAAAGAGGTATTTTAAACTGGAACCAAAGAAGCTAGCAGGCACATGGCTTGAACCAAGGAGGAAAGTGTTCATTAACACTAAAAGCATTGCACTCACTGCTCATCATATTCACGATGTGTCCTTCTACTGACTTTCTGCTGTCTACATACTGCTTGGCACCAGCGTTATTTAGGTTGGAAAAGAGAATGTGGAAAGAGGGAGCATTAACACCTACCGAAGATGGCATGGGAAGAGCACTGGACTGCAACTAACTAGCCAAGTGACCTTGGGCATGTTACTTCACCTCTATGGATCTTAATTTCCTAAGGCCCCTGTGCAGCTCTAAAATGGCATGATTCTAAGATTATATTGAAGGGAAGGTGGTGACCAGCAGTGATCCATTGCTGCTGAGATGTAAAAAAAGAACAAATAAGCTCTCAGAGAACAGTGTTCCTTCATTCACTCAAAAAGCATTTATTGAACACTTACTATTTGTTCTAGGCTTTGTTCTTGTCCTTGAAATAATAATTCAGTGGGGGAAAGAAAAATGCCGACAAAAAAATTACAACTAAATGTGATGATCCCTACAGTAGATATACAAAGCACAAAAGGGGCCCGATTAATAATAACAATGCTGGTGCATGGACTCTTCGGATTAGATGCACCCGGATTGTATCCCAATTTAGCTATTTACTAGCTGTATAACCTTAGGCGAATCACTGAACCTCTCTGAGCCTTGGTTTCCTTGTGTGTTCTCACATAATAGACTCTGATGCTACAGTATGAGCTACCTATGGGCTTGATTCTCAAACCTCCACAGGGGAAAAATATAGTCATTTAGGGACTAAAGCCAACTGGAGAAGATTCATGGGGTATATGATGTGAGGAAGAAGACTATGCAATCTTTTAAAGGTTGGTTGTGAAGGGGAAGAGGGAAATGGGATAGTAGCTAGGAAAAGAAGTAGAGTCAAGGAAGAAGTTTTTTAAATATGTCATACAGTTGGGCATGGTGGCTCACACCTGTAATCCCAGTACTTTGGGAGGCTGAGGTAGGTAGATCACTTGAGGCCAGGAGTTCAAGACCAGCCTGGCCAGCACGGAGAAACCCAGTCTCTACTAAAAATACAAAAATTGGCTGGGCACGGTGGCTCGCTCACGCCTGTAATCCTAGCACTTTGGGAGGCCGAGGCAGGCAGATCACTTGAGGTCAGGAGTTCAAGACCAGCCTGGCCAACTTGGCAAAACCCCGTCTCTACTAAAAACACAAAAAATTAGCCGGGTGTGGTGGTGGGTGCCTATAATCCCAGCTACTCGGGAGGCTGAGGCACGAGAACTGCTTGAACCCAGGGAATAGAGGTTGCAGTGAGCCGAGATCGTGCCACTTCACTCCAGCCTGGGTGAAAGAGCGAAACTCCATTCCAAAATAGTAATAATAATAATTAGCCAGACGTGGTGGTGCACGCCTGTAATTCCCAGCTACTCAGGAGGCTGAAGTATGAGAACAGCTTGAGCATAGGGGTGAAAGTTGTAGTGAGCTGAGATCGTACCAATGCAGTTCAGCTTTGGCGACAGAGTGAGACTCCTCCCACCCCCAAAAAAAGAAAGAAAAGTCATATAACATGGTAATTGTTTAGGTAAAATCAAGAAAAGGAGGAGATACTGATAATGCTGAAGAGGGAGGAAGTAATTGAAGAACCTAAGGCCCTGTGGAGGTGAGATTGGACAGAATCTAGAAAGGTCTGGCCTATGAGAAGAGCACAGTCTCCTAGCAAGAGAATGCACACATTCTCCATTGTAAACAGGGCAAAGACAATGGTTGCAGGGCAAAGACATTGGTTGCAGGTGTAGTTAGGAGGGTACATTTAATGGTGGCAAGATCAGAACCTTCCCATTTTCTGTATTCTGTTTACTCAGTGCCATGTGGGGTGAGGTCATCAGTGAGCATGAAAAGGAAGGGGTGGGAGAGGGAGATTTGAGCAGAAAGAATGAAGATGTCAGCTCAGAGAACTGTCTTCAGAAAACCCTCACTAAAGATGAGAGAAGTGATGGACTGTCAGATGTCCATCTGAAGTTAGTAATGAGTGAAGACAGCCAAGTTGTGAAAGTCTCAGCTGCAAGGAAAAGGAGGTGAGAGGAAAGGAGGATAGGATGGCTAAGCGTTAAGGTATGACTCAGTGGCTGTGAAAGAGGAAAAAGGAAAGTGACTACAACAATACCGTGGACTCTAAGCTGCAGAAAAAGTAAATTGATACAATGGTGAACTGATGAAGAGAGAAAATATGATGAGAGTCAATGGACTGAAGGTTTAACCTGATAAAGTTTAGAGACTTTAGCAGTGGAGGTCAAGATTTCCAAAATAATGCAGTTTCTGGTGATAAAAAGGGCTAGTGTATGAGCAAATGAATGTATAGTTGAGGTGGGTGGAGGAAAAGATCATTAAAATGAAGGGGTCAAGGAAGTAAAAGGTCATGATAAGGTATGGGTCAACCATGTGAATGTTGAAGTCACCAAGAATGATGACTAGAATCGGGGTGGAACAGATAACAAAGTCAAGAGAGAAAGGCTCACCCCTGCAAATTTCTACAAATCCCTCAGGCTGCTGGGGTGGGGGTTAGAGGAATCAGGACAGAGATCCCAGCCACTCTGGGATCATGCCTCCCCTTCCTGTCTTGAGCCGAGGTTCAGGGGATCCAATATACCCCACAGCAGGTCCACTCTCCTTTCCTCCCACCGTCAAAATCTTCCACTTTCAGACAACTGTTCTCTAAATTTCCAGTAACTGAGAATTGTTTTTAAAACAAAAGCCTCCTGGGGCAAGTAAAGTTTCTGACATTCTTGACACAGAGATGTTGAAGTCATCCAGAATGATAAGAGGAATGAACAGGAAGTGAGTAAGCCATGAACTAGGTCTTCAATAAATGAGGGGAAGTAACCAGGAGGTTGGTGGGTGACAGCAATGAGGAGGGTAGAGGGGTGGGCATTTGCAGGAAAAAGAAAAATGATCCTAAAGGGATTTGGGGGACCAATAATTCTCAAACTCTCCTCCAAGTAACATTTATCTAAGAAGCAGTCAACGTATCAGTTATGACAGGAGGTACAGGACATAAGGCTACAGGGACTTTGGCCATCACAGACAAGCATTTGTAGAGGGCACAGTAAGGACATGGGAGGAAGTGGCTTTTGTCGGATTAGAAAATAAATAGAGCAGTATGGAGGGTGAGCAGGGATCAGGAAAGCTTGGGAGGTGAGGCACAATGGGATTAGTTCTGACAGTGTTTTGGAGGAGGGCAGTCAGTTCCCTTTAGAACTGAGGTGCATTGGCAGGGTGCGATGGCTCACGACTATAATCCCAGCACTTTGGAAGGCCAAAGTGGGCAGATCACAAAGTCAAGAGTTTGAGATCACCCAAGCCAACATGGTGAAACCCTGTCTCTATTAAAAATACAAAAATTAGCCGAATGTGGTGGCACACACCTGAAGTCCCAGCAACTAGGGAGGCTGAAGCAGGAAAATCGCTTGTACCCGGGAGGCGGAAGTTCCAGCGAGCCGAGATCGTGCCACTGCACTCCAGCCTGAGCGACAAAACGAGACTCCGTCTCAAAAAAAAAAGAGGTACAGAATATTTCATTCAATTATAGTCTTCATCTCTGCCTTGGCCACATTTTGGCCCATATGAGGCAGCGTGAGGGCCACTCAATCTGGATTCCTATGATGAAAGGGCCACAGCACCTGGGGCAACAGTCTCCATGAGCCTGACACAGTGGAACGGTGTTGGTGACCTGTGGTGTGCAGCTCCTCTGGCCTTACTCAATGTAATGTTTGACAGCCGCAGCAGCAGCTCATGTCTGTGCTTTCTCTTACAGAGTGATTTAAATCCGATTTTGTCTGTGTATAACACCTGACGGGAATACTGATATAAATCCTTTCTCAATCTCAGCTCCCTCTCATTCACCAGGCCAGTTTTGTAAGAACAGGGACAAGTGGGAAATATGTACAGTGCGAAAATAAGAAAATAATCCACCCCACATGATCTCCAGACTCATCTGCATAGGAAAGTGCTCACAGCAATAGAAGCCCACCATTATGCTTCCCTCCCGGAGTCGTCGTCCTTTTTCAATGTTGTCTATCCAGGCTGCACCATCTTGGAACAGTTCTGTGGCCTGGCTGACAAATAGGGGAGTCCCAGGTCTCCAGAATCCTGCCTCAGCTTAGGGCTAGACTCCAAAAGCAGGGAAGAGTGGGGCTACATCTAGGCCAGTCTCCAATCACCAGCAGGTGATATTTATTCCATCAGTGGGCAGAGTCACCTCTACCTCTACCTGTGCAGGGTCCTTCCCATCCTCTGGGATGGTCTATTCCAAGGTCTCTAAGCATTTAGATCTGTAAGTCAAGTCAGGCTATAAACTTTAGCAGTATTAGGACATCTAGTAAGTTCTGAAGTGATACTGATGTGACTGGTTTGGGATCACACTTTGAGGACCACTGATCTGCATTAGAATTTTGCCTCCATGTGCACTCTTTGCAATCACCTCAGCTTCCCCATCCAGACCTGATTTACTGAAATTAACTGAACACTAAACTCTTCTAGAGCTATAGCCCTCAAACCAACTCCTCCCACCCCATCCCCACCAACTTCTGAGCTCTGCCAATGGCACTATAGGCTTCTAATTACTGGGGCTTGTAATATCTATGTCTCTTATTCAGTTCCTGCCTATAAAGTCACTCATCAAGTCCTTCTCAAAATTTCCTTTAAAATGTCTCATGCTGGTAGGATACAGTGGCTCATGGCTATAATCCCAACATTTTGGGAGGCTGAGGAAGGAGAATCACTTGAGGGCAGGAGTTTGAGATCAACCTGGGCAAAATAGCAAGATCCCCTCTGCAGAAAAAAAAAAATTAATTAGAAAGGCGTTGTGGCACGTACCTATTGTCTTAGCTACTTGGGAGGCTGAGGCAGGAGGATCACTTGAGTCCAGGAATTTGAGGCTGCAGTGAGCTATGATTGTGCCACTGCACTTCAGTCTGGGCAACAGAGTGAGACCCTGCCTCTTAAATGTGTGTGTATGTGTGTGTGTGTGTGTGTGTGTTGTGTGTATATATATATATAAAATCTCATGCCTTGCCTGGGTGACTAAGCAAGACTTTGTCTCTTAAATAAATAAATATATTTTTAAATGTCTCATACCTTTCATTCCATGCCAATTCCAGCATTCTGATCCGGGCTTGTATCATGTCACACCAGCTTGGCCCTGACTCCAGTCTCTCTCCCTTCCAACCCATCTAGTATACCACCACCAGGCTAATATATATATATATATTTTTTTTTTTTTTGAGATGGAGTCTCACTCTGTCACTCAGGCTGGAGTACAGTGAGCACGATCTCGGCTCACTGCAACCTCCACCTTCTGGGCTCAAGTGATTCTCCTGCCTCAGCCTTCCGAGTAGCTAGGATTACAGGCACCCACCACCACGCCAAACTAATTTTTTTGTTTTTAGTAGAGACGGGGTTTCACCGTGTTGGCCAGTCTGGTAACTCCTGACCTCGTGATCCACCCACCCCGACCTCTCAAAGTGCTGGGATTACAGGCGTGAGTCACTGTGTCCAGCCCACCAGGCTAATCTTTTGATTGTTATAGCTTCTTCCAATTAAAAGTTCAGTACTACTTTCAGCATGTCACCTAATTAATCCAAAATCCTTTCATAAACACTCCTCACTGGGTCTACATGCCTTAACAATCACTGGTCCTCCAACATGTTCTCTGCCTCTGCACCTCCTAAATGATGGCTCTTGAAATGTGATCACAATGAACGCCTGCATCAGTAACATCTGAGTTCCATGATAAAAACGCATACTCCTGAGCCCCATCTCAGACCTACTGAATCAAAACCTGAGAGTAGTCTAGGAATCTGCATTTTTCTCATGCTGACCAAGGAAATTCAGTGCATTCTAAAGCTGAGGAACCACTTCTCTAGTTTCCTGCTCTAAACAGAATCCATCATCATCCCACAGTGTGTTATCTATTGCTGTACCAAATTACTCCCACATTTAGTGGCTTAAACCAGTACACACTGATTATTATCTCATCTTTTCTGTGGATCAGAAATCCAGTCATAGCTATGGTGTGTCCTTTGGCTCAGGGTCTCTGAAAGACAAAAATCAAGATGTTGGTCTGGCCTGCAGTCATCTCAAGGCTCAACTAGGAAAAGATCTGCTTCCAAGTTCACTCACATGGCCAATGGCAGGATTCAGTTCTTCAGAGGCTGTTGACCAATAGCTGCCCTCATTTCCTTGCCTTGCTTTCCATTGGTCAGTCCACAATATCGTAACTTATTTCATGTTTTATCAGTGCAAACAAGCAAATAGGGTCAGAGAGAACAAGTGGTAGCAAGGCAAAAGTCAAGTCTTTTGCAAACCTAATAATGGAAGTGACACCATCACTTTCGCTGTATTCTCTTTGATAGAAGAAGTCACTAGGTCCAGCCCACACACAAGGGGAGAGAAGGGATTACACAAGGGTGTGAATACCAGGAGGAGGGGATCATTGGGAGCCATTTCAGAAGCTCCTGCTACAGCCTCCTCAATATCATATACACACGTGTCAGTGCATGTTTTGCCTGTTTATCCATCCAGTACGGAAGGATTAAAAACAACAGTAGGCTAAGCATGGTGACTCAACGTCTATAATCCCAGCACTTTGGGAGGCCAAGGTGGGTGGATCACCTGAGGTCAGGAGTTCAAAACCAGCCTGGTCAACATGGCAAAACCCCGTATCTACTAAAAATACAAAAATTAGCCAGGTGTGTTGCTGTGAACTTATAGTCCCAGCTACTCAGGAGGCTGACACAGAAGAATCGCTTGAACCCGGGAGGCAAAGGTTGCAGTGAGCTGAGATCGCACCACTGCACTCCAGCCTGGACAAGAGAGTGAGACTCCATCTCAAAAAAATAAATAACTTAAATTTAAAATAAATAAATAAAAACAACAGTAGTGTGGTTCACAAGAACACAATACATAAAGTTGTGATTAGCCTAGTCTGATTCCTTGCCTTACAAAAGTTTCTGATTTTAGCGAAGAAGAAGGCAGTTGATCAAGGCCCAAAGGGGGTATTTGGCTTTCCAATAAACACATGTTCATCAGTTAAGCCAGTTTTCAACCCGGCTGGAGATTAGAATACCTGGGGAGCTTTTATTAAAAAATACTGATGCCCAGGGTCCCACCAAAGGCATTTAAATCAGAATTTCTGAGACTGGAGCTATAGAACTTTACGGATTTTGTTTTGTTTGCTTTTAATTTTTTTATAGAATCAGCATTTTTAAAAGATCTCTAGATGATTCTAATACACAGTTAGGATTCAAAACCCTTGGGCTGGCCCATTCTTCCACCTTCATTTCCTTTTTTTGACAACTGTTATATGGAAACAGTTACTGCTTAGGAAGCCTCTTTCTAAGCCTCTTCCACCTGATTTGGGAATGCCTTGTAAAGGAGAAAGAATTGGATGCCAGGTTTGAAAAACAGCAGGAAAGTCTCTTAGTGGAAGCTGATGGAGGTGGCCTGAGAGAGGGTATCAGGTTTAAGACATATCTAGGCCAGAACAAGAGTACACAAAGTCAATATGTTTTCGGTCACTGCCTGCTAGCAACCTGGTAATGGGTTAGGAACGACAGGCAGAAGAAAAGAATAGAAGATATGTCCCCTGAAACAGATGTTGCAAACTGACAGCCCATGGGTCAGATGTGGCTCACAAAAGTGTTGCCTGCACGTGTGTGTGCACATGTGTAGGTATGTGTAGTATGTGTGTTTTGTTCACTGAAGTCAAAGTTTACATAAACAAATATTGCTACCTACAAATTATTCACATCTGGAAAAAAGGTAAGAGAATTTAACACACATCCTTGGTATATTAAATTCTGAAAGTTTACATTTTTCTTCCAACAGTCTTATAGCTTCACTGAGAAATTGAACTCTAAAATATGCATAAAAATAAATACAAGAAAATATACATAAACCATCAATTAAACTTATTTGTTACTGATGATATCAGGGAGAGAATCCCTTTCTTTCTTTCTTCCTTCCTTCCTTCCTCCCTCCCTCCCTCTCTCTCTCCATCCCTCCTTCCCTCCCTTCCTTCCTTCCTTTCTTTTTCTTTCTTTCTTTTTTCCTTTTTTGAGACAGGGTGTCACTCTGACGTCCAAGCTGGAGTGCAGCGGTGCAATCACAGTTCACTGCAGTCTTGATTTCCCAGGCTCAAGTGAACTTCCTACCTCAGCCTCCTGAGTAGCTTGGGCCACAGGCACCCACCACCATGCCCGGCTAATTTTTGCTTTTTTTTTTTTTTTTTTTTTTTGTAGAGATGGGGTTTTGCTATGTTGCCCAGGCTGGTCTCTAACTCCTGAGCTCAAGCGATCTGCCCGCCTCGTCCTCCCAAACTGCTGGGATTACAGGCGTGGGCCACCACAGCTGCCCGTTTCTTTTTAACAACACTGAGAATTAACATACAAAATGGGGAGTCTATAGGCTTACACTGAATAATAATATCTAGAATGAGCACAGTATTCATAAGTAGTACTTAATAAATACCCTTAACTATAATTTACTGCTTCCTATCAACAGATTGTTTTTAATTGGGCATACTGCTTTTTAAAAGTTGGAATGTGTTCCCAATATTTAAAATAAGGAAATTTTATATGAAGATCCAGATCTGGGGCCTTTCTTAAAAACTGGTAGTTTTGATTCTCACAAGGTAACAATTGGCAGGAAGTGAATTGCAGTTGTTACCTCTCCCTCCCCACCGTCTCCCAAAAGGAACACACCCAAAGGAATACACCACACATTCTCTGCCTTGCCCCAGCAGACACCTGGAAGGCAGTATAAGAGAGTGGCTAACAGTGTAGACTCTAGAGTCCGAGTGCTCTGTGTCCAAAAGTTACTTCCATCTGGCACTGTTGAATGGTGTGACTTAGGTAAGTTATTTAACATCTCTGTGCCCCAGTCTCTTTTTCTGAAAATCAGGGCTCATAATAAAACCTACTTTACAGGATCATTAAGAGGATTAAGCAAGTGAGCTAATACATACGAAGAGTTTAGCCCAGTGCTTAGCCAAAAGGTAGGCACTCAGTATATGTTAGGCATTGTTATTTGAACGCAGTACAACAGTAGTTAAGAGCACGTGCACTGGCAGAAAGACAAAAACCACATGTTCTCACTTATATGTAGAATCTACAACAATGGAACTCACAGAAGCAGAGAGGAGTTATCAGAGACTGGGGCACCAGGGGAATGAGGAGATGTTAATATTAATCAAAGGTTACAAAGCTGCAGTAAGACAGGAAGAATAAATGATAAGTATCTAAGGTGATAGGTATATAATTTAGATTGATTCTATCATTCCACACTGTATGTGATACGGTTTGATGTTTGTCCCCTCCAAATCTCATGGTGAAATGTAATCCCCAGTGCCAGAGGTGAGGCCTGGTGGAGGTATTTCGGTCTTGGAGGCAGATACCTCATGAATGGCTTACAGCCATTCCCTTGGTGATGAGTGAGTTCTAGCTCACCCTCAGTTAGTTCACACATGATCTGTTGTTTAAAAGTCTTGGACTTCCCCCTTCTCTCTCCTGCTTGTTCTCACCAAGTGATATGGCAGGTTACTCCTTTTAAGTTTTCTGAGGTCTGCCAGTGTCATGTTGCTTGTACAGCCTATAGAATCATGAGCCAAAATAAAACTCTTTGTTTATAAATCACCCAGCATTAGGTATTCCTTTACAGCAATGCAAATGGACTAATGCAGCATACATATATCATAACATCATTATGTATCTCATCATTGTATACAATTATAATTTGTAAATAAAAATTTAAAAATCAAAAGAAACCCATCAAAAACAAACAAACAAAAAAGAGCATGTGCATTGGAGTCAGCACCAAAATTCCAGGTCTAGAAAGTACTAGCTATGTAACCTTAGAGCAAGTTACTTACTATTCTTCAGTTTCCTCCTCTGTTAAATGGGGACAGCAATGATATCCACCCTGTAGCGTTGCTGTGAGAGGACTAAATAAGATAAGGTTTGTAAGGTGCTTGGCACAGAGTAAATACTCAATACAGATTACCTATTATTGTGGTTCCTATCCATCCAGAAGATGAGATTAGCACACAGGACACGGGCCAGGAAGATCAAATCGAGAGGCGCGTTGAGTGGTGGATAAACTAAAAAGACTATGAGGAGTAGGAGATGATGAGAAAGTTTTAAAGCACATTTGGGCTGGGCGCAGTGGCTCATACCTATAATCCCAGCACTTTGGGACGCCGAGGCAGGCAGATCACCTGAGGTCAGGAGTTCAAAATCAGCCCAGCCAACATGGTGAAACCCTGTCTCTACTAAAAATACAAAAATTAGTTGGGCGTGGTGGTATGTGCCTGTAATCCCAGCTGCTGGGGAGGCTGAGGCACGAGAATCGCTTGAACTCAGCAGGCAGAAGCTGCAGTGAGCCAACATCACACCACTGCACTCCAGCCTGGGTGACAGAGTGAGACTCTGTCTCAAATAAATAAAAATAAAAGTAAAAAATAAAGCACATTTTAAGGCCAGAGCAAACATTAGGGACTTGCTTCAGAAGCTGACTCTTAGGAGTCAAAGAAATGTACCCATTTAATCTGCCACATGCCCAAGTGTGCTGGGAACCTGTTCCATAAACCTACACCCCTTGAAAGGCTACCTAGCTTCTTTACAACCCATGATGTGACCAACATGATACACTGTGTTTCTAGACATCCAAGATAATTAAAGCACTAAAAATAATGGCTCCATAGATATGAACGTTCCTGAAACTGACAGATAGGACAAGTAATGGAAGCAGAAATAACAGTGCAGAAGCAGCACTGCTGTTCAACCTCTCTCTGCCTGGCCTCTGACACGGTAATCAAAACACATGCAGAAGAGCTGCATTTTCAGCGGGGTGGTGACACTTATGCATTAACAGATATCAGACTTTAACGACCACAAGACTTGAAAAGAGAAAAGAAGAAGTCTTCCTCCTGCTTCCCCACTTCTGGCATCCTCAGAATTCCGGGGAGGAATCACTGATAATTTACGATGACAGGGTTGATATCCAATCCACCAAGGATATCTGGGAGACAAGTATGATCATAAAGAACCCAAGGCAGATAAAACTCACATCTTAATTATCCATACATTCTTGCTTAGCGACACTTGTTGCACATCAACCCACAAATTATCTAAAGGAAAATTTTAATCTCAGTGAGACATCCCCTCATGCCTTTGAATCCCCTATGTCCTCAGATGTATGTTCTTGGAATACAAATTCATTTTAATATTACACTAGGAAAAACAATAAGAAAAAAACCTACAGGCCAGGCACGATGGCTCACGCCTGTAATCCCAGCACTTTGGAAGACCAGGGTGGGTCGATTACTTGAGCCCAGGAGTTTGAGACCAGCCTGGCCAACATGGTGAAACCTTGTCTCTACTAAAAATACAAAAATTAGCTGCACATTGTGGTGGGTACCTGTAATCCCGCTACTCAGGAAGCTGAGGCAGGAGAATATCTTGAACCAGAGAGGCAGAAGTTGCAGTGAGCTGGGATCGCGCCACTGCACTCCACACTCCACACTCCAGCCTGGGAGACAAAGTGAGACTCTGTCTCAAAAAAAAAAAAAAAAAGAAAAGAAAAGAAAAAGAAAAAGGCTACAAAACAAAAACTAATGTGGTATCTAAAGGCATGTGAAATTCTAAAAAATATTTTTCCAGTTTTGCTGAAATTTTCCATAGTTGTGGTCCATGCACTGTATTACTAAATTTGCATATGCTGTGGGAATTAGCCACAGCAAAATTTTAAGTCCAGGTTGTTTTGACCTTGTTTCCAAGAATGTCCCAAAGCCTCCTCTCTTCCATAATACTCAGCTGGTGCTCAACTCAGCAAGTGGGAAAGAAATAAACTAGAACTAGAAAAGTAGATCTGCCAAAAACATTTAATGATTCATTCTGAGGTCAAGTGCTAATGATCT
Organism: Piliocolobus tephrosceles; assembly: GCF_002776525.5. Taxonomy (NCBI): domain Eukaryota; kingdom Metazoa; phylum Chordata; class Mammalia; order Primates; family Cercopithecidae; genus Piliocolobus; species Piliocolobus tephrosceles. The sequence goes on from NC_045445.1 coordinate 49,920,623, forward strand.
GTGGATTAGCATGACTAATGGAAAGCTGGCTGTAACCCACATTTATGAAGTGCTATGCCATTCAGGAAAGGGCAACAGCCAAAATCAGGCTGGATGGTCAATGTTGAGATAGCAATGGATTGTATTCAGAAAAGAATCTGATAACTGGTGTTAGCATCTTCTCCGCTCTCCCCAGTGTTCAGAAAAGGGAAGCCAGCATTAGACTTCTAAATCAGTACTTCTCAAACTTTAATGGGCATACAGATCACCTGTGGATCTTATTAAAATTCAGATTCCTATTGAGTAGGTCTGCAGTGAGACCTGAGCTTCTGCATTTCTAACAAGCTCACAAACGCTGCTGACACCTCTGGTTCATGCATCCATGCTTGCAGTAGAAAGAGTCTAAAGCAGGGGTCAGCAAGCAGGGGTCAGCAACCTATGGCTCAGAGGTCTGTCTTTGAACAACCTGTGAGCTAAGAATGGTTTTTAGATTTTTTTTTTAATGGTTGGGAAAATAAATCAAAATAATACTTCATGACACATGAAATTATATTAAATTCAAATTTCTATGTCCACAAATGAAGTTTTTTCCTGGTACACAGACATACTTGTTCATTTACATATATTCTATGGCTCCTTTCTAGCTGAGGTGAATATTTGCAACAGAGGCCATATAGTCCACAAACCTAAAATAGCTGGAGGCCTTTCCAGAAAACAAGCTATCAACCCTTGATCTGAAGTATTAATGAAGGGGATTATACTGTATTCACAGGGAGAAGGTCTTTGAGTATCATTACATAGAGAGAAGGGCTTGAGACAGCTTGCCCTTCCTTCTGCTAAGACTGGGAGGGGTCAGAGAACTGAGTAGTAAAGCCGGTGCACCCCATGCAGGTACAGCACCCCCGACAGGTAAGCAATAAAAAGGAAGACCTGAGTGAGAGGTATCTCTGGACCCACTTGGAGCAGCAGTGCCAAAGACAATTGATAAGGACCTGCACGTGATGGCCGCCTCTGGGGGACCAAAGAGCAAGAGAAAAGATGAAACCACTAAGAACTAAGGATCTGGCCCTCTCCGGATTTCTATTGCAAGAAGAGAAAACCAAACACCGCATATTCTCACTCATAGGTGGGAACTGAACAATGAGATCACTTGGACTCAGGAAGGGGAACATCACACACCGGGGCCTATCATGGGGAAGGGGGAGGGGGGAGGGATTGCATTGGAAGTTATACCTGATGTAAATGACGAGTTGATGGGTGCTGACGAGTTGATGGGTGCAGCACACCAACATGGCACAAGTATACATATGTAACAAACCTGCACGTTATGCACATGTACCCTTGAACTTAAAGTATAATAATAAAATAAAATAAAAAAAATAAGAAAAATAAAGATTGGAAAAAAAAAAAAAAAGCCCAGGACTCTCTAGTGATCTCCTGGGAGATTGCAGGAAACCCTCAGAATAACCGAGATATGATTCCCTGTCTATATACCATGTTGGGGGCTCTGAGAAGATTCCATTTAATTTATAGAAAAAAGAAGCAGGGCCGGGCGCAGCAGCTCACGCCTGTAATCCCAGCACTTTGGGAGGCCGAGGCAGGTGGATCACCTGAGGTTAGGAGTTCAAAACCAGCCTGGTCAACATAGCAAAACCCTGTCTCTACTGAAAATACAACACTTATCCAGGCATGGTGGTGGTCACCTGTAATCCTTGCTACTCGGGAGGCTGAGGCAGGAGAAGAGCTTGAACCTGGGAAGCAGAGGTTGCAGTGAGCTGAGATCGCACCACCGCACTCCAGCCCGGGTGACACAGTGAGACTCTGTCTAAAAATAAAGAAAAAAAGAAAAAGAAAAGAAAGAAAAAATAAAGAAAGAAACAGGCAGGGCAAGGTGGCTCACGCCTGTAATCCCAACACTTTGGGAGGCCAAGGGCAAGGAGGTCGTTTGGGTCCAGGAGTTTGAGACCAGCCTGGGTAACACAGCAAAACCTGGACTCTACAGAAAAAAAAAAAAAAAATTAGCCGGGCTCAGTGGCTCAAGCCTGTAATCCTAGCACTTTGGGAGGCCAAGGTGGGCAGATCACCTAAGGTCAGGAGTTCAAGACCAGCCTGGCCAACATGGTGAAACCCTGTCTCTACTAATTAGCTGGGCGTGGTGGCAGGCACCTGTAATCCCAGCTACTCAGGAGGCTGAGGCAGGAGAATCATTTAAACCTGGAAGGCGGAGATTGCAGTGAGCCAAGATCAAGACAGAGCAAGACTCTGTCTCAAAAAGAAAAAAAGAAAATAGCTGGGACGTGGTGGCTGGTGTGTGTCTGTAGTCTCAGCTACTCAGGAGGATGAGGTGGGAGAATCACCTGGCCTCAGGAGGCGGCCGCTGCAGTGAGCCATGATTGTACCACTGGGTGACAGAGTGAGACAGAGACCGGACACAGTGGCTCACACCTGTAATCCCAGCACTTTGGGAGGCCGACACAGGAGGATCGCTTGAGTCTAGGAGTCCAAGATCAGCACAGACAACATAGAGAGGCCCCGTCTCTGCAAAGAATTTTAAGAATTAGCCGGGCATGGTGGCACACGCCTGTAGTCCCAGCTACTCGGGAGGCTAAGGTGGGAGGATCACTTGAGCAACTTCAATTTATTTCTCACAGTTCTAGAGGCTGAGAAGTCCAACCAAGATCAAGGTGCTGGCAAGGTAGGTTTCATTCTGAGGCTTCTTCTCTTGGCTTGCGGGCAGCCACCATCTTGCTATGTGCTCACATGACCTCTTCTTTGCGCACAGACACACAGAGAAAGAGGGAGAGAGACAGAGAAAGAAAAGGAGGGGGGGGAGAAGAGAGGGAGAAAAGGGGGACAAAGAGGGAGGAAGGTGAAGGCAGGAAAAGGAGGGCAAAGTGGAGCTGGGGAGGAAAGAAAGGAGGGAGGCACAGAGAGGGAGGAAGGAAGACAAAGAGAAAGGTGCTCCCATGCTCTCTGGTGCCTCTTCTTATAAGGACATTAATTCTATTGGATCAGGGGTCCAAACATTACTTCATTTAACTGTAATTCTGTTCTAAAGACTTTATCTCCAAATACAGTCACATTGGAGGTTAGGGCTTCAACATATGAATGGGGGTAGGGGGTGGGAAGGGACACAATTCAGTCCATAGCATTGGGCGTGGTGATGTAGACTAAAAACTCATACTTGCTATGCCCATTTATATTCCTGATCTAATGAATAAACAGATAAGGTGACTAACCTCTGGTATGATTTGACCTGAGGACACAAAAAAGAACCCTAATCTCAAGTCAGCTACTCCACTAACCTGTCACTGGCCCCTAAACCCATTATCAGAATTATTCCTGTAAGAGAAAGTTACTGAAATCAAAGGTCCAGGTCAAAGTATAAATTCATTAAAGAGAAGAGCTACCCCTCCCCAAATAGCAGAGGAAATTCCCTAGGAGGTCTGGGGGCCCAGCCCACTGTCCTGGACAGAAAATTGAGTGTTGTAGCTAAGAGTGTGGACTGCCATGTACTCAGCTCTTTGCCCTTGGGCAAGTCATTTAACCTCATTGTGCCTTAATTTTGCATCCACAAAATGTGGATAAAAATAGTAAACCACCTCTTAGGGTTGTTGTGAAGATTAAACTAATTACTATGTAGTAAGCTCTTCTAATAGAACCTGATACATAGTAAGCATTTGATGGGTGTTAGCTATTATTTTATCTTAGAGATCTGAGGACATTTTGCATTCTACTCCAGAGTATGTTCAAGTTAGTTGCCACCAAGAAAAAGTGACAGTCCAGGAAGAGGCAATACAACACGCCATGCTACACTGCCACATACATTCAGAACTGTACATTCAGAAATGAAGCCAGGGCCAGGCGTGGTGGCTCACACCTGTAATCCCAGCATTTTGGGAGGCCAAGGTGGGCAGAATACCTGAGGTCAGGAGTTCAAGACCAGCCTGGCCAACATGGTGGAACCCCGTCTCCACTAGAAATACAAAATTAGCTGGGCATGGTGGCGCATGACTGCAACCCCAGCTACTCCGGAGGCTGAGGCACTAGAATCGCTTGAACCCAGTCAACATGGTGAAACCCCGTCTCTACTAAAAAACAAAAATTAGTTGGGCATGGCATGGTGGTCCGAACCTGTAATCCCAGCTACTTGGGAGGCCGAGGCAGGAGAATCGCTTGAACCTGGGAAGTGGAGGTTGCAGTGAGCTGAGATCGTGCCATTACACTCCAGCCTGGGCATCGCATCAAGACTATCTCAGAAAAAAACAAAAACAAACAGGAATGAAGCCAGGCCGGGTGTGGTGGCTCATGCCTGTAATCTTAGCACTTTGGGAAGCTGAGGGGGGTGAATCACCTGAGGTCAGGAGTTCAAGACCAGCCTGGCCAACATGGTGAACCCCGTCTCCACTAGAAATAGAAAAATTAGCAGGGCGTGGTGGTGCGTGACTGTAACTCCAGCTACTCCGGAGGCTGAGGCACGAGAATCGCTTGAACCCGGGAAGCAGAGGCTGCAGTGAGCTGAGATCATGACACTGTATTCCAGCCTGAGTAACAGAGCAATACCCTGTCTCAAAAAAAAAGAAGAAAGAAAAAGAGAGAAAGAAGGAAGGAAGAAAAGGAAAGGAAAGGAAAGGAAAGGAAAGGAAAGGAAAGGAAAGGAAAAGAAAAGGAAGGCAGGCAGGCAAGGACAACCTTTGGAAAGACAGAAGAGACACTGAGGAACAGAAATCAGGCAAAGGAAGGTGATCTGAGAAAAATCTAGATCTTGGAGTGTTGTCTAGAAAGGTCTAATGTAGATAAAAACAACTGGGGCAGTGTGGAGGCGGTGTAAGGGCAATGGGCCCCTGGGAAGAGAGGAGTGCTTTGAGGCTGCTGAAGACCTTTCTTGTGAGTTCCAGTTTCTGAGTTTCTCTGGGGCAGAAAGATCTTTCATCAGTCCCAACCCAGACCTGCTCTATCCCAAACAGGGGCAAGAGCTTTGCCTAAAATATCTAGAATACCAGGGAGTTTGAAAAAACAAACAAAAAAAAAGGCCGTTTTCTCTTCCCTGAACAAAGCAATGCAATGCAGAAATAGCAGCTGAGACACTCTCGTCCTTCATTCAGAAACAACAAAGGAAATTATCCTTAGGAGACACAAACCCATGTACAATAGACTAATGGGCAAAATAGTTGCCAGGCTGTAGGCCCTTTACTCAGTATGCAAATGAGTTGAACAGAAGGGAAGAAAGAATCAAAAACAGCTGTTCTGTTTTCTTTCTCCCTGTGTTGACCAGGAGAAGACGATTTTTCAAGTGGT